>NC_137050.1:42582765-43182765 GCF_032717465.1 Coenobita brevimanus | reverse complement strand
TGTTTGGGTTCCTAGATAATGCGTCAGCTACTATGTTCATTTTACTTTGTATATAATGAATTTGTACATTGTAGTTTTCACCTGTACATTTCCATCTTGCTCTCCTCCCAGAAAGGAGTTTTTCTTTAAACATACCCACCAGTGGTTTATGGTCGGTGAATAAGTGGATTTCGTAACCATATACCAAATCTCGAAACTTTTGTAATGCAAAAACCACTGCAAGTGCCTCTAAGTCTGTAGTGCAATAATTTTTCTCCGCACCTCTTGTTTGTCTGCTGGCAAATGCAATCGGTTGATTCTTTCCTCTTTTATCTTCCTGCATCAGTACAGCCCCTAATCCTTTAACTGATGCGTCTGTACAAATAAGAAATGATTTTGTGTAATCTGGATATGCTAAACAAGGTGCATTTGTTAGTTTAATTTTTAGATTGTTAAATGCCCTTTTTTGTTCTTCTTCCCATTGGAATACAGCATCTTTTTTGAGTAGTTGGAATAGAGGGAAGGCTATATGAGAGAACTGTGGTACAAATGACCTATAGTACCCAGCCAGACCTAAAAATTGTCTAACTTCGTCAGTCGTAGTGGGTTCAGGAAAATCTCTCACTGCCTGTATTTTGTCATCAGTGGTGTGAATACCATCAGAACTTAATTTGTGGCCTAAGAAATTTATTTCCTTAAAGCAAAATTTGCATTTAGAAAGTTTAATTTTTAATCCAGCGTCACTAAGCTTTTGTAAGAGTAAGTCTAATTTCCTGAGATGATCCTTAATATTCTTCGTTGCGATTATAATATCGTCAAGATAAACAAATATTCCTTGTCCTAAAATTCCGGACAATACGTAATTCATAAGACGCTGGAATGTGCCTGGGGCTGTCCTCAGTCCCATTGGCATTCTTGTATATTGATAATGGCCTCTGTTTGTTGAAAAAGCAGTGTATTTACGTTACTCCTGAGATACCGGAATCTGATAGTAGCCGTTTAGGAGATCGATGGTCGAGAATATATTGTTCTCAGGACCAATATTCTGTAGAACATCGCTTAGCAATGGCATGGGAAATCTGTCTGGTATTGTGTGATTATTTAGTTTACGGTAATCTACTACCGCACACATTTCTCCATTTCGTTTGGGTACGAAGAATAGGGGGGCGTTCCACGGGGAAACTGAAGGCTCAATAATTCCAAGTTTTAACATTTCACCGACATAATGATTTGCAAGTATACGTTGGGAGTGTGGTATGCGGTAAGCTGGTACGAAAATTGGTGGTGTTTCTGGGTGCACATTAATCATGTGATTAATCAAGTTAGTACACCCTAATTGTTCTCCGGGCAATGCTACGGTGTCCCTGTGTGTTTCCAGCAGGGTTAACAAATCATTTTCTTCGTCAAATTCACCTGAGTGAATTAAATTCTCTTTTATTCTTTCTCTATCCGTAGATTTTATCTCACTTGTTACTCCAGCTATAACTATTTCCTTCACAGGGACGGGACATTTTTCAATATTAACTATGCAAGTTCCCTTTTTCAACTGAACTTCCCCATTCATGTGATTAATTATGAATATCTGAGTTTGCCCTTCTTCGTTCGTATGACATAATGCGTTTTCTACTGACAATCCCTTTACTTTACATAATTCTTCTAAGACAAGAACAGTACTATTCCGTAATTTGCTCTTTATGGTAACCTTCATGTATGAATTAGGTGGTATAACTAAATCATTAGTGAGATGGGCTGGAAAAATTGATAAATCAGTACTGTTATCTGGGTCACTACTTCTGGAGGATGGGGTTGGTGGTGCGAGTGGAACTATACACTCATCTGTTTGTGTATGTTTGTTTAAGCCTTTAATATTACCAATTCTTTTTGGCTCTCTTCTACCAATCGGTGAGGGCTCTGAAGTTATTTCCTCTATGAATTCATTATCAAAGTCTATTCCATTCATTTGTGGGAGTATAGTTATGTTCTCAGTTCTCATGGATCTTAAGCCCAGTAACATATGAGCTTTAATTGCTAAGTTTTCAACGATATAGAAGAATGCAGAGAATGGTCTTGTAGTTTCTGTGAAACTGAGATTTAATCTTATCATACCCTTCACTGTAATCTCTTGTCCATCTACTGTGTATAAATCTAAATCAGCTTCATCCAGAAATGTTACTTTCTTTTTATTCTTAAGAATTCTATTTAGTTCTTCATGTGTTATTAAGTTCACTGGAGAGCCTGTATCTAAAAATAAGGAAACGTTTTGATCCTCACATACAGCTGGTATCAAGATACACTCATTTCCCAACATGCCTCCTATGTGAAGTTTAGCCTTGTTCTTCTTTACGTTTGTTCGTTTTTTGTCATGACTTGGTCTTCCCCCGATTTGAACATAGACACAATTTTTTCTACTTTTTTGCAATCACTAGTCCAGTGCCCTTGGTATCTATGATGCCTACAGTAAGGACCAAATCCTTGTGTCTTTTGTTTGTCCTCTTTTGCCTTGATAAAGCATTGATACCTTGTGTGTCCTGGTTTTGCACAATAATGACATAGAATGGACCTATCCCTTGACTGTGACCTACGAGGTGATTTCCCATAAGAAGTGTTGTTTATGGCGCGAGACCTGCTCGGGCTGCGCGAAAACTTATGAAACTGCCTGTAGGAAGGCGTCTGGGAACGATTTCTAGGCGTCTTTGTTTGTTTGGGCTGCCTCATTTCTGGTCGCGATCGATTTTGTTCTCTGTTTGGGGTCGGTGTAGATGTTTTCACAGCTGATACTGTCTCAGGTACCCTGATTCTACCAGAATGTGCATGTGTGTCGACCACACCTGCTTTACTGCACTGCATCTCTACCTCGTTCATTAAGTCTAGCAAACACATTCCTGGGGTGTACGCGATCGTCTTGGCGATCTTAAGGGTCCTATCAGGTAATTTACACAAGGCAGCTACATAACCAATGATGTCCACGACGAGGTCTGGGGACATCTTTCCATCATCTGTTATCCAATTAGAATTCTCCAGAGTAGCTAACAAAGTTCTCTTGATTGTGGAGACATCAGCAGTTATTTCACTGAGCACATGGTTTGTAGTGTGCTCCCTTACAAGATCTACAATTTTATGTAATTCTGGAATTATACCTGGCAAGAAGTTCATACCTCCAGAAAATTTCTTCAGAAATTCAGTTTTAAATTCATCATATGTCCTAACACGATTGAGCTTATCTGAGCACAACAAATTGCTTGCTGGACATCTTTCCTGGCTTATGCAAGATGAAAAAATAGCAATTTTCTCTTGTTCATCTAGTATGTGGCGCTTGATGAACATTTATTCGCACTGACTGACTAATGAAATGACATCAATGCGATCTTTGTCTGTGCCAGAGAATTTTGGGGCAGTTTTATCCTCGTGATACACAAACACGTGAGGCGTGGTTGTTAGATCAGTGGTATTTGTTTCTTGATCCATTTTTAATGATTGCCCTGTTAATTCAACTTGTACGTGTTTATCGTTGTGTGAGGGAATGGTGGAATATGTATGACCGGACCGGTGAACCCAGTTAAGTATATTGGCATACGTGTGCAAGGCAGCGGCAAAATCCACACTCTCTATGTCTGAGTGGGTTTCCCACTCATCATCTGTAACTCCCGTATTTGTTTCTTTATCTGTAGTGTGTGGTGAGGTTTGTACAAGGGGTGGGCTGCCTCTTAATTGTGAGTCTGATGTTGTGGCAATTTGTGTGTCATCTGGTATTAACGTGGGTGGTGGCGAAAATATTCCTGTCATTAAGATATGGTGTTATGAAATACGCCTCTTGTTTATTTATGTCCTAGCAAAATAGATGAGTAAATAAGTTGAATATAGCTAATTTTAGCACTGAGAAGAAATGAGCAAGTATAATTTTACCCACTTGATACAGATCGTAGAGGTGTGTCGATACAAAAGTCGATCTCGGTAGAAAAATACAGGTTTGATTGAAGATCTCTTCATAATTCTAGTGGTGTGTTGATGGACGATATTACTCAGGAAATTCCATGGCCTGGTATTTGTGGTGGTTAACGGCTGTCCCAGGCAAACCTCAGCATAGAACGTCGAATTTCCAACTTAACTGTGAAAATAAATGAGTATGAGTAGGAGCTATGTGAATAATGAGTAATGAGTAGTGGGTGAGAAGTGCCTGGTGTCAGTCACACGTTGCTTGGCATGGCAGACTCGCGTTGTGATATCATCTCAGCACATGGTGACGTCGGCTTCCCACACTGGTAGCTGTGGTGAGTGAATGAGTAGCGATGAGTAACTTGAGTGAAGACGGGTGAGTAAGACGAGTTGTGAATATGGACTTGGTGTTTTGCTGCGTGTCTTGACCTCTGGGTCAGCATAGGCGGGAGAGAGTGGTGGTGGCTTGTGTGCTTGTTGCTTCGGTGTTTCCTCTTCTTTACTTGCTTTGTTTTATATTCTTCTTGTTGCTGCTTGAAGTTACGTGAAGATTATAGAGTTGTTTCGTAGACTTGTAGACTATTTGCATTGTAGGCTGTATTTTGTAGGGATTCACTGTAGACTGAAGCTAATCTTGTAGAGTCTCGCCTGCTTTTGTAGAAATTTACTTTTAATTCGGAGACTATGTCCATAGAATCGCTGGTTCGTCATAGAAATTGCAAGATCGTATCAATATTTTGTTAAACTACTTGCAAGGCGTTGTGTGATCCCTTCACTTCTGCATCAGCATGATGATCTGGGAGACGGAGGGGGCTGGTTGGAGAGAAGTGTCAGGAGCTGGTTGTAAGTTGTTGGTTGTGAGAGGTATTCTTTTTGTTTTCAATCCTGATATTTTGTAGGAATTCAATGTTGATTCGTAGACGAGGTTCGTATACGTTCGCTGCTACCAAATGTCATAAATGATTTTGTGTCATAAAAGACTGTGTAGGTTCCTTTGTGGTTGAGTTATATATGTATTTTAGATTTGTGGACGATCGGTTTTTATATCTTGGAGTAGCTTCCCATTTGTCATATAGTGACAGGAGAGGTAAAGAATAGTAAGGGACTATTTTTATTTGTCTTGGAAATATTAACAAGTCTCTCACACAGAGCGTAAGTATAGAGTCCCGTCCCGCTATCTATCTCTCTGTCTCTCTCTCTCTCTAACTGCCAAGCCCTTCTCACTGTGACCTGTCTCTTCTAAGGCCTGTCTCCTTCTAAACTTTCTTTCCTAAATTCTGGTGAAACAGGAGACGTATCACGTGTGTTCCTCGTGGATGGAAAGTTTAAGAAGCCTGTGTGTGAGTATGTGTGTATATGAGTGTGTATGGTTACTAGGTCTTTGTTCACGAGAGGACTGCTGACAGCTAACTGCATCATCTCCTTACTGGCCGCTGTCGTCAGCTTTCCTCAGTGTAACTTGCAAACTCATTTCCTTTTCCCAGGCTCGCAGAGGGCTGTCTGTCTATCTATTTATCTATCTATCTATTATGATTTGTATTTATAATATGTAGTCCTGACACTCCCTCACCCCTTGCATGGATACACAAAGTCAGGAAGCTGCTGGGAAGAACAGAGCTCCCGGGTATTTAGAAGTTTATGAACTAGAAAATGGGACGGGGGGGGTGCACGGACCAACCTCTACATGAGCAGGGATAAATGTCTTCTACCTCCTCCCAACCAACTTCATTTTTTTTTTTTATAGTTTTGATTTGTGATATATATATATATATATATATATATATATATATATATATATATATATATATATATATATATATATATATATATATATATATATATATATCCCCATTATCTGAACCATGGACTGAACGAGATAATGGAGTCTCTCGATCTCTTTCAGAGATCATTTCTTAGGTGACTAAAGTAACCTGAAGTTTGGTCCTTAAGGCGGTGTGATCAGAACTGGTGGAATCGTATGACCTGAGTCACAGGAGCCCAAGATTTATATAATATTCGGTGCTTATAAAACCAGTTTTTCACTGTTTCATCCACATCCTCTTATTTTTCTGTCATGACATCCAAAAATCTTTTATATCGTTGGTTACCCCTTCACGTCGATGTCGTGTGTGTGTGTGTGTGTTATTCTGCAAGGTGATAGATAATTTTAATGGGAATAATAAGGGCGTCCTTGGGCTGAAACTGTTAAAATAGTCTTAGTCGAACCCTCTCAGTGCGAGAGACCATTTCCAAGCTGAATAAAATGATCTGAAGCAGAAAGAATAAAATACAAAAGTCGTCAACATAGCGAAGAATGGAAGAATGGATGTGTGAGTGAGAAAGGGCATAGTGGATTGGTGGATGAGAAGTAGGTGGATGGATGGATGCGTGAGTGAGAAGGGTTTGTTTGGATTGGTGGTTGAGGAGTTGCTGAATGGATGGATGGATGTGGGAGGGAGAAGGGTTTGGACGGATTGGTGAATGAGCGACAGATGGATGGATGGATGCATGTGTGAGTGAAAATGGCTTGGATGAACTGGTGGATAAGGGGATACATGCATGGATGGACGGATGTGTGACAGAAAAGGGGCTGGATTGCTTGGTGGATGAGTGACAGATGGATGTGTGTATAGATATGAGTGAGAAGGGAGTATATATAAGGCATTAGTGGATGAGCGGTGGTTAAATGGATGGATGGATGGGTGTGTTTGTGAGAATGGAGCAGATACATTGGCGAATGAGGAGTAAGTGAACTAATGGATGGATGAATGGATGGGCAGATAAAGTATTTGTCAAGTCTCACTCCTCTGGTCTTCCTAGTCAACCCAGTTTTGTTCTTTTCCGGAGCATTCTTGCTTTTTCTCGATATGTGTGTGTGTGTGTGTGTGTGTGTGTGTGTGTTTCTATGCATGTGTGTACATGTTTTTCGTGATTATATGTGTTGGTGTCAGTCTGTGCATGCGCCTTTTGTGGTTGTGGTTGGTTGTTGGATTCTTCATGATTGTATGTGTGTGTGTGTGTGTATGTGTGTGTGAGTGTGTGTGTATGTGTGTGTGTGTGTGTGTGTGTGTGTATGTGTGTGTGTGTGTGTGTGTGTATGTGTGTGTGTGTATGTGTGTGTGTGTGTGTGTGTGTGTGTGTGTGTGTGTGTGTGTGTGTGTGTGTGTGTGTGTGTGTGTATGTGTGTGTGTGTGTGTGTGTGTGTGTGTGTGTGTGTGTGTGTGTGTGTGTGTGTGTGTGTGGATGTGTCCATGTTTGTTCTTCTGTGGATGTGTTTATGAATGTGTGTACATGGTTGTGCGTGAGTATATGCATTTGTGTCGGTCTGTGTATGCGCCTTTGTGTGTGTTTGTGTGATTCTTTGTGGTTGTGTTTGGTTGTTGGATAGTTCATGTGTGTGTGTGTGTGTGTGTGTGTGTGTGTGTGTGTGTGTGTCTGTGTGTGTCTGTGTGTGTCTGTGTGTGTGTGTGTGTGCAGGCTAGCTCAAGTTCCTGATAGAGAGAGAGAGAGAGGATAACAGAAAGACAGACTCGAGGCTTAGCCAAACAATAAATACCTGTAAATAAAGACAAAAGCAGGGAAACATTAACTGACTGACAGACATATGAAATGCACATAGGTGGAATGAAAGACTGAGCGATATACAGGTAGTTAGGTAGATGCGTAGATGTAGAGATAGACAGACTTGCCTTCATATGACGAACAGAAGCCACTATAGCCAAAGCAGGTGGATAATTGGGTCTGGTTTGTTGGGCCCGGCATCGAAACCTTTATTAGCGAGTGGTTTCTTTTTTATATTTTTGAAGTGTTCCTGAACGTATAGATCGTTGTGTTAATGAATCGTCTCTTAGGTGTAGAAGTATTTGTGTGTGTGTGTGTGTGTGTGTGTGTGTGTGTGTGTGTGTGTGTGTGTGTGTGTGTGTTTTCTGGCATGAGATTGGCTATCATATAACAAATCGCATTGAATTTCCCACCCAGAAGTGATGTGAGGTAGGTTCCTGGAAGCAAGGCACAAAAAACGTATATAGCGAGAGAGCTAACCAATCACATAGGCAATGAAATGGGCCTCACATTCTTTCATTTACTATTCAAGCACCTAGAATCATCAGAAATGATCATCTGGACTTTTTTTTTGTATATGATTCCTTATCGATAATCTTCATTTTTCGTGTACCAAAGTCCTTCCGTCGAGAACAATCAAATTCAGAAAAAAGGTTCTAAGCATTGTTATGTCGTTCTCCTTATATTACTCATCACACCAACTCGGTCGCCTGTCAGCTACAGAGCCTCATCAGTTTCAGTATTTATATTATTACACAATCGTTTTCCCTGCCTCTCAACGTTTTTGATGGTCTGCCACACCTTCTCCCATCGTCACACTCATTAACACCATGATCAGTCCCCAGTTTATTCCCATTTTCTGCTTGACCATTACATCTAAAGATCTGTTCAACCTAGTGTCAACGCACGTCATTATTCCGCATCTCTTTAGAACCACATTATATTCTATCCTATCTACTCCTGGCAATCCACACATACCTCAGAAATCCCATTTCTACTATTCGCACACTTGAACTTTTGTTCCAATGGGCACTGAAGCACCAACATGCACTCCTCTTGCAGCTTCCACATTCACACCTTTGTTTATAACCAAGGCCCTTGAGGATGCAACCACTTTTCTTTTTCCTGTTGTTTACTTTCCACTTAGTCTGCACAGTTATCTCTCTCCTCTTATTGCACCAGGGTACCAAAACTCCCTGACTAATTCGTCTGTCCCCATTCACCGTCATATAACACTGTTATTTTCCCTTCCAGAATCAACGTTCATTCTATACTTGTCAACAAGCAATATCAAAGAGCGGCATCCATAAACATCAGCCGAACTCTGCAGAAGCCTCTGAATCATCAGCGATGCTAAAGTAAAAACTGTTGATGTGCTTACTCAGCCTCTAAGACGGTGTCATCAGGATGGATAGAACGGCCGCCTGGGAATCAAAGAAGCCAAGGTACAGATACTGGCTGCTATTCCATCTTTTTACTGAAATATTATGTGTGTGTGTGTGTGTGTGTGTGTGTGTGTGTGTGTGTGTGTGTGTGTGTGTGTGTGTGTGTGTTTAAGGATGTTTTGGGGTGTTTTCTGCCTCTAAGTAAGTATTTTCGTTTAGTCTTTCCTCACACTGATATCCTCATTCTTCTCTACGGATGAAATAAATTAACCTCTTGAATCCAGGGTATGTCATTTTGGTTTATTCTTACTGTCACCAAGATGATTTTATTATTTAACCTAAGAAAGACTTCTCGTTTTGACGGGGTGAAAAGAAGGCTACATTCAACATCTACAAATCTAAACGACCATCCTAACCACATAAAGCTCGATAATTTATCCTAATCTAAGTAAAAATCATCAGCAAACGGCAAACACAAAATGAAAAACACGTCCTCGGTTTTGGTTGTTAACAACATCGCTTGTCATCGGGCTGAAGTGGTTGATTAAAAACTATAACTATGTTTAATCATCTGAGAGTGAGGAAGGGAGGCTGAGAGTGTTAATACTGTAAATATTTATCCTTTCATGTTCGGGAGAAGCATAGTATACAGTGTCATCTAGCGCTGGATGCTTATATTTAGCTAATAGTGAGTATGCTAGCCCGAGAGTGTTAATATTGTCAACAATAACCCTTCAATGGTAGACATAACGTCTGTATTCTATTCCCGCAATCCCGATTATGCTCATCTGGGCGTGAGTCATGGGAGCCTGAGAGTGTTGATAGGTCTTAATAGGTTTGGTCTTTAAGACAGCGTGATCAGAACTAGTGAAATCGTGTCCTTTGAGCAATAGGAGCCCTGGTTCACCACTCTATCGTCTGTCTTTTTACCTTTTATTCTTCTTGTGGTATTTGCATCTGGTTTTATTGTTATTTTGACCACTTTTTTGTTTCCTTATCCTAAATTTTGCTATGTTTTACCGCCCTGCAACCGAACCTCCTCCCCCCTCCCTTTTTTCCCTACGTTCTGGTTTGTGATGGATATTTTGTTTATTAACATTCATTATGATATCATTGTACTGAATTGTTAATGAAATCTGTTTCGAACTCTTTCAGTACAATAGATAATTTCTAATGCGGATGAAGTAGCCTGAAGTTTGGTCCTCAAGATGATGTGATCAGGGCTGGTGGAATAGCCAGCCCGTGAGTAATGAGAGCCCAAGATTTAAATCACATATTGCGCCGTCTTTTTTACCTCTCCCCGATGGAGTCCAACGAAGTATTGTTTTTGATCGAGTTTGTTTGTTTGTTTGTTGGCAACATTACGGAAAAAGGGCTAATTGAAATTACATGAAACTTTCGAGATATTTAGCACTGGTCCCCTAAGAAAGTGACTAAATTTTGGAGGCAATTGAGTCACCCTGGATGGTCAAAATCAAGGTCACAGATTTTCAGAGGACTATAATTTGAAAACGGTTGAAGATAGCGATATTTACCATTATGAACATACAATAGCTCATAATATGGGCTTTCATTTTTGCAGCAAGACCTTTGGCCTTGAATGAACCTGAAAGGTCAAACTCAAGGTCACGGATATTCAGGGGGCTGTAACTCGACACTGGTTGAAGATAAATATTTAGTTATCAATAATTAGGAAATCTCATGTGGGTCTTTAAACAGTACCTTGACCTTTGACCGTAACTGACATTGAAAGGTCAAACTCAAGGTCACGGATATTCATGGGCTATAACTCGACACAGGTTGAAGATTAATATTTATAGTTATAGATATTTAGGAAATCTCATGTGGGTTTTTAAACAGTACCCTAGTCGTTGACCGTAATTGACCATGAAAGGTCAAACTCAGGGTCACGGATATTCATGGGCTATAACTCCAAACTCATTGACGATAGACATATTAACTATTACGAAGATATAAGAAGTCTAATATGGGCTTTCATTTCGCAGCGTGACCTTTGACTCTGAGTGACCTTGAAGGGTCAAACACAGATAAGGGATTTTCAAAGGGCGTAACCTGAAAAATTTGGGCCATTACCTTATACTTTAATTGTGCACTAACAATAAATGACTTAAACGAGTCAG
This sequence comes from Coenobita brevimanus, assembly GCF_032717465.1. Classification (NCBI taxonomy): domain Eukaryota; kingdom Metazoa; phylum Arthropoda; class Malacostraca; order Decapoda; family Coenobitidae; genus Coenobita; species Coenobita brevimanus. Next base: position 43,171,766 of record NC_137050.1, on the reverse strand, counting down.
TATTTTACAGCAATAAAATAACTGCTGACGGGCAAGGTTTGCTGTGCCTGGCACCACTCTTCACTTCTAGTATCAGTTGCTTATAAATCCACTTATTCCCTATTTCCCTCACTTTCCCTTATTTTTCTCTCATCCCGACATCCAAAATTCTTTTATATCGTCGTCTTACCCCTTCACATTGAAGACGTGTGTGTGTGTGTGTGTGTGTGTGTGTGTGTGTGTGTGTGTGTGTGTGTGTTTGTTCCGTAACGGGAGCAGGCAGGGAGTCAGGAGGGCCGGGGCTACATTGAACATGTTGTGACACTTAGACTGTTAATTGATTTGGCCCACAGGAGAAAGCATAAGTTATTTGTTTGCTTTGTCGATTTTTCAATGGCATACGACCGGGTCCCTCGCGCCAAATTGTTTCGCATGTTACGTAAGTTGGGGTGCGGGTCGCAAATGTTAGCGGCGCTGGTGGCGATATACAGGGTTACTTTGAGCATTTTTGGGACAGCCATTGTAACATCCAGGATCGGCGTCAGACAGGGGTCCCCAACATCTTGTTTATTATTTATCATTTTTGTAAACAGTATGATTAAGTTGATAAAGTCCAATTGTTGGCCAGACGGTTTTTTACAGTGGCTTCATCTCCTTGTCCCTATGGACAATACTGTTCTCTCGACAACGCGACGCGGGATGGAATATAAACTTACATTTCTGAATCAGTTGTGTGTAAATAATGGCATGGTTGTGAATAATATTAAGACCAAGTTCTTTGCAATCCACGCGTCAGTGGGCGATCGCGAGCAATTCTGCGTTGGTGATATGGTCATGCAGTGGTGTGACAGGTATGTGTATCTGGGCAGCCTGTTCACAAGCGACGGGACCCTGTCGTCCGCCACTACCGCCCACGCACAAGCAAAAATGTGCCACATTCTGAAATTTGTGTCATTTTTGGAAAAGAGTATAGACATACCATTTTATGTTAAAAAGAAAATGTTTGAAGCAGCCTTAATGTCAACCATCCTATATGGCTGTGAGTCCTGGTTCAATGGGAACTTGAGGCCAATGGAAAAATTGTATAACTGGGGTATTAAACAGCTGCTGGGAGCTCGTATGACGGCGTGCACGAACGTTTGTTACGTGGAGCTCGGGTGCCCGCCACTGAAATCTTTAGTACTAGCAAGGCAGAGGAAGCTTTTCCAGCGACTGTGGGGGTAGAGGCGCGGTATGCCCGATGACCCGTGGGTGCACGCCGTCAGGCTGACCATGGCGGCTAACACACCAACAAGTAAACACATTAAGAGTTTAATTAATAATTCTGTTGATGATGTTAAAGTCGGCATTGAATCTTTAAAGAAATCATTTTCTAACTCTACATCTTCTAGAAGGCTAATTTATAATGTGTTGAACCCTACCTTAACAGTTCACGAGATCTATAAATGTCGTGTAAAACTAGTGAGGTACACAGAATGGCATTTAGTCGGCTGCGGGTAATCAGTCATAATCTGGCGATTGAGACGGGCCGTTGGAATCGGCGAGGACGGGGACGTCTCCCGGTAGCAGAGCGGCTCTGTCCATGTGGTGCTGTGCAAACAGAGTTGCATGTACTGGAGGTGTGTCCACTGACTCAGCACATACGTACAGGATATAACTTTACTTCCTGGAGTCAAATAATTGGTGACGATGCTCAGTTTCCTATTGAGGAAATAGTGTATAAGGTCCTTTCCTGTTTTGGCTAGTGTGTACTATAATGTTTATCAAAACCTATGTTATTTAAAGTGTATTTAATTCATTTTGTATGCTCTTATTCTAACCATGATATATCACTGGGATTTTTTTTTTTTATAAAAAAAGTGATTGGTCAAATTGTAGTTACGTTACTAATCAGAAGTGTAATGATTTTCATCTTTCATTAAGGCTATATAGATGCACTGATCAGCCCTTTAATACTTCGCTTGTTTTGTGGACCATAATTGTTTGTTAATATCTGATGTACTGTTTATCATGCTAAGGTTTATTGTTGCTTGAAATCCTGTATGTGTAACTGGATATTGTGGTCAATAAATACTTACTTATTTACTTACTCACTTACTTGTGTGTCTGTGTGTGTCTGTGTGATATTGCAAGTGAGTGAGTGCATATGTGTGTGTGTGTGTGTGTGTGTGTGTGTGTGTGTGTGTGTGTGTATGTTTGTGTGTGTGTGTGTGTGTGATATTGCAAGTGCGTGAGTGCATATGTGTGTGTGTGTGTGTGTGTGTGTGTGTGTGTGTGTGTGTGTGTGTGTGTGTGTGTCTGTGCGTCTGTGTGTGAGTGTTATTGGAAGTGTGTGTGTGTGTGTGTGTGTGTGTGTGTGTGTGTGTGTGTGTGTGTGTGTGTGTGTGTGTGTGTGTGTTTTCATGCTACAATTGATCCAGAGGTGCGATGAAATAGGGTCTGGGAAGCAAGAGAGATAAAGTTATCGTTCGAGAGCTGATCAACAATATTGTCAGTTAGAAGGGTCAGAAATCAATCAGTATCATTAAAGCAATCAAAATCATCGCTCACCTCACAGAAGTTCTCATCTGCACATATTTTTGCACCATTTTTTCTTAAGCACGAGATTTATAGTTCCCATAAAGAAAGATCAGTTCATCGACAACAGTCAAGTTAAGGAAAGGGATGCTAATCATTGTCTTGTTTTGTCCTTACGTAGCTCATCACACCAGCTCGATCGCATGTCATATCCCGAGCCTCATCAGCTTCAGTACCTCACTTTATTACAAATACGCTTACCGTGTTTCTCCACTCTCTTGATGATGGTCTGCCACGCCTGGTTCCAACTTCATACTCACTCACATGTTCCATTTTCGCTTCCCATTTTATACTCAATTCCTCCATTAGACTATATTATATTAAGAGTTTGTCTTACTTTGGTATCAACACACTTCTACTCCACATCTTTCTCGAATCACATCATTTCCTCTCCTATACACTCTGCACTTTACACACATTCCTCACAAACCCATTTCAGCTACTTGTACTCTTTATTTTTTTTTTTCCTAGTGTTACACCAAAGCCTCACACCTACAGTAAATGTTACTGTGGGCACTAGAACTTCATGCAGTCCTCCTGTAGCATGCACATTCACACTCTTGCTTAACTAGGGCCTTTATCGATCCAGCCACTCGCCTCCTTTCTGCAGTTTTAATTTCCAATTAGCCTGCATATTTAACTCTTTCCAAATACTAAACCTGAGTACCAAAGTTTCCGCTTGGGTTTCAGTCTGCATTCACCACCGGATAACAGTGACAGTCACTCCCCATCTCTACAGCAACGTTCATTCTTCAAGTATCAACGTATACTATCGACGCACGAAGCACGACTCTCATAGATTTCAACCGAGCTTTTCACCACCTCATGAACCACCAACGATGCCAAACTCATACCGTCGATGCGCTTACTGAGCCTCTAAGACGGTGTGATCAGGATGGATGGAACGGCCGCCTGGGAATCAAAGGAACCAGGGTTCAGTCATGCCACTGTATCTCCGTCTTTTTACTGATATTTTTTATTTCGTTCTTATAGATGTATTTGGGTGCTTCCTACATCTGGGAAACGATTTACTTCAGTTTCACCTCCAGCTGTTTGTCACGGGGTTTTTATAATATCACGGTGTTTTTATAATAATAAATGCTTAAATATTTTTTGATAATAATATTCAATAATATTAAAGAGCAGGGACAATGATTGTCTTGCTACATCAAGCAACGATTACTTTACGCTGGCTTGTGCACGATTCTCTAAGAACGAGAATTTATAAACTTTCTCAACAGTACACAGCAGAGACTAGTTACTCACAAATGCTGAATTAGTACTGTTTGCCTCTGGAGAAAGTTACTTCACCCCTGACAATAAATAACTAATACTAATAATAATATCAGGTCCTTGCTGATGCATTAACTCCTAGGTGGCACAACGGATTTTAAGTTAATACAACAAGACTGATCTAAGTACCAGTTATGAATAGTAAAACGTCTATGCAAGCTAGGAGCTATGTGGGAAATAAGCTTAATTATGGAGAAATGAAAAAAGAGTTTACTTTACATTAAGCTCAAGAGAAAGAACTGTTAAATTTATTGATTACAAAAAATAAATTTAACGTTACATTTCAAATCAAATCAATGAGACGCACTCACTCACTCACACAAAAGCTAAATACTTACGCCTAGGAAAAAACACCTTAACTAAGCTCTTAAGACTACGATTACAAAAAGGAAATACCGGTCGATGAATGCTGTGTATCACCCGGGGGGTGGGAGTACTGGCCAACTGTACTAGTGGAGCTTGGGTGCTAGCTGACCTCTCACACTTCTTGAGCACAGGACCTTTCTCCGTCACAACAAACACGCGACTGAATTCAAATGATGTATAGGCAGGACGCACAAGCCACCGGAAGAAGGCGTGGCTAACGGTTGAGGCAAGCAGGGGCGAACAATAAAGAAACAATTGTATCGCTCAGTAGAGCACTTAGTGACGTGCATTAAATCGGTCACTTTTGAAAGTGACAAATGTTTTGAAACGTATACTCCGAAATGGAAAGAGAAACGGTTAACTGAGCGATACACAGTGAGTTTTCCACTAATAGTTCGTGGCTTCTCACAAAAGGGAAATGTCGCGAATTGATTCGTGACATTACGCCCCTACAAAATTAAATTTTTTCCTTATGGGAAAAATTTTTTTTGATATATATATATATATATATATGTACACATCCTAACTCAGTCACACAAGATTCACACTGTGGTGTGTGTGCTATCCTGCTACAGGAGAAAGTCACAGTCGCCAGTGAGCGAAAAAACCTCGTATTTACGTTAATAGAAGCAAGCTTGAGGGAAAAACTCCGTGACAACGGTGAAAATCCTGTACTCAGGTCAAACTGAGCGAAAAGTCGCTACATTTACACTGACAACTAATTGTTGTGTAGCGTGATGTATGTAATACACGGTGTAGGTGTGACAGTTGTAGTGTAACTGTACCTACGTATAAAATGACATAGTAAATAATAACATGGCGATGACGAAGGCAGAGGAGAAGAGGCGGCAGCGTGCGGCAGACGATCAGCTGGCCCGCACAGCAAAACTGCTACACCCATTGCTGAACCTGCAAAACCAATTAAGGTGGAGCATCAAAAGTGTCAACGAGACAAAATTCTTATTACGTTACAATTACTCTCTCTGCCTAGCAATCAGTACATGCTACGAAAAGTACGCTCAAGCTGAAAAATACAAGTGACAGCCTAAGCTTCGTACATTCGAGGTCGCCATTAATTATAGCACACGATTATGTCAGCAAGTTGAGAATTCCTGTGCAAACTCGGGTCTTCCATAGCCTCGAACTGCACACGGGTCCTCAACCTGTGCCTTAACCTACAGTACTTATATTAATATCGGGAAGCTGAGAATCCTTGTGCAAACTCGGGTCTTCCATAGCCTCGAGTCGCCTCTGCGGAGTTCTCACTTCCCCCTTAACCTACAGTACTTATATTAGTATCGGGGAGCTGAGAATCCTTGTGCAAACTCGGGTCTTCCATAGCCTCAAGTCGCCTCCGAGGAATTCTCACTTCCCCCTTAACCTACAGTACTTATATTAGTATCGGGGAGCTGAGAATCCTTGTGCAAACTCGGGTCTTCCATAGCCTCAAGTCACCTCTGCGGAATTCTCACTTCCCCCTTAACCTACAGCACTTATATTAGTATCGGGGAGCTGAGAATCCTTGTGCAAACTTGGGTCTTCCATAGCCTCAAGTCGCCTCCGAGGAATTCTCACTTCCCCCTTAACCTACAGTACTTATATTAGTATTGGGGAGCTGAGAATCCTTGTGCAAACTCGTGTCTTCCATAGCCTCAAGTCGCCTCTCAACTTCCCCCTTAACTTACGGTACATAATATGTATGTACAGGCCCTGGACATAATGTGTCCTGTGGGGCCAATGGGCGAGATGTCAGGTCTGCACCCACTTCACCACTACCCTGTCCCTCAACTGACTCAGAGATTACAGGTGTGGTTATGAACGGCACAGGAAGGACATGTCCCTGATTAGTGGTGTTCCTTTGACACACACTGCAGGAACGGACAAAACTATCTATGTCTCGTCCCATCCCTGGCCAGAAAAAGTCAGCTCGGATACGGCCCTGGGTCTTCCTTTTGCCCATGTGACCTCCTGAGGCTGAACAATGACCCCATTGTAACACTGCTAGGCGGTACTTGGCGGGAAGGACAAACTGCAGTCGAACCTCGCCCTCGGGTGTTCGTGACTCACGGTAGAGCCGTCCTTGTTTGCGAAGGAACTTGGCTCGACCTCCCCGTGAATACTTAATCACTCGACCCTTTTGTTTGTTCCGCACGGTAGCAAGTGTCGGGTCAGAATGTTGTTCTTGTACAACAAGTTGACTACACATCAGATCTTGCAGCGATTCAATGATCACTGGGGTGACACAGTCTGGAGCCTCAGTCATGGCTCGTGTTACCGCAGCAGCCGAAGTCTGAGTAGCGTCATCATTGGAGCAACTATCCTTGGCTCCTTGAATATTGCCTACTATAAGGTCAAATAGAGGCTCTGGCATGACAACTGCGAGTGTCGTACCAGTATAAAATGGAGATGCCACCTGGATTCATGCCTCAGGGAACAATCTCACTGATCCATCAATAAGGTTTGAATGGATCTGTCGACCTGTATACTGCTCAGGCCGAACTAAACTCTGTTTAACAGAGCAACCTGAGGAACCATTGTCTCTCAGGACCTTCACAGGAATGTCTCCCACAAACCCTGGCTGAACAAGGAAGGTACTGTCACCTGTGGGAGGGCCTGTGGAGGAAGCAGCTAGCCACTCATGAGGCTGCTGAATTGATGTGGCAAACATTGTGCCTTGAGGATTATATTGGGAAGATGGAACATTGGCCATCTGTGGAGGGGGGTTCACTGTCACTGTGGGACTAGTGAACTGTGGGGAAGTACCCATACTGGTAGGGACGTAACCACCGTGCTGCTGCTGAGGAATGAAGGCTGCATTCGCTTCCTGTCTCTTTTGAGCTGGTGGTGAAAAAGTTTGTCCCAGCGGTCGGTTGCGTGGCTGATACTGCTGCTGGTTAGGGTACTTGTTGTACCTCTTCCAAGCAGGCTGCTGTGTATTTTGCCCCTGGTCCTTCTGTGGTTTGCTTGGACCTTGACCATTACTCTGAGAACGGCCTTGGTGCTGGGATTCAGTCTGAGACGGCTTCCCAGACTTGGCAGTATCTTTTCTGCTCCAGGTGTTTTGCTTACGAGTTTGATACCCGTATGCAGTAAAGAATGCATCAGCCTTTTCTGCCATTTGGCTGGCATCTTTCACCTGGCAGATCTTAAGCTGTGCTATGAGCTCAGCAGGCCACGACCTTTCTAGCTGTGTACACAGCATAAGGTCAATTATCCCCTCACGCGTGGAAGGAGTTTCATCTTTCTCCATCCACTCATTTAAGTAAGCTGTGAGACGATCAAGGAACTGAACAGCTGTCTCCTTGTCTTGGAGACGAGCTCGCATGAACTGAACTTTGGCGTCGTCTACTGTGAGACCATACGCCTTAATGAGTGCAGCTTTCATCATCTCATATGTGAGATTGTCTCCACGAATTCTGTGGAGAATATCGAGGGCAGGGCCCTCAAATAGGCTAAGAAACTGAAGCCGCTTAGCTGCCTCATCCAGTTGATACATGTCTGCCATGTCCTCAAAACGAGCTATGTACGGCTCGATTCGCTCGCTTTCCTTGTATGAAGGAAGCTTGATGCGTGGGGTCGCCAGGACATGTGCAGGGAGAACGCTCGTGGAGCTTGGACCAACTGCACCAGACGTGTCTGAAGCCAAGGAATCTCGCTTGAGCTTCAGCACTTCAAGTTCATGTTTTTCTCGTGCCTCTCGCTCGGCACGTTCGTGTTGTCGTTCTCTGTCTCGTTGTTCACGCTCGTATTCGCGCTGTTAACGCTCGTATTCGCTCTGTTCTCGCTCGTATTCACGCTGTTCTCGCTCGCATTCGTGCTGAATCTTACGCTCTTCACGGGCATCATTCTCGCGCTGCTGCTCCTGATTATGCCGTGAGAGTATATACTCTTTAATTTCGGTTGGGTCCGAAAGACCCATTTCTTTGGCTTCCTGTAAAAATACAGTAGTAGCCATGGCGCTACTTTATTAAGCAAACCGAAATTGAGTACTGACTGCTTAGCGACGAATACTAATAAACACAAGTAAAGAATACAGACACAAGCTAGTGGTGACCAGTCTTATCTAGTTAACTGGCAAAGATTAAAGCAAAAATGCAAATAACTGAGAACTCAATAATTAACACAATGGGTACAGCGACTACCCAGGAGCGAATAAAATCGTCTGGCGTTACCAAAAATAAAGTACTAAATAGAGTTAAGTACTCTACGGATTAATAAAGCAAAAATTCACTTGCTAAATTAACGGTAACCACCAGTAAACTTGTGCCTATAAACTTTAATGATAAATTCCTAAATATGAACGAGAGAGCACTATCTCGTGAATAGCTTTTGAGCTAGGAGCTAATATCCTGGAATGAGGTCGCCAATTGTCACGGGGTTTTTAAAATATCACGGTGTTTTTATAATAATAAATGCTTAAATATTTTTTGATAATAATATTCAATAATATTAAAGAACAGGGACAATGATTGTCTTGCTACATCAAGCAACGATTACTTTACGCTGGCTTGTGCACGATTCTCTAAGAACGAGAATTTATAAACTTTCTCAACAGTACACAGCAGAGACTAATTACTCACAAATGCTGAATTAGTACTGTTAGCCTCTGGAGAAAGTTACTTCACCCCTGACAATAAATAACTAATACTAATAATAATATCAGGTCCTTGCTGATGCATTAACTCCTAGGTGGCACAACGGATTTTAAGTTAATACAACAAGACTGGTCTAAGTACCAGTTATGAATAGTAAAACGTCTATGCAAGCTAGGAGCTATGTGGGAAATAAGCTTAATTATGGAGAAATGAAACAAGAGTTTACTTTACATTAAGCTCAAGAGAAAGAACTGTTAAATTTATTGATTACAAAAAATAAATTTAACGTTACATTTCAAATCAAAGCAATGAGACGCACTCACTCACTCACACAAAAGCTAAATATTTACGCCTAGGAAAAAACACCTTAACTAAGCTCTTAAGACTACGATTACAAAAAGGAAATACTGGTCGATGAATGCTGTGTATCACCCGGGGGGTGGGAGTGCTGGCCAACTGTACTAGTGGAGCTTGGGTGCTAGCTGACCTCTCACACTTCGTGAGCACAGGACCTTTCTCCGTCACAACAAACACGCGACTGAATTCAAATGATGTATAGGCAGGACGCACAAGCCACCGGAAGAAGGCGTGGCTAACGGTTGAGGCAAGCAGGGGCGAACAATAAAGAAACAATTGTATCGCTCAGTAGAGCACTTAGTGACGTGCATTAAATCGGTCACTTTTGAAAGTGACGAATGTTTTGAAAAGTATACTCCGAAATGGAGAGAGAAACGGTTAACTGAGCGATACACAGTGAGTTTTCCACTAATAGTTCGTGGCTTCTCACAAAAGGGAAATGTTGCGAATTGATTCGTGACACTGTTATCCTGATTCTTCCGTTCGATTGAATTACATTTGACCCTTGAATCCAGGTGACCGTCATTTTGGATTGGTCTTAATGCCACCAGACAGTGTTATTACTAAACTTAAAAGACTTGTCGTGTTGGAGGTAAAATGATCTCTATATCTGACCCATACACAACTAAAAGTCTCTTAGATTCGAAAAAAAAAAAAAAAAAATTATCAGGAGAAATGAATAATTGGCAGACAAAAAATAATAATCCCACCAACGCTGTTAACCACTTTACTTGTCATGTTGTAGTGGTTAATATCTGTTGCTATGGTTACTTACATGAGAGTGAGCATAGGAGCATGAAAGTGCTAATAATGTAATAAAAAAATAACCCTTTCATAGCCGCGACAAACGTAGTATACAGCGTCACCTAGCGCCAGATTCTTATTTTTGCCTAATAGCGAGTATGCCAGCCTGAGAGTGTTAATACTGTCAGCATTAACCCTTCCATGGTAGAGACAACTTCTGTATTCTATTCCCCATATCCCAAGTTTACTCATCCTGTGAGTCATAGTAGCCCGTGTTCACCTCTTCTCGTGCTAGTCTTTTTATTATTATTATCATTTTGTTTTCTTGTGGGATTTCCATCTGATTCCCCCCCCCCTTGTCCTTTCCGCATCATATTTTCACTGACTAGTATCGTACATTGTGTTATACGTGTTTTACCTCCTCAAAACCGAAGCAGTACATTTTTCTTCTTCATTTATCTCATTCTTACTTGTGATAGATAATTATTTAAGTTACCCTTGTTATGATATCCTCGGACTGAATGGTGAGCGGAGTTTGTCTGGAACTCATTCGGCACAAGATATCATTTCTAAGTGGAATAAAGTAACCTGAAGTTTGGTTTCTGAGGATGTTTTGGGGTGTTATCTGCCTCTAAGTAAATATTGTTATTTAGTCTCTCCTCACACTGATATCTTCATTCTTCTCTAAGGATGAAATAAATTAACCTCTCGAACCCGGGGTACGTAATTTTGGCTTATTCTTAGTGCCACCAAGACTATCTTATTATTTAACCTAAGAAAGACCTCTCATTTTGACGGGGTGAAAACAAGGCTATATTTAACATCTAGAAATCTAAAAGACCATCGTAACCAAATAAAGCCCGATAATTCTATCCTAATATAAATAAAAATCATCAGGAGACGGCAAACACGTCCCCGGGCTGCGTTGTTAATCACATCACTTGTCACCGGGTTGAAGTGGTGATTAAAAACTTAAACTATGTTTAATCATCTGCGAGTGAGGAAGGGAGGCTGAGAGTGTTAATACTGTAAATATTAATCCTTCCATGATCGGGAGATGCATACTATACAGTGTCACCTAGTGCCAGATGCTTATATTTTGCTAATAGTGAGTATGGTAGCCTGAGAGTGTTAATCTTGTCAATATCAACCCTTCCATGGTAGACATAGCATCTGTATTCTATTCCCGCTATCCCGATTTTACTCATCTGGCCATAAGTCATGGGAGCCTAAGAGTGTTGATAGTTCTTAATAACTTTGGCCTTTAAGACGGCGTGATCAGGACTGGTGGATTCGTGGCCCGTGAGTCATGTGGATCCCGTCTTTTTAATTTTATATTCATTCTGTATCCCAGTGGTATTTGCATCAGACTGTATTTTTATTTTTGCCACCTTTTCATTCCCTTATAAATTTTTCACTAGATTTCCAAAATTCTATTAAATGTGTTTTACCTCCTCCGAACCAACCCCATTTTCTTAATCATTTTGATTTGTGATAATTTTTTTTTTTTATCCCCCGTTATGTGATCTATGGACTGAAGGAGATAATGGATTCTCTCGATCCCTTTCAGTACAAGAGATCATTTCTAAGGTGAATGAAGTAACTTGAAGTTTGGTCCTTAAGACGGTGTGATCAGGACTGGTGGAATCGTATGTCTTGAGTCACAGGAGCCCAAAATTTATATGACATTCGGCGCCGTCTTTTTCTTTATTATTATTATTTCTAATATCAGTTACTCATAAATCCAGTTTCTCCTTGTTTCCCCCACTTCCCCTTATTTTTCTATCATCCTGACTTCCAAAATTCTTTTATATAGATGGTTTGCCCCTTCACGTCGAATTCGTGTGTGTGTGTGTGTGTGTGTGTGTGTGTGTGTGTGTGTGTGTGTGTGTGTGTGTGTGTGTGTGTTCTTACCTAATTGTTCTTACCTAATTGTATCTTTACAGGAATGAGTCAAGCTCGTACTGTCCCGTGTCTTAAACCATATTTATCGTACATATCCTTAAATTTGTGAATTGTTTTGGCACACACTATTTCATTCGGTAGTGCATTCCATTGATCAATTGCTCTGTTTGGGAAACTGTGAATTTCCTTACGTCTTTATCACCTCTCTTCTTATGCAGTTTTTTGCAGTGTCCTCTTGCTGATGCTTCTCCGTACGTTAAGTAATCATTTATGTCTATTTTCTCCTTCCCTGATATGCACTTATATAGCATTATCATGTCACCTCTTTTCCTTTTCTCCTGTAGTGTTGGTAGATTCTGTTTATTTAGTATTTCTTCGTAGCTTAGGTCCATCCATCTTGCAGCGGCCCTTTGAACTTTTTCAATCTTGTCTATGTGCTTTTTGAGATGAGGACTCCAGACTACTGATGCATATTCCAGGGTTGGTCTAATGAATGATGTTATTATCCTTCTTAGCATGTCTTCATTTATGTATGTGAATGCTATTCTCATATTTGCAAGCAGTGTATACATGTTCCGTACCTTCTCGCTGGTGTGGTCAGCCGGAGATAGTCTGTTATTGATAATCACACCTAGGTCTTTCTCTCTTTCTGATGTGTATAGGGTTTTATTTCCTAACTAATAATCCCAATCAGGTCTTTTTCCACTTTTAGCAAACTTGATTACATGACACTTGTCCACATTGAATTCCATTTGCCATGTACTACTCCATTCATGAAGTTTATTTAATTCTTCTTGTAGCTTTTTACAAGAGTCTGTGTGTGTGTGTGTGTGTGTGTGTGTGTGTCTGTGTGTGTGTGTTATTCTGCAGAGTGATAGATAATTTTAATGGGAATAATAAGGACGTCCTTGGGCTGAAACTGTTAAAATAGTCTGACTCGAACCCTCTCAGTGCGAGAGACCATTTCCAAGCTGAATAAAGTGATCTGAAGTAGCAAGAATAAAATACAAAAGGCGTCAACATAGCGAAGAATGGATGGATGGATGGATGTGTGACTGAGAAATGGATGGATGGATTGTCTGATGAGTGGTAGGTGGATGGATGGATGGAAATGGGAGTGAGAAGGGAGTATATATACGGTACTGCTACGCGGTAGGTATGTCCAGCAACAGATGAATCAGTTGGTGGTGGTGAATAGAGGGTAGATGAGAATAGATGGATGGATGGATGAATGGATGGATCAGTGGGTAGGTGAGTGGGGGTAGATATATTGGTTCATAGAGGATGGATGGATGGGCGGGCAGGTGAAGTACTTACCTGCTCTTATTTTTCTTGTGTTTATAGTCGAACCAGTTTGTTTTCTTCAAGAGCATTCTTGCTCCTACCTTGTGTGTGTGTGTGTGTGTGTGTGTGTGTGTGTGTGTGTGTGTTTTGTGGCAAGAGATTGACGGTTATATCACCATTAGCCTAAAATCTCCCTCCCAGAAGTGAGGTGAGATAGGTTCCAGGAAGCAAGGCAGCAAAAAGTTATAATGGGAGAGTTAACCAGTTACATAGCCAATGAAATGGGCCTCACACCCTTTCACTTTCAAGCACCTAGAATCATCGTCAGCCTCAGAGAAATGATCAGCTGGACATTTTTAAACTATTATTCCTTATCGATAATCTTAATTTTTCATGTAACAAGGTCTTTCCATCGAGAACAATCAAATTCAGAAAAAAGAATTTATTCATTGTTATGTCGTTCTCCTTATAGTGCTCATCAGACCCACTCGATCGCCTGTCAGTTACTGAGCCTCATCAGTTTCAGTATATATTTTATTACACAATCGTTTTCCCTGTCTTTCAACGTTTTTGATGATCTACCACACCTTCTCCCATCGTCACACTCATTAACACCATGTTCAGTCCCCAGTTTATTCCTGTAATGCTAGGTGTTCTAGGGGTCGGCTTCCCGTCCCGTAAAAGCCTAGTGTGTAGCGGGGCTCTCTTTCCAGAGTGGAGCTTAGACAAATAGGAGAGAGGTAGGACTCAAAAACTCAAGGCAACAACCTTACACGGGTATTACAAAGTTAAACAGTGGAAAGGGTAGATGTCAGGGATACAGATACACTAGACAAATACCACTCTTACGTCTAGATATGGGTTATCATTATCACAAGCAGGATGCTGCTCGGATCAAAATGCGCAGCACTTGAGGCAGAGGTTTACGTATTATTAGTTATAGGAAGTCTAAGTTAAATATTCGTGGAGCAGCTGGTATTGTTTCACTGTTGGTAAGTGTTTCTTTGGCACTGGAGTCTGGATACGGTTTTATATTAGAGGTGTTAACTGGTGGTAGCGTATTCATTGTAAAAGACCCGTTTCTCATTGGGTGGCCGTGTTCGCGATGGCACTGTCACTGTTTCTCACTCCATCACTTTGGTATTATCAATGACTTCTGTTATGTAGTTAGTTCACTGCTCTGCCTCTATGTCACTGTCACGGACACAGTACTATCACTGTCACTCCATTCTAATCTGGGCGTCATGGCGGTCAGGTAAAAGGGCGGCGGAGGTGTCACAGCCTTACTACTGATGGGGCTGGGTTCCGCCGGGAGCCTTTACATCCAGAGGCCACGGGATCACAAGCAGAGGCATCCTATCTCCTCTGGGGCTGCGGGTGGCGAAGTGCTCCGTGCTCTCGGGGCTGGGTGCAGGAGCACGGCCCTCTGGGCTGGGGCTGAATAACTGCCTGAACTTCTCACTCAGACGCCTGACAGAGGATGAAGATCTTTGGCGTCGGGGTACGGTGAGTTCCTGCCCGGGAGTCCTGGGGGCGGTCTGGGGTTCCCGAGGGCTGCGGTTCCCGGTGATTTGTGGCACTGTCAGGAAGGGGCTTTGACACAGGCCTGCATCAGGGTCCGTCAGGTGGGTCTTCTCCAGAGCTGGTTTCAGGGAGCATAAGCCGGGGGAAATCCTGGGGCCTCTCCAGTTCTCTTCAATGCTCAGAACTCCCTCTCTGACGTGGATAGGAGAACAGGCGTCAGCTCTCGACGGAGGAGTGGCTACAGGCCATATCCTGCTGTAGGGTGCGGCTACCAGCCATCGCCAAGGCCCGGCAACTGGCAGTGGTCTGGGGGGTAGAGCAGGTACCAGCAGACCAAGGGTACCTTTGGAGCGGCTACAGGCCGTCTCCTGATTTCCCTCAGAGCAGCTGCAGGCCGTGTCCTTCAGGAGAGTTGAGTGGCTACAGGCCATCTCGATAAGGGCACCTTCAGAGCGGCTACAGGCCATCTCCTGAGTCCCCTCAGAGCGGCTACAGGCCGTCTCGTTCAGGAGGGTTGAGAGGACAAGCCGTCTCGAGAAGGGCACCTTCAGAGTGGCTACAGTCCATCTCCTGACAAAGGCTGGAGTGGGTACAGGCCGTCTCCTGATTCCCGTCAGAGCGGCAACAGGCCATCTCCTTCAGGAGGGTTGAGCGGCTCTAGGCCGTCACCTTCAGGAGGGTTGAGCGATTACAGGCCACCTCGAGTAGGGCACGTTCACAGCGGCTACAGGCTGTCTCCTGATTCCCCTCAGAGTGGCTACAGGCCATCTCCTTCAGAAGGATTGAGTGTCTACAGGCCGTCTCAAGAAGGGCAGCTTCACAGCGCCTACAGGCTGTGTCCTGACGAAGGCGGGAGTGGGTACAGGCCATCTCCTGGTTCCCTTCACAGCGGCTACAGGACCTCTCCTTCAGGAGGGTTGAGCAGCTATAGGCCGTCTCGAGAAGGGCACCTTGAGAGCGGCTACAGGCCGTCCCCTGATTTCCCTCAGAGCTGCTACAGGCCGTCCCCTGATTTCCTCAGAGCTGCCACAGGCCGTCCCCTGATTTCCCTCAGAGCTGCTACAGGCCGTCCCCTGATTTCCCTCAGAGCTGCTACAGGCCGTCCCCTGATTTCCCTCAGAGCTGCTACAGGCTGTCCCCTGATTTCCCTCAGAGCTGCTACAGGCCGTCCCCTGATTTCCCTCAGAGCTGCTACAGGCCGTCCCCTGATTTCCCTCAGAGCTGCTACAGACCGTCTCCTTCAAGAGAGTTGAGCGGCTACAGGCTGTCTCGAGATGGACACCTTCAGGTGGCTACAGGCCACCTCCTGACGAATGCGCAAGCGACTACAGGCTGTCTCCTGATTCACCTCAGAGCGGCTACAGGCCGTCTCCTTCAGGAGGGTTGAGAGGCTACAGGCAGTCTCAGGGGTGCTGGCAGTGCCTGGATGAACAGCTCCACACTGAAGCTGGTTGGGGAAGGCTTGCCCGGAAGGTAGTCTTGTATTCCTGCTATGGTGGCAGCGGGCGAGCTCCGGGTCATATTGGCGAGCTTCCCGGGAGTACTTATGCTATTGTCGCCCCTAGTCCTTGTGCGTTGTCGCTGGTCCTCTATGGGCTCCTTGTGGGGGTGTCGGGTTGCCCCCTGTGGCAGTATACTGCATTTTAATTCATATTATCTCCTTTTTCTTTTTTTCTAATGCGAGGAAGAAGGAACCAAAGGCCATGAGCCCGCAACAAGAGTTCCCTCCAAGAGAAAAACAAAATACAAGAGAGACCCAAATTCAAGATCCATTCATAACGTCTAAAGATTCTGTTCAACCTGGTGTCAACGCAGTTCATTATTCCACACCTCTAGAATCACACCATTTTCTTTCCTATCTACTCTTAGGAATCCACACACATACCTCAGAAATCCCATTTCCATTACTCGCACACTTAAATTTTTGTTCCAATATCGCACCAGAGTCTCTCACTTATGTCTGACTTTGGACAGTAAAACACCTTCATGAAGCCCTCTTGCAACCTCCACATTCACACCTTTGTATATAACCAAAGCCCTTGAGGATGCTACCACTTTTCTTCTTTCTGTTGTTTACTTTCCACTTAGCCTGCACAGTTATCTCTTTCCCATAATTGCACCAGGGTACCAAAACTCCTTGACTAACTCGCGTGTCCCCATTCACTACCAGATAACACTGAGTTATTTTTCCTCCCTGCATCAACGTTCGTTCTGCACTGATGAAAATGTAATATCAAAGAGCCGCACCCACAAATATCAGCCGAACTCTGCAATAGCCTTTGAATCACCAGCGATGGTAAAGTAAAAACTGTTGATATGCTTACTCAGCCGCTAAGACGGTGTCATCATGATGGAAAGAACGGCCGCGTACGAGTCAAAGGAGCCAAGGTTCAGATCCTGGCTACTAATTCCGACTTTTCTACTGAAATGTGTGTGTGTGTGTGTAAGGATAATTTGGGGTGTTTTCTGCTTATAACTAAATATTTTTGTTTAGTCTCTCCTCACACTGATATCTTCATTCTTCTGTACGGATGAAATAAATTAACCTCTCGAATCCGGGGTACGTAATTTTGGTTTATTCTTAGTGCCACCAAGACTATCATATTATTTAACCTAAGAAAGACCTCTCATTTTGACGGGGTGAAAACAAGGCTATATTTAACATCTAGAAATCTAAAAAACCATCGTAACCAAATAAAGCCCGATAATTCTATCCTAATATAAATAAAAATCATCAGGAGACGGCAAACACGTCCCCGGGCTGCGTTGTTAATCACATCACTTGTCACCGGGTTGAAGTGGTGATTAAAAACTTAAACTATGTTTAATCATCTGTGAGTGAGGAAGGGAGGCTGAGAGTGTTAATACTGTAAATATTAATCCTTCCATGATCGGGAGATGCATACTATACAGTGTCACCTAGTGCCAGATGCTTATATTTTGCTAATAGTGAGTATGGTAGCCTGAGAGTGTTAATATTGTCAATATCAACCCTTCCATGGTAGACATAGCATCTGTATTCTATTCCCGCTATCCCGATTTTACTCATCTGGCCATGAGTCATGGGAGCCTAAGAGTGTTGATAGTTCTTAATAACTTTGGCCTTTAAGACGGCGTGATCAGGACTGGTGGAATCGTGGCCCGTGAGTCATGGGAGCCCGGGGTCAAGACTGTGGATCCCGTCTTTTTAATTTTATATTCATTCTGTATCCCAGTGGTATTTGCATCAGACTGTATTTTTATTTTTGCCACCTTTTCATTCCCTTATAAATTTTTCACTAGATTTCCAAAAAATTTTTAAATGTGTTTTACCTCCTCCGAACCAACCCCATTTTCTTAATCATTTTGATTTGTGATAATTTTTTTTTTTATCCCCCGTTATGTGATCTATGGACTGAAGGAGATAATGGATTCTCTCGATCCCTTTCAGTACAAGAGATCATTTCTAAGGTGAATGAAGTAACCTGAAGTTTGGTCCTTAAGACGGTGTGATCAGGACTGGTGGAATCGTATGTCTTGAGTCACAGGAGCCCAAAATTTATATAACATTCGGCGCCGTCTTTTTCTTTATTATTATTATTTCTAATATCAGTTACTCATAAATCCAGTTTCTCCTTGTTTCCCCCACTTCCCCTTATTTTTCTATCATCCTGACTTCCAAAATTCTTTTATATAGATGGTTTGCCCCTTCACGTCGAATTCGTGTGTGTGTGTGTGTGTGTGTGTGTGTGTGTGTGTGTGTGTGTGTGTGTGTGTGTGTCTGTGTGTGTGTGTGTTCTTACCTAATTGTTCTTACCTAATTGTATCTTTACAGGAATGAGTCAAGCTCGTACTGTCCCGTGTCTTAAACCATATTTATCGTACATATCCTTAAATTTGTGAATTGTTTTGGCACACACTATTTCATTCGGTAGTGCATTCCATTGATCAATTGTTCTGTTTGGGAAACTGTGAATTTCCTTACGTCTTTATCACCTCTCTTCTTATGCAGTTTTTTGCAGTGTCCTCTTGCTGATGCTTCTCCATACGTTAAGTAATCATTTATGGCTATTTTCTTCTTCCCTGATATGCACTTATATAGCATTATCATGTCACCTCTTTTCCTTTTCTCCTGTAGTGTTGGTAGATTCTGTTTATTTAGTATTTCTTCGTAGCTTAGGTCCATCCATCTTGCAGCGGCCCTTTGAACTTTTTCAATATTGTCTATGTGCTTTTTGAGATGAGGACTCCAGACTACTGATGGATATTCCAGGGTTGGTCTAATGAATGATGTTATTATCCTTCTTAGCATGTCTTCATTTATGTATGTGAATGCTATTCTCATATTTGCAAGCAGTGTATACATGTTCCGTACCTTCTCGCTGATGTGGTCAGCCGGAGATAGTCTGTTATTGATAATCACACCTAGGTCTTTCTCTCTTTCTGATGTGTATAGGGTTTTATTTCCTAACTAATAATCCCAATCAGGTCTTTTTCCACTTTTAGCAAACTTGATTACATGACACTTGTCCACATTGAATTCCATTTGCCATGTACTACTCCATTCATGAAGTTTATTTAATTCTTCTTGTAGCTTTTTACAAGAGTCTGTGTGTGTGTGTGTGTGTGTGTGTCTGTGTGTGTGTGTTATTCTGCAGAGTGATAGATAATTTTAATGGGAATAATAAGGACGTCCTTGGGCTGAAACTGTTAAAATAGTCTGACTCGAACCCTCTCAGTGCGAGAGACCATTTCCAAGCTGAATAAAGTGATCTGAAGTAGCAAGAATAAAATACAAAAGGCGTCAACATAGCGAAGAATGGATGGATGGATGGATGTGTGACTGAGAAATGGATGGATGGATTGTCTGATGAGTGGTAGGTGGATGGATGGATGGAAATGGGAGTGAGAAGGGAGTATATATACGGTACTGCTACGCGGTAGGTATGTCCAGCAACAGATGAATCAGTTGGTGGTGGTGAATAGAGGGTAGATGAGAATAGATGGATGGATGGATGAATGGATGGATCAGTGGGTAGGTGAGTGGGGGTAGATATATTGGTTCATAGAGGATGGATGGATGGGCGGGCAGGTGAAGTACTTACCTGCTCTTATTTTTCTTGTGTTTATAGTCGAACCAGTTTGTTTTCTTCAAGAGCATTCTTGCTCCTACCTTGTGTGTGTGTGTGTGTGTGTGTGTGTGTGTGTGTGTGTGTGTGTGTGTGTGTGTGTGTGTGTTTTGTGGCAAGAGATTGACGGTTATATCACCATTAGCCTAAAATCTCCCTCCCAGAAGTGAGGTGAGATAGGTTCCAGGAAGCAAGGCAGCAAAAAGTTATAATGGGAGAGTTAACCAGTTACATAGCCAATGAAATGGGCCTCACACCCTTTCACTTTCAAGCACCTAGAATCATCGTCAGCCTCAGAGAAATGATCAGCTGGACATTTTTAAACTATTATTCCTTATCGATAATCTTAATTTTTCATGTAACAAGGTCTTTCCATCGAGAACAATCAAATTCAGAAAAAAGAATTTATTCATTGTTATGTCGTCCTCCTTATAGTGCTCATCAGACCCACTCGATCGCCTGTCAGTTACTGAGCCTCATCAGTTTCAGTATATATTTTATTACACAATCGTTTTCCCTGTCTTTCAACGTTTTTGATGATCTACCACACCTTCTCCCATCGTCACACTCATTAACACCATGTTCAGTCCCCAGTTTATTCCTGTAATGCTAGGTGTTCTAGGGGTCGGCTTCCCGTCCCGTAAAAGCCTAGTGTGTAGCGGGGCTCTCTTTCCAGAGTGGAGCTTAGACAAATAGGAGAGAGGTAGGACTCAAAAACTCAAGGCAACAACCTTACACGGGTATTACAAAGTTAAACAGTGGAAAGGGTAGATGTCAGGGATACAGATACACTAGACAAATACCACTCTTACGTCTAGATATGGGTTATCATTATCGCGCAGGATGCTGCTCGGATCAAAATGCGCAGCACTTGAGGCAGAGGTTTACGTATTATTAGTTATAGGAAGTCTAAGTTAAATATTCGTGGAGCAGCTGGTATTGTTTCACTGTTGGTAAGTGTTTCTTTGGCACTGGAGTCTGGATACGGTTTTATATTAGAGGTGTTAACTGGTGGTAGCGTATTCATTGTAAAAGACCCGTTTCTCATTGGGTGGCCGTGTTCGCGATGGCACTGTCACTGTTTCTCACTCCATCACTTTGGTATTATCAATGACTTCTGTTATGTAGTTAGTTCACTGCTCTGCCTCTATGTCACTGTCACGGACACAGTACTATCACTGTCACTCCATTCTAATCTGGGCGTCATGGCGGTCAGGTAAAAGGGCGGCGGAGGTGTCACAGCCTTACTACTGATGGGGCTGGGTTCCGCCGGGAGCCTTTACATCCAGAGGCCATGGGATCACAAGCAGAGGCATCCTATCTCCTCTGGGGCTGCGGGTGGCGAAGTGCTCCGGCTCTCGGGGCTGGGTGCAGGAGCACGGCCCTCTGGGCTGGGGCTGAATAACTGCCTGAACTTCTCACTCAGACGCCTGACAGAGGATGAAGATCTTTGGCGTCGGGGTACGGTGAGTTCCTGCCCGGGAGTCCTGGGGGCGGTCTGGGGTTCCCGAGGGCTGCGGTTCCCGGTGATTTGTGGCACTGTCAGGAAGGGGCTTTGACACAGGCCTGCATCAGGGTCCGTCAGGTGGGTCTTCTCCAGAGCTGGTTTCAGGGAGCATAAGCCGGGGGAAATCCTGGGGCCTCTCCAGTACTCTTCAATGCTCAGAACTCCCTCTCTGACGTGGATAGGAGAACAGGCGTCAGCTCTCGACGGAGGAGTGGCTACAGGCCATATCCTGCTGTAGGGTGCGGCTACCAGCCATCGCCAAGGCCCGGCAACTGGCCGTGGTCTGGGGGGTAGAGCAGGTACCAGCAGACCAAGGGTACCTTTGGAGCGGCTACAGGCCGTCTCCTGATTTCCCTCAGAGCAGCTGCAGGCCGTGTCCTTCAGGAGAGTTGAGTGGCTACAGGCCATCTCGATAAGGGCACCTTCAGAGCGGCTACAGGCCATCTCCTGAGTCCCCTCAGAGCGGCTACAGGCCGTCTCGTTCAGGAGGGTTGAGAGGACAAGCCGTCTCGAGAAGGGCACCTTCAGAGTGGCTACAGTCCATCTCCTGACAAAGGCTGGAGTGGGTACAGGCCGTCTCCTGATTCCCGTCAGAGCGGCAACAGGCCATCTCCTTCAGGAGGGTTGAGCGGCTCTAGGCCGTCACCTTCAGGAGGGTTGAGCGATTACAGGCCACCTCGAGTAGGGCACGTTCACAGCGGCTACAGGCTGTCTCCTGATTCCCCTCAGAGTGGCTACAGGCCATCTCCTTCAGAAGGATTGAGTGTCTACAGGCCGTCTCAAGAAGGGCAGCTTCACAGCGCCTACAGGCTGTGTCCTGACGAAGGCGGGAGTGGGTACAGGCCATCTCCTGGTTCCCTTCACAGCGGCTACAGGACCTCTCCTTCAGGAGGGTTGAGCAGCTATAGGCCGTCTCGAGAAGGGCACCTTGAGAGCGGCTACAGGCCGTCCCCTGATTTCCCTCAGAGCTGCTACAGGCCGTCCCCTGATTTCCCTCAGAGCTGCCACAGGCCGTCCCCTGATTTCCCTCAGAGCTGCTACAGGCCGTCCCCTGATTTCCCTCAGAGCTGCTACAGGCCGTCCCCTGATTTCCCTCAGAGCTGCTACAGGCTGTCCCCTGATTTCCCTCAGAGCTGCTACAGGCCGTCCCCTGATTTCCCTCAGAGCTGCTACAGGCCGTCCCCTGATTTCCCTCAGAGCTGCTACAGACCGTCTCCTTCAAGAGAGTTGAGCGGCTACAGGCTGTCTCGAGATGGACACCTTCAGGTGGCTACAGGCCACCTCCTGACGAATGCGCAAGCGACTACAGGCTGTCTCCTGATTCACCTCAGAGCGGCTACAGGCCGTCTCCTTCAGGAGGGTTGAGAGGCTACAGGCAGTCTCAGGGGTGCTGGCAGTGCCTGGATGAACAGCTCCACACTGAAGCTGGTTGGGGAAGGCTTGCCCGGAAGGTAGTCTTGTATTCCTGCTATGGTGGCAGCGGGCGAGCTCCGGGTCATATTGGCGAGCTTCCCGGGAGTACTTATGCTATTGTCGCCCCTAGTCCTTGTGCGTTGTCGCTGGTCCTCTATGGGCTCCTTGTGGGGGTGTCGGGTTGCCCCCTGTGGCAGTATACTGCATTTTAATTCATATTATCTCCTTTTTCTTTTTTTCTAATGCGAGGAAGAAGGAACCAAAGGCCATGAGCCCGCAACAAGAGTTCCCTCCAAGAGAAAAACAAAATACAAGAGAGACCCAAATTCAAGATCCATTCATAACGTCTAAAGATTCTGTTCAACCTGGTGTCAACGCAGTTCATTATTCCACACCTCTAGAATCACACCATTTTCTTTCCTATCTACTCTTAGGAATCCACACACATACCTCAGAAATCCCATTTCCATTACTCGCACTTAAATTTTTGTTCCAATATCGCACCAGAGTCTCTCACTTATGTCTGACTTTGGACAGTAAAACACCTTCATGAAGCCCTCTTGCAACCTCCACATTCACACCTTTGTATATAACCAAAGCCCTTGAGGATGCTACCACTTTTCTTCTTTCTGTTGTTTACTTTCCACTTAGCCTGCACAGTTATCTCTTTCCCATAATTGCACCAGGGTACCAAAACTCCTTGACTAACTCGCGTGTCCCCATTCACTACCAGATAACACTGAGTTATTTTTCCTCCCTGCATCAACGTTCGTTCTGCACTGATGAAAATGTAATATCAAAGAGCCGCACCCACAAATATCAGCCGAACTCTGCAATAGCCTTTGAATCACCAGCGATGGTAAAGTAAAAACTGTTGATATGCTTACTCAGCCGCTAAGACGGTGTCATCATGATGGAAAGAACGGCCGCGTGGGAGTCAAAGGAGCCAAGGTTCAGATCCTGGCTACTAATTCCGACTTTTCTACTGAAATGTGTGTGTGTGTGTGTAAGGATAATTTGGGGAGTTTTCTGCTTATAACTAAATATTTTTGTTTAGTCTCTCCTCACACTGATATCTTCATTCTTCTGTACGGATGAAATAAATTAACCTCTCGAATCCGGGGTACGTAATTTTGGTTTATTCTTAGTGCCACCAAGACTATCATATTATTTAACCTAAGAAAGACCTCTCATTTTGACGGGGTGAAAACAAGGCTATATTTAACATCTAGAAATCTAAAAAACCATCGTAACCAAATAAAGCCCGATAATTCTATCCTAATATAAATAAAAATCATCAGGAGACGGCAAACACGTCCCCGGGCTGCGTTGTTAATCACATCACTTGTCACCGGGTTGAAGTGGTGATTAAAAACTTAAACTATGTTTAATCATCTGTGAGTGAGGAAGGGAGACTGAGAGTGTTAATACTGTAAATATTAATCCTTCCATGATCGGGAGATGCATACTATACAGTGTCACCTAGTGCCAGATGCTTATATTTTGCTAATAGTGAGTATGGTAGCCTGAGAGTGTTAATATTGTCAATATCAACCCTTCCATGGTAGACATAGCATCTGTATTCTATTCCCGCTATCGCGATTTTACTCATCTGGCCATGAGTCATGGGAGCCTAAGAGTGTTGATAGTTCTTAATAACTTTGGCCTTTAAGACGGCGTGATCAGGACTGGTGGAATCGTGGCCCGTGAGTCATGGGAGCCCGGGGTCAAGACTGTGGATCCCGTCTTTTTAATTTTATATTCATTCTGTATCCCAGTGGTATTTGCATCAGACTGTATTTTTATTTTTGCCACCTTTTCATTCCCTTATAAATTTTTCACTAGATTTCCAAAAAAATTTTAAATGTGTTTTACCTCCTCCGAACCAACCCCATTTTCTTAATCATTTTGATTTGTGATAATTTTTTTTTTTTATCCCCCGTTATGTGATCTATGGACTGAAGGAGATAATGGATTCTCTCGATCCCTTTCAGTACAAGAGATCATTTCTAAGGTGAATGAAGTAACCTGAAGTTTGGTCCTTAAGACGGTGTGATCAGGACTGGTGGAATCGTATGTCTTGAGTCACAGGAGCCCAAAATTTATATAACATTCGGCGCCGTCTTTTTCTTTATTATTATTATTTCTAATATCAGTTACTCATAAATCCAGTTTCTCCTTGTTTCCCCCACTTCCCCTTATTTTTCTATCATCCTGACTTCCAAAATTCTTTTATATAGATGGTTTGCCCCTTCACGTCGAATTCGTGTGTGTGTGTGTGTGTGTGTGTGTGTGTGTGTGTGTGTGTGTGTGTGTGTGTGTGTCTGTCTGTGTGTGTGTGTGTTCTTACCTAATTGTTCTTACCTAATTGTATCTTTACAGGAATGAGTCAAGCTCGTACTGTCCCGTGTCTTAAACCATATTTATCGTACATATCCTTAAATTTGTGAATTGTTTTGGCACACACTATTTCATTCGGTAGTGCATTCCATTGATCAATTGCTCTGTTTGGGAAACTGTGAATTTCCTTACGTCTTTATCACCTCTCTTCTTATGCAGTTTTTTGCAGTGTCCTCTTACTGATGCTTCTCCATACGTTAAGTAATCATTTATGACTATTTTCTCCTTCCCTGATATGCACTTATATAGCATTATCATGTCACCTCTTTTCCTTTTCTCCTGTAGTGTTGGTAGATTCTGTTTATTTAGTATTTCTTCGTAGCTTAGGTCCATCCATCTTGCAGCGGCCCTTTGAACTTTTTCAATCTTGTCTATGTGCTTTTTGAGATGAGGACTCCAGACTACTGATGGATATTCCAGGGTTGGTCTAATGAATGATGTTATTATCCTTCTTAGCATGTCTTCATTTATGTATGTGAATGCTATTCTCATATTTGCAAGCAGTGTATACATGTTCCGTACCTTCTCGCTGATGTGGTCAGCCGGAGATAGTCTTTTATTGATAATCACACCTAGGTCTTTCTCTCTTTCTGATGTGTATAGGGTTTTATTTCCTAACTAATAATCCCAATCAGGTCTTTTTCCACTTATACCAAACTTGATTACATGACATTTGTCCACATTGAATTCCATTTGCCATGTACTACTCCATTCATGAAGTTTATTTAATTCTTCTTGTAGCTTTTTACAAGAGTCTGTGTGTGTGTGTGTGTCTGTGTGTGTGTGTTATTCTGCAGAGTGATAGATAATTTTAATGGGAATAATAAGGACGTCCTTGGGCTGAAACTGTTAAAATAGTCTGACTCGAACCCTCTCAGTGCGAGAGACCATTTCCAAGCTGAATAAAGTGATCTGAAGTAGCAAGAATAAAATACAAAAGGCGTCAACATAGCAAAGAATGGATGGATGGATGGATGTGTGACTGAGAAATGGATGGATGGATTGTCTGATGAGTGGTAGGTGGATGGATGGATGGAAATGGGAGTGAGAAGGGAGTATATATACGGTACTGCTACGCGGTAGGTATGTCCAGCAACAGATGAATCAGTTGGTGGTGGTGAATAGAGGGTAGATGAGAATAGATGGATGGATGGATGAATGGATGGATCAGTGGGTAGGTGAGTGGGGGTAGATATATTGGTTCATAGAGGATGGATGGATGGGCGGGCAGGTGAAGTACTTACCTGCTCTTATTTTTCTTGTGTTTATAGTCGAACCAGTTTGTTTTCTTCAAGAGCATTCTTGCTCCTACCTTGTGTGTGTGTGTGTGTGTGTGTGTGTCTGTGTGTGTGTGTGTGTGTTTTGTGGCAAGAGATTGACGGTTATATCACCATTAGCCTAAAATCTCCCTCCCAGAAGTGAGGTGAGATAGGTTCCAGGAAGCAAGGCAGCAAAAAGTTATAATGGGAGAGTTAACCAGTTACATAGCCAATGAAATGGGCCTCACACCCTTTCACTTTCAAGCACCTAGAATCATCGTCAGCCTCAGAGAAATGATCAGCTGGACATTTTTAAACTATTATTCCTTATCGATAATCTTAATTTTTCATGTAACAAGGTCTTTCCATCGAGAACAATCAAATTCAGAAAAAAGAATTTATTCATTGTTACGTCGTTCTCCTTATGGTGCTAATCAGACCCACTCGATCGCCTGTCAGTTACTGAGCCTCATCAGTTTCAGTATATATTTTATTACACAATCGTTTTCCCTGTCTTTCAACGTTTTTGATGGTCTACCACACCTTCTCCCATCGTCACACTCATTAACACCATGTTCAGTCCCCAGTTTATTCCTGTAATGCTAGGTGTTCTAGGGGTCGGCTTCCCGTCCCGTAAAAGCCTAGTGTGTAGAGGGGCTCTCTTTCCAGAGTGGAGCTTAGACAAATAGGAGAGAGGTAGGACTCAAAAACTCAAGGCAACAACCTTACACGGGTATTACAAAGTTAAACAGTGGAAAGGGTAGATATCAGGGATTCAGATACACTAGACAAATACCACTCTTACGTCTAGATATGGGTTATCATTATCGCGCAGGATGCTGCTCGGATCAAAATGCGCAGCACTTGAGGCAGAGGTTTACGTATTATTAGTTATAGGAAGTCTAAGTTAAATATTCGTGGAGCAGCTGGTATTGTTTCACTGTTGGTAAGTGTTTCTTTGGCACTGGAGTCTGGATTCGGTTTTAGTATTAGGAGGTGTTAACTGGTGGTAGCGTATTCATTGTAAAAGACCCGTTTCTCATTGGGTGGCCGTGTTCGCGATGGCACTGTCACTGTTTCTCACTCCATCACTTTGGTATTATCAATGACTTCTGTTATGTAGTTAGTTCACTGCTCTGCCTCTATGTCACTGTCACGGACACAGTACTATCACTGTCACTCCATTCTAATCTGGGCGTCATGGCGGTCAGGTAAAAGGGCGGCGGAGGTGTCACAGCCTTACTACTGATGGGGCTGGGTTCCGCCGGGGGCCTTTACATCCAGAGGCCACGGGATCACAAGCAGAGGCATCCTATCTCCTCTGGGGCTGCGGGTGGCGAAGGGCCCCGTGCTCTCGGGGCTGGGTACAGGAGCACGGTCCTCAGGGCTGGGCCTGAATAACTGCCTGAACTTCTCACTCAGACGCCTGATAGAGGATGAAGATCTTTTGCGTCGGGGTACGGTGAGTTCCCGCCCGGGAGTCCTGGGGACGGTCTGGGGTTCCCGAGGGCTGCGGTTCCCAGTGATTTGTGGCACCGTCAGGAAGGAGCTTTGACACAGGCCTGCATCAGGGTCCGTCAGGTGGGTCTTCTCCAGAGCTGATTTCAGTGAGCATAAGCCGGGGGAAATCCTGGGGCCTCTCCAGTACTCTTCAATGCTCGGAACTCCCTCTCTGACGTGGATAGGAGAACAGGCGTCAGCTCTCGACGGAGGAGTGGCTACAGGCCATATCCTGCCGTAGGGTGCGGCTACCAGCCATCGCCAAGGCCCGGCAACTGGCCGTGGTCTGGGGGGTAGAGCAGGTACCAGCAGACCAAGGGTACCTTTGGAGCGGCTACAGGCCGTCTCCTGATTTCCCTCAGAGCAGCTACAGGCCGTGTCCTTCAGGAGAGTTGAGTGGCTACAGGCCATCTCGATAAGGGCACCTTCAGAGCGGCTACAGGCCATCTCCTGAGTCCCCTCAGAGCGGCTACAGGCCATCTCCTGAGTCCCCTCAGAGCGGCTACAGGCCGTCTCGTTCAGGAGGGTTGAGAGGCTACAAGCCATCTCGAGAAGGGCACCTTCAGAGCGGCTACAGTCCATCTCCTGACAAAGGCTGGAGTGGGTACAGGCCGTCTCCTGATTCCCGTCAGAGCGGCGACAGACCATCTCCTTCAGGAGGGTTGAGCGGCTCTAGGCCGTCTCCTTCAGGAGGGTTGAGCGATTACAGGCCACCTCAAGAAGGGCACGTTCATAGCGGCTACAGGCTGTCTCCTGATTCCCCTTAGAGTGGGTACAGGCCGTCTCCTGATTCCCCTCAGAGTGGCTACAGGCCATCTCCTTCAGAAGGATTGAGTGTCTACAGGCCGTCTCAAGAAGGGCAGCTTCAGAGCGGCTACAGGCTGTGTCCTGACGAAGGCGGGAGTGGGTACAGGCCATCTCCTGGTTCCCTTCACAGCGGCTACAGGACCTTTCCTTCAGGAGGGTTGAGCAGCTATAGGCCGTCTCGAGAAGGGCACCTTGAGAGCGGCTACAGGCCGTCCCCTGATTTCCCTCAGAGCTGCTACAGGCTGTCCCCTGATTTCCCTCAGAGCGGCTACAAACCGTCTCCTTCAAGAGAGTTGAGCGGCTACAGGCTGTCTCGAGATGGACACCTTCAGGTGGCTACAGGCCATCTCCTGACGAATGCGCAAGCGACTACAGGCTGTCTCCTGATTCACCTCAGAGCGGCTACAGGCCGTCTCCTTCAGGAGGGTTGAGAGGCTACAGGCAGTCTCAGGGGTGCTGGCAGTGCCTGGATGAACAGCTCCACACTGAAGCTCTTTGGGGAAGGCTTGCCCGGAAGGTAGTCTTGTATTCCTGCTATGGAGGCAGCGGGCGAGCTCCGGGTCATATTGGCGAGCTTCCCGGGAGGACTTATGCTATTGTCGCCCCGAGTCCTTGTGCGTTGTCACTGGTCCTCTATGGGCTCCTTTTGGGGGTGTCGGGTTGCCCCCTGTGGCACTATACTGCAATTTAATTCATATTATCTCCTTTTTCTTTTTTTCTAATGCGAGGAAGAAGGAACCAAAGGCCATGAGCCCGCAACAAGAGTTCCCTCCAAGAGAAAAACAAAATACAAGAGAGACCCAAATTCAAGATCCATTCATAACGTCTAAAGATTCAGTTCAACCTGGTGTCAACGCAGTTCCTTATTCCACACTTCTAGAATCACACCATTTTCTTTCCTATCTACTCTTAGTAATCCACACACATACCTCAGAAATCCCATTTCCATTACTCGCGCACTTAAGTTTTTGTACCAATATCTCACCAGAGTCTCTCACTTATGTCTGACTTTGGACAGTAAAACACCTTCATGAAGCCCTCTTGCAACCTCCACATTCACACCTTTGTATATAACCAAAGCCCTTGAGGATGCTACCACTTTTCTTCTTTCTGTTGTTTACTTTCCACTTAGTCTGCACAGTTATCTCTTTCCTATAATTGCACCAGGGTACCAAAACTCCTTGACTAACTCGCGTGTCCCCATTCACTACCAGATAACACTGAGTTATTTTTCCTCCCTGCATCAACGTTCGTTCTGCACTGATGAAAATGTAATATCAGAGCCGCACCCACAAATATCAGCCGAACTCTGCAAAAGCCTTTGAATCACCAGCGATGGTAAAGTAAAAACTGTTGATGTGCTTACTTAGCCTCTAAGACGGTGTCATCGTGATGGAAAGAACGGCCGCGTGGGAGTCAAAGGAGCCAAGGTTCAGATCCTGGCCACTAATTCCGTCTTTTCTACTGAAATGTGTGTGTGTAAGGATAATTTGGGGTGTTTTCTGCTTATAACTAAATATTTTCGTTTAGTCTCTCCTCACACTGATATCTTCATTCTTCTGTACGGATGAAATAAATTAACCTCTCGAATCCGGGGTACGTAATTTTGGTTTATTCTTTGTGCCACCAAGACTATCTTATTATTTAACCTAAGAAAGACCTCTCATTTTGACGGGGTGAAAACAAGGCTATATTTAACATCTAGAAATCTAAAAGACCATCGTAACCAAATAAAGCCCGATAATTCTATCCTAATATAAATAAAAATCATCAGGAGATGGCAAACACGTCCCCGGGCTGCGTTGTTAATCACATCACTTGTCACCGTGTTGAAGTGGTGATTAAAAACTTAAACTATGTTTAATCATCTGTGAGTAAGGAAGGGAGACTGAGAGTGTTAATATTGTAAATATTAATCTTTCCATGATCGGGAGATGCATACTATACAGTGTCACCTAGTGCCAGATGCTTATATTTTGCTAATAGTGAGTATGGTAGCCTGAGAGTGTTAATCTTGTCAATATCAACCCTTCCATGGTAGACATAGCATCTGTATTCTATTCCCGCTATCCCGATTTTACTCATCTGGCCATAAGTCATGGGAGCTTAAGAGTGTTGATAGTTCTTAATAACTTTGGCCTTTAAGACGGCGTGATCAGGACTGGCGGAATCGTGGCCCGTGAGTCATGGGAGCCCGGGGTCAAGACTGTGGATCCCATCTTTTTAATTTTATATTTATTCTGTATCCCAGTGGTATTTGCATCAGACTGTATTTTTATTTTTGCCACCTTTTCATTCCCTTATAAATTTTTCACTAAATTTCCAAAAAAATTTTAAATGTGTTTTACCTCCTCCAAACCAACCCCATTTTCTTAATCATTTTGATTTATGATAATTTTTTTTTTTATCCCCCGTTATGTGATCTATGGACTGAAGGAGATAATGGATTCTCTCGATCCCTTTCAGTACAAGAGATCATTTCTAAGGTGAATGAAGTAACCTGAAGTTTGGTCCTTAAGACGGTGTGATCAGGACTGGTGGAATCGTATGTCTTGAGTCACAGGAGCCCAAAATTTATATAACATTCGGCGCCGTCTTTTTCTTTATTATTATTATTTCTAATATCAGTTACTCATAAATCCAGTTTCTCCTTGTTTCCCCCACTTCCACTTATTTTTCTATCATCCTGACATCCAAAATTCTTTTATATAGATGGTTTGCCCCTTCACGTCGAATTCGTGTGTGTGTGTGTGTGTGTGTGTGTGTGTGTGTGTGTGTGTGTGTGTGTGTGTGTGTGTGTTCTTACCTAATTGTTCTTACCTAATTGTATCTTTACAGGAATGAGTCAAGCTCGTACTGTCCCGTGTCTTAAACCATATTTATCGTACATATCCTTAAATTTGTGAATTGTTTTGGCACACACTATTTCATTCGGTAGTGCATTCCATTGATCAATTGCTCTGTTTGGGAAACTGTGAATTTCCTTACGTCTTTATCACCTCTCTTCTTATGCAGTTTTTTGCAGTGTCCTCTTGCTGATGCTTCTCCATACGTTAAGTAATCATTTATGTCTATTTTCTCCTTCCCTGATATGCACTTATATAGCATTATCATGTCACCTCTTTTCCTTTTCTCCTGTAGTGTTGGTAGGTTCAGTTTATTTAGTCTTTCTTCGTAGCTTAGGTCCATCCATCTTGCAGCGGCCCTTTGAACTTTTTCAATCTTGTCTATGTGCTTTTTGAGATGAGGACTCCAGACTACTGATGCATATTCCAGGGTTGGTCTAATGAATGATTTTATTATCCTTCTTAGCATGTCTTCATTTATGTATGTGAATGCTATTCTCATATTTGCAAGCAGTGTATACATATTCCGTACCTTCTCGCTGATGTGGTCAGCCGGAGATAGTCTGTTATTGATAATCACACCTAGGTCTTTCTCTCTTTCTGATGTGTATAGGGTTTTATTTCCTAACTAATAATCCCAATCAGGTCTTTTTCCACTTATACCAAACTTGATTACATGACACTTGTCCACATTGAATTCCATTTGCCATGTACTACTCCATTCATGAAGTTTATTTAATTCTTCTTGTAGCTTTTTACAAGAGTCTGTGTGTGTGTGTGTGTGTGTGTGTCTGTGTGTGTGTGTGTTATTCTGCAGAGTGATAGATAATTTTAATGGGAATAATAAGGACGTCCTTGGGCTGAAACTGTTAAAATAGTCTGACTCGAACCCTCTCAGTGCGAGAGACCATTTCCAAGCTGAATAAAGTGATCTGAAGTAGCAAGAATAAAATACAAAAGGCGTCAACATAGCGAAGAATGGATGGATGGATGGATGTGTGACTGAGAAATGGATGGATGGATTGTCTGATGAGTGGTAGGTGGATGGATGGATGGAAATGGGAGTGAGAAGGGAGTATATATACGGTACTGCTACGCGGTAGGTATGTCCAGCAACAGATGAATCAGTTGGTGGTGGTGAATAGAGGGTAGATGAGAATAGATGGATGGATGGATGAATGGATGGATCAGTGGGTAGGTGAGTGGGGGTAGATATATTGGTTCATAGAGGATGGATGGATGGGCGGGCAGGTGAAGTACTTACCTGCTCTTATTTTTCTTGTGTTTATAGTCGAACCAGTTTGTTTTCTTCAAGAGCATTCTTGCTCCTACCTTGTGTGTGTGTGTGTGTGTGTGTGTGTGTGTGTGTGTGTGTGTGTGTGTGTGTGTGTGTGTTTTGTGGCAAGAGATTGACGGTTATATCACCATTAGCCTAAAATCTCCCTCCCAGAAGTGAGGTGAGATAGGTTCCAGGAAGCAAGGCAGCAAAAAGTTATAATGGGAGAGTTAACCAGTTACATAGCCAATGAAATGGGCCTCACACCCTTTCACTTTCAAGCACCTAGAATCATCGTCAGCCTCAGAGAAATGATCAGCTGGACATTTTTAAACTATTATTCCTTATCGATAATCTTAATTTTTCATGTAACAAGGTCTTTCCATCGAGAACAATCAAATTCAGAAAAAAGAATTTATTCATTGTTACGTCGTTCTCCTTATAGTGCTCATCAGACCCACTCGATCGCCTGTCAGTTACTGAGCCTCATCAGTTTCAGTATATATTTTATTACACAATCGTTTTCCCTGTCTTTCAACGTTTTTGATGGTATACCACACCTTCTCCCATCGTCACACTCATTAACACCATGTTCAGTCCCCAGTTTATTCCTGTAATGCTAGGTGTTCTAGGGGTCGGCTTCCCGTCCCGTAAAAGCCTAGTGTGTAGAGGGGCTCTCTTTCCAGAGTGGAGCTTAGACAAATAGGAGAGAGGTAGGACTCAAAAACTCAAGGCAACAACCTTACACGGGTATTACAAAGTTAAACAGTGGAAAGGGTAGATGTCAGGGATACAGATACACTAGACAAATACCACTCTTACGTCTAGATATGGGTTATCATTATCGCGTAGGATGCTGCTCGGATCAAAATGAGCAGCACTTGATTCAGAGGTTTACGTATTATTAGTTATAGGAAGTCTAAGTTAAATATTCGTGGAGCAGCTGGTATTGTTTCACTGTTGGTAAGTGTTTCTTTGGCACTGGAGTCTGGATTCGGTTTTAGTATTAGGAGGTGTTAACTGGTGGTAGCGTATTCATTGTAAAAGACCCGTTTCTCATTGGGTGGCCGTGTTCGCGATGGCACTGTCACTGTTTCTCACTCCATCACTTTGGTATTATCAATGACTTCTGTTATGTAGTTAGTTCACTGCTCTGCCTCTATGTCACTGTCACGGACACAGTACTATCACTGTCACTCCATTCTAATCTGGGCGTCATGGCGGTCATGTAAAAGGGCGGCGGAGGTGTCACAGCCTTACTACTGATGGGGCTGGGTTCCGCCGGGGGCCTTTACATCCAGAGGCCACGGGATCACAAGCAGAGGCATCCTATCTTCTCTGGGGCTGCGGGTGGCGAAGGGCCCCGTGCTCTCGGGGCTGGGTACAGGAGCACGGTCCTCAGGGCTGGGGCTGAATAACTGCCTGAACTTCTCACTCAGACGCCTGATAGAGGATGAAGATCTTTTGCGTCGGGGTACGGTGAGTTCCCGCCCGGGAGTCCTGGGGGCGGTCTGGGGTTCCCGAGGGCTGCGGTTCCCAGTGATTTGTGGCACCGTCAGGAAGGGGCTTTGACACAGGCCTGCATCAGGGTCCGTCAGGTGGGTCTTCTCCAGAGCTGGTTTCAGGGAGCATAAGCCGGGGGAAATCCTGGGGCCTCTCCAGTACTCTTCAATGCTCGGAACTCCCTCTCTGACGTGGATAGGAGAACAGGCGTCAGCTCTCGACGGAGGAGTGGCTACAGGCCATATCCTGCCGTAGGGTGCGGCTACCAGCCATCGCCAAGGCCCGGCAACTGGCCGTGGTCTGGGGGGTAGAGCAGGTACCAGCAGACCAAGGGTACCTTTGGAGCGGCTACAGGCCGTCTCCTGATTTCCCTCAGAGCAGCTACAGGCCGTGTCCTTCAGGAGAGTTGAGTGGCTACAGGCCATCTCGATAAGGGCACCTTCAGAGCGGCTACAGGCCGTCTCCTGAGTCCCCTCAGAGCGGCTACAGGCCATCTCCTGAGTCCCCTCAGAGCGGCTACAGGCCGTCTCGTTCAGGAGGGTTGAGAGGCTACAAGCCGTCTCGAGAAGGGCACCTTCAGAGCAGCTACAGTCCATCTCCTGACAAAGGCTGGAGTGGGTACAGGCCGTCTCCTGATTCCCGTCAGAGCGGCGACAGGCCATCTCCTTCAGGAGGGTTGAGCGGCTCTAGGCCGTCTCCTTCAGGAGGGTTGAGCGATTACAGGCCCCCTCAAGAAGGGCATGTTCACAGCAGCTACAGGCTGTCTCCTGATTCCCCTTAGAGTGGGTACAGGCCGTCTCCTGATTCCCCTCAGAGTGGCTACAGGCCATCTCCTTCAGAAGGATTGAGTGTCTACAGGCCGTCTCAAGAAGGGCAGCTTCAGAGCGGCTACAGGCTGTGTCCTGACGAAGGCGGGAGTGGGTACAGGCCATCTCCTGGTTCCCTTCACAGCGGCTACAGGACCTCTCCTTCAGGAGGGTTGAGCAGCTATAGGCCGTCTCGAGAAGGGCACCTTGAGAGCGGCTACAGGCCGTCCCCTGATTTCCCTCAGAGCTGCTACAGGCTGTCCCCTGATTTCCCTCAGAGCGGCTACAAACCGTCTCCTTCAAGAGAGTTGAGCGGCTACAGGCTGTCTCGAGATGGACACCTTCAGGTGGCTACAGGCCATCTCCTGACGAATGCGCAAGCGACTACAGGCTGTCTCCTGATTCACCTCAGAGCGGCTACAGGCCGTCTCCTTCAGGAGGGTTGAGAGGCTATAGGCAGTCTCAGGGGTGCTGGCAGTGCCTGGATGAATAGCTCCACACTGAAGCTGGTTGGGGAAGGCTTGCCCGGAAGGTAGTCTTGTATTCCTGCTATGGTGGCAGCGGGCGAGCTCCGGGTCATATTGGCGAGCTTCCCGGGAGGACTTATGCTATTGTCGCCCCGAGTCCTTGTGCGTTGTCGCTGGTCCTCTATGGGCTCCTTTTGGGGGTGTCGGGTTGCCCCCTGTGGCACTATACTGCATTTTAATTCATATTATCTCCTTTTTCTTTTTTTCTAATGCGAGGAAGAAGGAACCAAAGGCCATGAGCCCGCAACAAGAGTTCCCTCCAAGAGAAAAACAAAATACAAGAGAGACCCAAATTCAAGATCCATTCATAACGTCTAAAGATTCAGTTCAACCTGGTGTCAACGCAGTTCCTTATTCCACACTTCTAGAATCACACCATTTTCTTTCCTATCTACTCTTAGTAATCCACACACATACCTCAGAAATCCCATTTCCATTACTCGCGCACTTAAGTTTTTGTACCAATATCTCACCAGAGTCTCTCACTTATGTCTGACTTTGGACAGTAAAACACCTTCATGAAGCCCTCTTGCAACCTCCACATTCACACCTTTGTATATAACCAAAGCCCTTGAGGATGCTACCACTTTTCTTCTTTCTGTTGTTTACTTTCCACTTAGTCTGCACAGTTATCTCTTTCCTATAATTGCACCAGGGTACCAAAACTCCTTGACTAACTCGCGTGTCCCCATTCACTACCAGATAACACTGAGTTATTTTTCCTCCCTGCATCAACGTTCGTTCTGCACTGATGAAAATGTAACATCAGAGCCGCACCCACAAATATCAGCCGAACTCTGCAAAAGCCTTTGAATCACCAGCGATGGTAAAGTAAAAACTGTTGATGTGCTTACTCAGCCTCTAAGACGGTGTCATCGTGATGAAAAGAACGGCCGCGTGGGAGTCAATAGAGCCAAGGTTCAGATCCTGGCCACTAATTCCGTCTTTTCTACTGAAATGTGTGTGTGTAAGGATAATTTGGGGTGTTTTCTGCTTATAACTAAATATTTTCGTTTAGTCTCTCCTCACACTGATATCTTCATTCTTCTCTACGGATGAAATACATTAACCTCTCGAATCCGTGGTACGTAATTTTGGTTTACTCTTAGTGTCACCAAGACTATCTTATTATTTAACCTAAGAAAGACCTCTCATTTTGACGGGGCGAAAACAAGGCTATATTTAACATCTACAAATCTAAAAGACCATCGTAACCACATAAAGCCCGATAATTCCATCCTAATATAAATAAAAATCGTCAGGAGACGGCAAACACGTCCCCGGGCTGCGTTGTTAATCACATCACTTGTCACCGGGTTGAAGTGGTGATTAAAAACTTAAACTATGTTTAATCATCTGTGAGTGAGGAAGGGAGACTGAGAGTGTTAATACTGTAAATATTAATCCTTCCATGATCGGGAGATGCATACTATACAGTGTCACCTAGTGCCAGATGCTTATATTTAGCTTATAGTGAGTATGGTAGCCTGAGAGTGTTAATTTTGTCAATATCAACCCTTCCATGGTAGACATAACATCTGTATTCTATTCCCGCTATCCCGATTTTACTCATCTGGCCATGAGTCATGGGAGCCTAAGAGTGTTGATAGTTTTTAATAACTTTGGCCTTTAAGACGGCGTGATCAGGACTGGTGGAATCGTGGCCCGTGAGTCATGGGAGCCCGGGTTCAAGACTGTGGATCCCGTCTTTTTAATTTTATATTCATTCTGTATCCCAGTGGTATTTGCATCAGACTGTATTTTTATTTTTGCCACGTTTTCATTCCCTTATAAATTTTTCACTATATTTCCAAAATTCTATTAAATGTGTTTTACCTCCTCCGAACTAACCTCATTTTCTTAATCATTTTGATTTGTGATAATTTTTTTTTCTTTATCCCCCGTTATGTGATCCATGGACTGAAGGAGATAATGGATTCTCTCGATCCCTTTCAGTACAAGGGATCATTTCTAAGGTGAATGAAGTAACCTGAAGTTTGGTCCTTAAGACGGTGTGATCAGGACTGGTGGAATCGTATGTCTTGAGCCACAGGAGCCCAAAATTTATATAACATTCCGCGCCGTCTTTTTCTTTATTATTATTATTTCTAATATCAGTTACTCATAAATCCAGTGTCTCCTTGTTTCCCCCACTTCCCCTTATCTTTCTATCATCCTGACATCCAAAAGTTTTTTATATAGTTTGTTTGCCCCTTCACGTCGAATTCGTGTGTGTGTGTGTGTGTGTGTGTGTGTGTGTGTGTGTGTGTGTGTGTTTTATTCTGCCGGGTGATAGATAATTTTAATGGGAATAATATGGGCGTCCTTGGGCTGAAACTGTTAAAGTAGTTTGACTCGAACCCTCTCAGTGCGAGAGACCATTTCCTAGCTGAATAAAGTGATCTGAAGCAGCAAGAATAAAATACAAAAGGCGTCAACATAGCGAAGAATGGATGGATGGATGGATGTGTGATTAAGAAGGGGCATAATGGACTGGTGGATGAGGGTTAGGTGGATGGATGGATGGATGTGTGACTAAGAAATGGATGGATGGATTGTCTGATGAGTGGTAGGTGGATGGATGGATGGAAATGGGAGTGAGAAGTGGCTGCATCTATTGGTGGATGAGTGGCAGGTGGAAGGGTGGAATGATGTGTGTGTGAGAAGGGAGTATGTATATATACGGTACCGCTACACTAGAGGTATGTCCAACAACAGATGAATCAGTTGGTGGTGGTAAATAGAGGAGAGATGAGAATAGATGAATGGATGGATGAATGGATGGATCAGTGGGTAGGTTAGTGGGGGTAGATATATTGGTTCATAGAGGATGGATGGATGGGCGGGCAGGTGAAGTACTTCCCTGCTCTTATTTTTCTTGTGTTAATAGTCGACTCAGTTTTTCTTCTTCTAGAGCATTCTTACCCCTACCTTGTGTGTGTGTGTGTGTGTGTGTGTGTGTGTGTGTGTGTGTGTGTGTGTGTGTGTGTGTGTGTGTGTGTGTGTGTGTGTGTGTGTGTGTGTGTGTGTGTGTGTGTGTGTGTGTGTGTGTGTGTGTGTGTGTTTTCTGGCAAGAGATTGACGATTATATCACCATTAGCCTAAAATTTCCCTCCCAGAAGTGAGGTGAGGTAGGTTCCAGGAAGCAAGGCAGCAAAAAGTTATAATGGGAGAGTTAACCAGTCACATAGCCAATGAAATGGGCCTCACACTCTTTCACTTACTATTCAAGCACCTAGAATCATCGTCAGCCTCACAGAAATAATCAGCTGGACATTTTTAAACTATTATTGCTTATCGATAATCTTAATTTTTCATGTAACAAAGTTTTTCCGTCGAGAACAATCAAATTCAGAAAAAAGAATTTATGCATTATCTTGTCGTTCTCCTTATAGTGCTCATCAGACCCACTCGATCGCCTGTCAGTTACTGAGCCTCAACAGTTTCAGTATATATTTTATTACACAATCGTTTTCCATGTCTTTCAACGTTTTTGATGGTCTACCACACCTTCTCCCATCGTCACACTCATTAACACCATGTTCAGTCCCTAGTTTATTCCTGTAATGCTAGGTGTTGTAGGGGTCGGCTTCCCGTCCCGTAAAAGCCTAGTGTGTAGCCGGGCTCTTTATCTAGACTGGAGCTTAGACAAGTAGGAGAGAGGTAGGACACAAAAACTCAAGGCAACAACCTTACACGGGTATTACAAAGTTATACAATGGAACGTGTAGATGTCAGGGATACAGATACACTGGACAATTACCTCTCTTACTTCTAGATATGGGTTATCATTATCGTGCAGGATGCTGCTCGGATCAGAATGACCAGCACTTGGGGCAAAGGTTTACGTATTATTAGTTATGGGAAGTCTAAGTTAAATATTCGTGGAGTAGCCGGTATTGTTTCACTGTGGGTAAGTATTTCTTTGGCACTGGGGTTTGGATACGGTTTTAGTGTTAGGAGGTGTTAACTGGTGGTAGCGTATTCATTGTAATAGACCCGTCTCTCATTGGGTGGCAGTGTTCGAGATGGCACTGTCACTGTTTCTCACTCCATCACTTTGGTATTATCAATGACTTCTGTTATCTAGTTAGTTCACTGCTCTGCCTCTATGTCACTGTCACGGACACTGTACTATCACTGTCACTCCATTCTAATCTGGGCATCATGGCGGTCAGGTAAAAGGGCGGACGAGGTGTCAGACTTACTACTGATGGGGCTGGGTTCCGCCAGGGGCCTTTACATCCAGAGGCCACTGGATCACAAGCAGAGGCATCCTCTCTCGTCCGGGGCTGCGGGTGGCGAAGGGCCCCGCGCTCTCGGGGCTGGGGGCGGGAGCACGGCCCTCAGGGCTGGGACTGAATAACTGTCTGAACTTCTCACTCAGGCGCCTGACAGAGGATGAAGATCTCTGGCGTCGGGGTATGGGGAGTTCCCGCCTAGGAGTCCTGGGGGTGGTCTGGGTTTGCTGAGGGCTGTGGTTCCCAGTGCTTGGTGGCAACGGGAGGAAGGGGCTGTGACACAGGCCTGCATCGGGGTCCGTCAAGTGGATCTTCTCCAGAGCCAGTTGCGGGGAGCATAGGCCGGGGGAAATCCTGTGGCCTCTCCAGTACTCTTCTATGCTCGGAACTCACTTTGTGTCGTCGATTGGAGAACAGGCGTCAGCTCTCGATGGAGGAGTCGCTACAGGCCATCTCCTGCCGTAGGGCGCTGGTACCAGAAGTCGCCAAGGCCCAGCAACTGGCCGTGGCCTGGGGAGGAGAGCAACTACCAGCAGACCCAAGGGAACCTTCGGAGCAGCTACAGGCCATCTCCTGATTACCCTCAGAGCAGCTACAGGTCGTGTCGTAAAGGAGTGTTGAGTGGCTACTGGCCATCTCGAAAAGGGCACCTTCAGAGCAGCTACAGGTCATCTCCTGAGTCCCCTCAGAGTGGCTACAAGCCTTCTCGAGAAGGGCACCTTCAGCGCGGCTACAGTCCATCTCTTTGATGAAGGCTGGAGTGGGTACAGGCCGTCTCCTGATTCCCATCAGAGCGGCTACAGGCCATCTCCTTCAGGAGGGTTGAGTGGATATAGGCCGTCTCCTTCAAGAGGGTTTAGCAGTTACAGGCCATCTCGAGAAGGGTACGTTCAGAGCGGCTACAGGCTGTCTCCTGATTCCCCTTAGAGTGGGTACAGACTGTCTCCTGATTCCCCTTAGAGTGGGTACAGGCTGTCTCCTGATTCCCCTCAGAGCGGCTACAGGCCCTCTCCTTAAGGAGTGTTGAGCAGGTACAGGCCATCTCGAGAAGGGAACCTTGAGAGCGGCTACAGGCCGTCCCCTGATTTCCCTCAGAGCGGCTACAGGCCGTCCCCTGATTTCCCTCAGAGCGGCTACAGGCCGTCCCCTGATTTCCCTCAGAGCGGCTACAGGCCGTCCCCTGATTTCCCTCAGAGCGGCTACAGGCCGTCCCCTGATTTCCCTCAGAGCGGCTACAGGCCGTCCCCTGATTTCCCTCAGAGCGGCTACAGGCCGTCTCAAGTTCTACACCTTCATGTGGCTAAGGGCCATCTCCTGACGAATGCGGAAGTGGCTAAAGGCTGTCTCCTGATTCACCTCAAAGTGGCTAAAGGCTGTCACATTCAGGAGGGTTGAGCAACTACAGGCAGTCTCAGGGGTTCTGGCATGAGCTGGAGGAACAGCTCCACCCCGAAGCTGGTTGGGGAAGGCCTGCCCGGAAGCTAGTCTGGTATTCCTGCTATGGTGGCAGCGGGCGAGCTCCGGGTCATATGGGCGAGCGGCCCGGGAGGACTTATGCTATTGTCGCCCCGAGTCCTGGTGCGTTGTCGTTGCTCCTCTATGGGCTCCTTGTTGGGGTGTCGGGTTGCCCCCTGTGGCACTATACTGCATTTTAATTCATATTATCTCATTTTTTTTTTCCCCTAATGCGAGGAAGAAGGATCCAAAGGCCATGAGCCCGCAACAAGAGTTCCCTCCAAGAGAAAAACAATATACAAGAGAGAGCCAAATTCAAGATTCATTGATAACATCTAAAGATTCTGTTCAACCTGGTGTCAACGCAGTTCATTCATTATTCCACATCTCTAGAATCACACCATTTTCTTTTCTATCTACTTTTAGCAATCCACACACATACCTCAGAAATCCCATTTCCACTACTCGCACACTTAAGTTTTTGTTCCAATATCGCACCAGAGTCTCTCACTTATGTCTGACTTTGGACAGTAAAACACCTTCATGAAGCCCTCTTGCAACCTCCACATTCACACCTTTGTTTATAACCAAGGCCCTTGAGGATGCTACCACTTTTCTTCTTTCTGTTATTTACTTTCCACTTAGTCTGCACAGTTATCTCTTTCCTATAATTGCACCAGGGTACCAATACTCCTTGACTATTTCGCCTGTCCCCATTCACTACCAGATAACACTGAGTTATTTTTCCTTCCAGCATCAACGTTCGTTCTGCACTGATGAAAATGTAATATCAAAGAGCCACACTCACAAATATCAGCCGAACTTTGGAAAAGCCTTTGAATCACCAGTGATGGTAAAGTAAAAACTGTAGATGTGCTTACTGAGCCTCGAAGACGGTGTCATCATGATGGAAAGAACGGCCGCGTGGGAGTCAAAGGAGCCAAGGTTCAGATCCTGGCTACTAATTCCGTCTTTTCTACTGAAATGTGTGTGTGGTAAGGATAATTTGGGGTGTTTTCTGCTTATAACTAAATATTTTCGTTTAGTCTCTCCTCACACTGATATCTTCATTCTTCTCTACGGATTATTAAGCTCTCGAATCCGGGGTATGTAATTTTGGTTTATTCTTAGTGCCACCAAGACGATCTTATTATTTAACCTAAGAAAGACCTCTCATTTTGACGGGGTGAAAACAAGGCTACATTTAACATCTAGAAATCTAAAAGACCATCCTAACCACATTAAGCCCGATAATTCCATCCTAATATAAATAAAAATCATCAGGAGACGGCAAACACGTCCCCAGGCTGCGTTGTTAATCACATCACTTGTCACAGGGTTGAAGTGATGATTAAATACTTAAACTATGTTTAACCCGCCCCGTCCCGGCCACTTTTCGACCACTGGTACCCCCGAATCCCAGGCATTTTTCGACCCTTTTTTTTTTTTGCTTAAACTTTCGCTTTTGGTCAGAAACAATGGCCGGTGGCAAAGAAAGTGGTCCCCGGGGTCCCTAATTAGCTTAACCAGGTATGCCTTGGTCCCACCTGGCCCCGTTTTCTCCCTATGCGGTGTGAGCATCAAACGTTTTCTATGGTATTATAAGTTTGGGAAACCAATGAAAGTAAGTAGAAATGAATTTATTACAAACATAAAAACATGTGATAAAAGAGTATATTGGATTTTATACAAAAATAGAGCAGAAATAAGCATTGTACCCTCGTGAGAAACGAGCAAAATCGGCCAACTTGGTCCCGATGAATCGCTAACATTCTAAAATCATGATACATATAATTTTTTTTACTTACATAATACTTCTACAATAACATTATACCATTTTACATTTTATTGAACTGTTTTTACGTATTCACAGGCCTTTTGATACATTTAGCGTAATGTTAGCGCTTATTTACGTAGTGAGTGAACTGGCTGTGACTGTTGTTTCAACTCGTATTGTGCTTTTTCTACTTACATAATACTTTTCTAATATTATTATACACTTTTCAACTTTATAGAACTGTTTTGAGATTATTTCAGGCCTTACGTAAATATATAGCGTAATAATAGCGCATAGTAACACACACGGTGAAGTCGCTATGACAACTAATTCAACTTACAACCTATTTTTGTGCTTATATAATAATTCTACACTAACATTGCACATGTAAACACTTGATATAATTGATATTACATCATTTCTGAACTTACGATGGAACTTAGCGTCATATTTGCGCGTACTTACGCAGGGAGTGTTATCGCGATATCATTTGTTTCATCTTACACTAGTAATCAACTTATAAAATACCTTACTACTAACATTACAACATCTTCCACTGTATATAATTCCTATCACATACTTACTGACCAGAATGTGGGTGTACTCGTGACATCAATTATGACAACTTACAGTAATGTTCAACTTATACGTTTTATTCATGCTAACATTACACCCGTTTCCACTTTATTTCCTTGGTATCACATATTTACTGACCAGATTTACACAGTGGGTGTAGTTTTGATAACAATTCTTTCCACTTACACTAATTCTCATCTTATACATTACTTTTCTGAAAAAATAACACCCGTTTCAACTTTATATTTGACTTAGCACCTACTGACTGGCCTTACCATTATCATGAGCGTCATTTCGCCTTCCCACACAGTTTCAGAAGTGTAGGAAATTATGATATTCCTTGAAACAAGGCTGAAGGCACAACGCAACATTGCACTCGACACACTCGTATCTTGTGTCTTTTCTCTGCGTGGATGGTCTGACTGTCGAGTGCTTACATACATGGCAGCGACGCTGGGGTTTACGACGGTTTGGTTCGGAAGGGATTGCGCTGGGGTAGTGGCGGCCTGCAAGACGTAGGGGAGTCTGAGCAGCAGGGGGGCGCGGGGGCGGTGTGGGGGTCTTTCCTGGGCATGCTTGGCGATTATTTCACGTGCCAGCTCCCTCACAAACCCCTCAAAGGTCTCGGATACTCCGGTGGTCATTGCGTGCAGGTAGTGGGCGTTCAGGACCGTGATGTCGAGCAAGTGGAAAAAGAGTTTCTTGTACCACTTCATCGTGGTCCTGGCACAGTCAGCACTTGAAATCATCGAGTCTGACTGATCAACTTGCCTCATGTTCAGATTATAGGCAAGTACAGACTCTGGTTTCCATACGTTGCGCCTCCTCTTGCTACGGTGATCCACGGAGTCTGTGCGGTGCATCAGGGGGCTGTGAACAGTTGATAGGAGGCAAACTTCCCTGTTGTGGTTCCACAGGGTTGCAAGGATGTTACTGGCCTGGAAGAAAACCACCTCATTCTTGTCAAGTTTCCTCCCTATCTTGACCATATGGCGACGGTTTCTCTTGACTGTACCACAGACTCCGGTGTCGTGTTGGTGGAGGAACCTAGCGAGAAGAGGGCTAGTGTACCAGCTGTCCAGGTACAACACATGACCACGATGAAGGTACTCTTCTATCATTGTCTTCACCACGGCCCCAGAGAGTCCTATACTCCGATCTTCTATTATATCTGTCTGTGCGCCCGTGTACAAGACTATGTCTTGCACATAACCAGTCTTACAGTCACACATAACAAAGATCTTGAACCCGAAACGGTGTCT
Organism: Coenobita brevimanus; assembly: GCF_032717465.1. NCBI lineage: Eukaryota > Metazoa > Arthropoda > Malacostraca > Decapoda > Coenobitidae > Coenobita > Coenobita brevimanus. Next base: position 43,126,879 of record NC_137050.1, on the reverse strand, counting down.
CTTGCTGGGTATGTACTGCCTAAAGGAAATATTGCCTCTCCACAACACAAGAGTCTCGTCTATGACGAGGTCTCTGTAGGGATAAAATGGGGAGCGGAACATTTCCCGTAAATGATCAAATACCAGCCTAATTCTCCTCATTTTATCGGTGTTATTTGCATTGGCTGGATCATCTGCATCAAAAAAGTGGAGGGGGCCGAGAATAAACTGAAATCTATTACGACCCATCACCTTTCCAAAGAAAGATGTTAGGATGATTGGGTCCGTTGTCCAGTAGGCAGGAATTTGATTTTTCCTCACCACACCCATCAAGATTACCAGGGCAAAAAATAGGAACATCTCTGATATAGTCACGGGATAGTCATACTGTTCTGTATGTTTGCTTGTGGTTCCTAAGCGTTCACTTTCAAGGCACTGGGATTGTGAAAATATATTTGTCTGTTCTACTATGTGCCCAACAAACGCCTCACCAAAAAACAAGTTGAAAAAATCTAGCCGTGACGACCCAACATTTACACCTGGAGCCGTGCAACCTGACCGCCACTCCTCAGTGAAAGGGTGAATGATGGGAGTAAAATTACTCCCATCCTCCCAGTTCCACGTGACACCACCGTCTCCAGCCACGTCACCATCGTCCCCTTCGTCAGGGTGGGGAGGTGAGGGTGGTGGGGGAGGTTGGGGAGGTGGAGAGCGGCGCCTCTCATCACTCACACTTCTCTTCCCTCTCCCTTTTCTTTTACCCTTTCCCTTCCCTTTCTTTCCTTTCCCCACATCCTGGGGCTGTGGGGAGGAAGTCTGTGAATATTCAGGGGCGAAAGAAGTGCTGGGGAGTGACTCAACCTCCTCTCCCCTATGCCTACGAGCACCACGTGCTCGTGCTGCCTCCCTCACACCACTGGCCCCTTCACCCCGCACTACCCCCACACCACTCTCACTTTCACCCCGCGCTGCCGCCACAACACTTTCCCTTTCTCCCAGCAATCCCACCACACCACTTGCTACTTCCCCAGACAAAGTACTTTGACCATACCTTAGGTGTCGTCTTGCCCCACCTTCTGATCCACGTGGTGATATTTTCTCCTTTCCCAACCACGCAGCGATATCACGTCCTAGGCCTCCGTCATCCTCATCGTCCTCATCCTCGTCCTGATCAGAATCGTGATGGAGAGATAGCTGTGCACGTGGTTGGGGAGCAGGCTGGCCTTCCCTTGCCTTACGGTATGTCACATACCGCGTTTTTCGGGGCGAAGGGACCTCCTCATCACTGCTACTTATTTCTTCCTCTGGCTGGACGTAATCGCGATCCACCACATCATCATCGGGTGGAGAATCACTGTCTCCAGTGAAGGCTTCCAGGACGGATGCAATTTGCTCGTCTGGGAGACCTTTCCGTGCCATGTCTGACCTGGGTCACTGCTGGCAGGTGAGTGACCGAGACAAGGGCGAGCGTGGGTCACGCGGGGTCTAGGACGCTGCCTGCCTGGCGGCAGGTAGGGGAGGCTTGGGTACCCGGGCGAAACGAAAATCTCCCGCGAATTTTGAAAATTGTGGAAATTATGAACCTTGCAATTGCAGGACGTTGAAGTACGTCCTCGGGATTAGCTGTGACAAAACGTGAGGACATGGAAGTACGTCCTTGGGACGGCGCGGGTTAATCATCTGTGAGTGAGGAAGGGAGGCTGAGAGTGTTAATACTGTAAATATTAATCCTTCCATGATCAGGAGATGCATAGTACACAGTGTCACCTAGTGCCAGATGCTTATATTTTGCTAATAGTGAGTATGGTAACCTGAGAGTGTTATTATTGTCAATATCAACCCTTCCATGGTAGACATAACATCTGTATTCTATTCCCGCCATCCCGATTTTACTCATCTGGCCATGAGTCATGGGAGCCTCAGAGTGTTGATAGATCTTAATAACATTGGTCTTTAAGACGTCGTGGTCAGGACTGGTGGAATTGTGGCCCTTGAGTCATGGGAGCCTGGGTTCAACACTGTGGATCCCGTCATGGCGCTCAGGTAAAAGGGCGACGGAGGTGTCGGACTTACTTCTGACGGATCTGGGTTCCGCCAGGGGCCTTTACATCCAGAGGCCACGGGATCACAAGCAGAGGCATTCTCTCTCGTCTGGGGCTGCGGGTGGCGAAGGGCCCCGCGCTCTCTGGGCTGCGGGCGGGAGCACGGCCCTCAGGGTTGGGGCTGAATAACTGTCTGAACTTCTCACTCAGGCGCCTGACAGAGGATGAAGATCTCTGGCATCGGGGTATGGGGAGTTCCCGCCCAGGAGTCCTGGGGGCGGTCTGGGTTTGCCGAGGGCTGCAGTTCCCGGTGCTTGGTGGCACCGGGAGGAAGGGGCTGTGAAACAGGCCTGCATCGGGGTCCGTCAGGTGGGTCTTCTCCAGAGCCGGTTGCAGGGAGCATAGGCAGGGGGAAATTTTGGGGCCTCTCCAGTACTCTTCTATGCTAGGAACTCCCTCTGTGTCGTGGATTGAAGAACAGGCATTAGCTCTTGATGGAGGAGTGGATATAGGCCATCTCCTGCAATAGGGCGTGGCTACCATCCGTCGCCAATTCACGGCAACTGGCCGTGGCCTGGGGGGGAGAGCAGCTACCAGCAGACCCAAGAGCACCTTTGGAGCGGCTACAGGCCATCTGAGTCCCCTCAGAGCGGCTACAGGCTGTCTCCTTCAGGAGGGTTGAGAGGCTACAAGCCGTCTCGAAAAGGGCACCTTCAGATCGGCTACAGGCCGTCTCCTTCAGGAGGGTTGAGAGGCTACAGGCCGTCTCGAGATGGGCACCTTCAGAGCAGCTACAGTCCATCTCCTGACGAAGGCTGGAGTGGCCACAGGCTGTCTCCTGATTCCCCTTAGAGCCGCTAGAGACCATCTCCTTCAGGAGGGTTGAGCAGCAAAAGGCCATCTCCTTCAGGAGGGTTGAGCGGTTACAGGCCGTCTCGAGAATGGCACGTTCAGAGCGGCTACAGGCCGTCTCGAGAAAGGCACGTTCAGAGCGGCTACAGGCTGTCTCCTGATTCCCCTCAGAGCGGCTACAGTCTGTCTCCTGATTCCCCTCAGAGCAGCTACAGGCCATCTTCTTCAGAAGGGTTGAGCGGCTACAGACAGTCTCAAGAAGGGAAGCTTTAGAGTGGCTACAGGCAGTCTCCTGACGAAGGCGGGATTGGCTACAGGCCATCTCTTGCTTCCCCTCAGAGCGGCTACAGGCCCTCTCTTTCAGGAGGGTTGAGCAGCTAAAGGCCGTCTCGAGAAGGGCACCTTCAGAGCAGCTACAGGCCGTCCCCTGATTTCCCTCAGAGCGGCTACAGGCCGTCCCTTGATTTCCCTCAGAGCGGCTACAGGCCGTCTTCTTCAAGAGGGTTGAGCGGCTACAGGCCGTCTCGAGATGGACTTCTTCAGGTGGCTAAAGGCCATCTCCTGACGAATGCAGGAGCGGCTACAGGCTGTCTCCTGATTCCCCTCAGAGCGGTTACAGGTCGTCTCCTTCAGGAGGGTTGAGCGACTACAGGCTGTCGCAGGGGTGCTGGCATGAGCTTGAGGAACAGCTCCACCCCGAAGCTGGTAGGGGAAGGCTTGCCCGGAAGGTAGTCTCGTATTTCTGCTATGGTGGGAGCGGGCAAGCTCCGGGTCATGTGGGCGAGCAGCCCAGAAGGACTTACGCTATTGTCGCCACGAGTCCTGATGCGTTGTCGTTGCTCCTCTATGGGCTCCTTGTTTGGGGTGTCGGGTTGTCCCCTGTTTCACTATACTGCATTTTAATTCATATTATCTCCTTTTTTTTTTTTCTAATGCGAGGAAGAAGGAACCAAAGGTCATGAGTCCGCAACAAGAGTTCCCTCCAAGAGAAAAACAAAATACAAGAGAGAGCCAAATTCAAGATCCATTCATAACGTCTAAGGATTCTGTTCAACCTGGTGTCAACGCAGTTCATCATTCCACATCTCTAGAATCACACTATTTTCTTTCCTATCTATTCTTAGGAATCCACACACATACCTCAGAAATCCCACATCCATTACTCGCACAATTAAGTTTTTGTACCAATATCGCACCAGTGTCTCTCACTTATGTCTGACTTTGGACAGTAAAACACCTTCATGAAGCCCTCTTGCAACCTCCACATTCACACCTTTGTTTATAACCAAGGCCCTTGAGGATGCTACCACTTTTTCTTTCTGTTATTTACTTTCCACTTAGTCTGCACAGTTATCTCTTTCCTATAATTGCACCAGGGTACCAAAACTCCTTCACTATTTCGCCTGTCCCCATTCACTACCAGATAACACTGAGTTATTTTTCCTCCCAGCATCAACGTTCGTTCTGCACTGATGAAAATGTAATATCAAAGAGCCGCACCCACAAATATCAGCCGAACTCTGCAAAAGCCTTTGAATCACCAGCGATGGTAAAGTAAAAATTGGTGATGTGCTTACTCAGCCCCTAAGACGGTGTCATCATGATGGAAAGAACGGCCGCGTGGGAGTCAAAGGAGCCAAGGTTCAGATCCTGGCTACTAATTCCGTCTTTTCTACTGAAATGTGTGTGTGGTAAGGATAATTTGGGATGTTTTCTGCTTATAACTAAATATTTTCGTTTAGTCTCTCCTCACACTGATATCATCATTCTTCTCTACGGATGAAATCAATTAAGCTCTCGAATCCGGGGTATGTGATTTTGGTTTATTCTTAGTGCCACCAAGACGATCTTATTATTTAACCTAAGAAAGACCTCTCATTTTGACGGGGTGAAAACAAGGCTACATTTAACATCTAGAAACCTAAAAGACCATCCTAACCACATAAAGCCCGATAATTCTATCCTAATATAAATAAAACTCATCAGGAGACGGCAAACACGTCCCCGGGCTGCGTTGTTAATCACATCACTTGTCACCGGGTTGAAGTGGTGATTAAAAACTTAAACTATGTTTAAACATCTGTGAGTGAGGAAGGGAGGCTGAGAGTGTTAATATTGTAAATATTAATCCTTCCATGATCAGAAGATGCATACTATACAGTGTCACCTAGTGCCAGATGCTTATATTTAGCTAATAGTGAGTATGGTAGCCTGAGAGTGTTAATATTGTCAATATCAACCCTTCCATGATAGACATAACATCTGTATTCTATTCCCGCTATCCCGATTTTACTCATCTGGCCATAAGTCATGGGAGCCTAAGAGTGTTGATAGTTTTTAATAACTTTGGCCTTTAAGACGGCGTGATCAGGACTGGTGGAATCGTGGCCCGTGAGTCATGGGAGCCCGGGTTCAACACTGTGGATCCCGTCTTTTTAATTTTATATTCATTCTGTATCCCAGTGGTATTTGCATCAGACTGTATTTTTATTTTTGCCACCTTTTCATTCCCTTATAAATTTTTCACTAGATTTCCAAAATTCTTTTAAATGTGTTTTACCTCCTCCGAACCAACCCCATTTTCTTAATCATTTTAATTTGTGATAATTTTTTTTTTTTTTTATCCCCCGTTATGTGATCTATGGACTGAAGGAGATAATGGATTCTCTCGATCCCTTTCGGTACAAGAGATCATTTCTAAGGTGAATGAAGTAACCTGAAGTTTGGTCCTTAAGACGGTGTGATCAGGACTGGTGGAGTCGTATGTCTTGAGTCACAGGAGCCCAAAATTTATATAACATTCAGCGCCGTCTTTTTCTTTATTATTATTATTTCTAATATCAGTTACTCATAAATCCAGTTTCTCCTTGTTTCCCCCACTTCCCCTTATTTTTCTATCATCCTGACATCCAAAATTCTTTTATATAGTTGGATTGCCCCTTCACGTCGAATTCGTGTTCTTACCTACCTTACCTAATTGTATCTTTACAGGAATGAGTCAAGCTCGTACTGTCCCGTGTCTTAAACCATATTTATCGTACATATCTTTAAATTTGTGAATTGTTTTGGCACACACTATTTCAATCGGTAGTGCATTCCATTGATCAAATGCTCTGTTTGGGAAACTGAATTTCCTTACGTCTTTATCCCCTCTCTTCTTATGCAGTTTTTTGCAGTGTCCTCTTGCTGATGCTTCTCCAAATGTTAAGTAATCATTTATGTCTATTTTCTCCTTTCCTGATATGCATTTATATAGCATTATCATGTCACCTCTTTTCCTTCTCTCCTGTAGTGTTGGTAGATTCAATTTATTTAGTCTTTCTTTCGTAGCTTAGGTCCCTTAAGCTTGGTATTCATCTTGTAGCGGCCCGTTGAACTTTTTCAATCTTGTCTATATGCTTTTTGAGATGAGGACTCCAGACTATTGATGCATATTCCAGGGTTGGTCTAATGAATGATGTTATTATCCTTCTTAGCATGTCTTCATTTATGTATGTGAATGCTATTCTCATATTTTCAAGCAGTGTATACATGTTTCGTACCTTCTCGCTGATGTGGTCAGCCGGAGATAGTCTGTTATTGATAATCACACCTAGGTCTTTCTCTCTTTCTGATGTGTATAGGGTTTTATTTCCTAACTTATAATCCCAATCAGGTCTTTTTCCACTTTTACCAAACTTGATTACATGACACTTGTCCACATTGAATTCCATTTGCCATGTACTACTCCATTCATGAAGTTTATTTAATTCTTGTAGCTCCCTACAAGAGTCTGTGCCAGTAATTCTCCTTTGTATTTTTGCATCATCCTGAAACATATTCAGATAGCTCTCATTTCCAGTGTTACTGTTTATATCATTTATGTACACTAGAAACATGATTGGTGCCAGCACCGAACCCAGTGGTACTCCACTAGTCACTTCTTTCCATGATGAGTAGTTTCCTCTTAGTACTGTCCTCATTTCTCTTTTTATGAGAAAGTCTTGCATCCAACAAAACAGTTTGCCTCGAATTCCTCCTTGATGGTACAGCTTCCATAAAAGTCTTTGGTGTGGTACTGTGTCAAAAGCTTTCTTGAAATCTAAATAGATAATGTCCACCCATCCTTCCCTTTCCTGTATTGTGTTTGTTACTCTGTCATAGTAGCTCAACAGATTAGTAACACATGATTTTCCTTTTCTGAAACCAAACTGTCTTTCTGTTATCATACTGTGTTCTTCTAGATGATTTACCCAAGCTTTTCTTATAAGTTTTTCTAATACCTTGCTTACAACACTGGTCAGTGATACTGGTCGGTAGTTGAGAGGATTTTGTCTATTTCCTTTCTTGAATACGGGGACTATATTTGCTTTTTTCCAAATATCAGGCAGTTTCCCTTGACTCAAGGATTTCTTGAAAATTAAAAATAATGGTTTAACTTCTTTGCACATTCTCGTAACACCCAAAATGAAATGTGTGTGTGTGTGTGTGTGTGTGTGTGTGTGTGTGTGTGTGTGTGTGTGTGTGTTTTATTCTGCCGGGTGATAGATAATTTTCATGGGAATAATAAGGACGTCCTTGGGCTGAAACTGTTAAAGTAGTTTGATTCGAACCCTCTCAGTGCGAGAGACCATTTTCAAGCTGAATAAAGTGATCTGAAGTAGTAAGAATAAAATACAAAAGGCGTCAACATAGCGAAGAATGGATGGATGGATGGATGTGTGATTAAGAAGGGGCATAATGGACTAGTGGATGAGGGTTAGGTGGATGGATGGATGGCTGTGTGACTGAGAAATGGATGGATGGATTGTCTGATGAGTGGTAGGTGGATGGATGGATGGAAATGGGAGTGAGAAGTGGCTGCATCTATTGGTGGATGAGTGGCAGGTGGAAGGGTGGATGGATGTGTGTGTGAGAAGGGAGTATGTATATATACGGTACCGCTACACGAGAGGTATGTCCAACAACAGATGAATCAGTTGGTGGTGGTAAATAGAGGAGAGATGAGAATAGATGAATGGATGGATCAGTGGGTAGGTGAGTGGGGTTAGATACTCGTATATTAGTTCATAGAGGATGGATGGATGGGCGGGCAAGTGAAGTACTTACCTGCTCTTATTTTTCTTGTGTTAATAGTCGACTCAGTTTTTTTTTCTTCTAGAGCATTCTTGCCCCTACCTTGTGTGTGTGTGTGTGTGTGTGTGTGTGTGTGTGTGTGTGTTTTCTGGCAAGAGATTGACGATTATATCACCATTAGCCTAAAATTTCCCTCCCAGAAGTGAGGTGAGGTAGGTTCCAGGAAGCAAGGCAGCAAAAAGTTATAATGGGAGAGTTAACCAGTCACATAGCCAATGAAATGGGCCTCACACTCTTTCACGTACTATTCAAGCACCTAGAATCATCGTCAGCCTCACAGAAATGATCAGCTGGACATTTTTAAACTATTATTCCTTGTCGATAATCTTAATTTCTCATGTAACAAAGTTTTTCCGTCGAGAACAATTAAATTCAGAAAAAAGAATTTATGCATTATCATGTCGTTCTCCTTATAGTGCTCATCAGACCCACTCAATCGCCTGTCAGTTACTGAGCCTCATCAGTTTCAGTATATATTTTATTACACAATCGTTTTCCTTGTCTTTCAACGATTTTGATGGTCTACCACACCTTCTCCCATCGTCACACTCATTAACACCATGTTCAGTCCCCAGTTTATTCCTGTAATGCTAGGTGTTCTAGTGGTCGGCTTCCCGTTCCGTAAAAGCCTAGTGTGTAGCGGGGCTCTCTTTCTAGACTGGAGCTTAGACAAATAGGAGAGAGGTAGGACACAAAAACTCAAAGCAACAACCTTACACGGGTATTACAAAGTTATACAGTGGAACGTGTAGATGTCAGGGATACAGATACACTGGACAATTACCTCTCTTACGTCTAGATATGGGTTATCATTATCGTGCAGGACGCTGCTCGGATCAGAATGACCAGCACTTGGGGCAGAGGTTTACTTATTATTAGTTATAGGAAGTCTAAGTTAAATATTCGTGGAGTAGCCGGTATTGTTTCACTGTAGGTAAGTATTTCTTTGGCACTGGGGTCTGAATACGGTTTTATTATTAGGAGGTGTTAACTGGTGGTAGCGTATTCATTGTAATAGACCCGTCTCTCATTGGGTGGCCGTTTTCACGGTTGCACTGTCACTGTTTCTCACTCCATCACTTTGGTATTATCAATGACTTCTGTTATGTAGTTAATTCACTGCTCTGCCTCTATGTCACTGTCACGGACACTGTACTGTCACTGTCACTCCTTTTTAATCTGGGCGTCATGGCAGTCAGGTAAAAGGGCGGCGGAGGTGTCAGACTTACTACTGACGGGGCTGAGTTCCACCGGGGGCCTTTACATCCAGAGGCCACGGGATCACAAGCAGAGGCATCCTCTCTCGTCCGAGGCTGCGGTTGGCGAAGGGCCCCGCGCTCTTTGGGCTGGGGGCGGGAGCATGGCCCTCAGGGCTGGGGCTGAATAACTGTCTGAACTTCTCACTCAGGCGCCTGACAGAGGATGAAGATCTCTGGCGTCGGGGTATGGGGAGTTCCCGCCAGGGAGTCCTGGGGGCGGTCTGGGTTTCCTGAGGGTTGTGGTTCCCAGTGCTTGGTGGCACCGGGAGGAAGGGGCTGTGACACAGGCCTGCATCGGGGTCCGTCAGGTGGGTCTTCTCCAGAGCCGGCTGCAGGAAGCATAGGCCGGGGGAAATCCTGGGGCCTCTCCAGTACTCTTCTATGCTCGGAACTTACTCTGTGTCGTGGATTGGAGAACAGGCGTCAGCTCTCGACGGAGGAGTGGCTACAGGCCATGTCCTGCCATTGGGTGCGGGTACCAGCCGTCGCCAAGGCCCAGCAACTGGCCGTGGCCTGGGGAGGAGAGCAGGTACCAGCAGACCCAAGGGAACCTTCGGAGCGGCTACCTGCCATCTCCTGATTTCCCTCAGAGCAGCTACAGGTCATGTCCTTCAGGAGTGTTGAGTGGCTACAGGCCATCTCGAAAAGGGCACCTTCGGAGCGGCTACAGGCCATCCCTTGACGAAGGCTGGAGTGGGTACAGGCCGTCTCCTGATTCCCCTCAGAGCGGCTACAGGCCATCTCCTTCAGTAGGGTTGAGTGGCTATAGGCTGTCTCGAGATGGGTACGTTCAGAGCGGCTACAGGCTGTCTCCTGATTCTCCTTAGACTGGCTACAGGCTGTCTCCTGATTCCCCTCAGAGCGGCTACAGGCCCTCTCCTTCAGGAGTGTTGAGCAGGTACAGGCAGTCTCGAGAAGGGCACCTTGAGAGCGGCTACAGGCCGTCTCCTTCAAGAGGGTAGAGCGGCTACAGGCCGTTTCGAGTTGGACACCTTCATGTGGCTAAGGGCCATCTCCTGACGAATGCAGGAGCGGGTAAAGGCTGTCTCCTGATTCACATCAAAGTGGCTAAAGGCCGTCTCCTTCAGGAGGGTTGAGCAGCTACAGGCAGTCTCAGGGGTTCTGGCATGAGCTGGAAAAACAGCTCTACCCCGAAGCTGGTTGGGGAAGGCTTGCCCGGAAGCTAGTCTGGTATTCCTGCTATGGTGGCAGCGGGTAAGCTCTGGGTCATATTGGCGAGCGGCCCGGGAGGACTGACGCTATTATCGCCCCGAGTCCTGGTGTGTTGTCGTTGCTCCTCTATGGGCTACTTGTTGGGGTGTCGGGTTGCCCCCTGTGGCACTATACTGCATTTTAATTCATATTATCTCCACTTTTTTTTTTTTCTAATGCGAGGAAGAAGGAACCAAAGGCCATGAGCCTACAACAAGAGTTCCCTCCAAGAGAAAAACAAATACAAGAGAGAGCCAAATTCAAGATCCATTCATAACGTCTAAAGATTCTGTTCAACCTGATGTCAACGCAGTACATTATTCCACATCTCTAGAATCACACCATTTTCTTTCCTATCTTTTCTTAGGAATCCACACACATACCTCAGAAATCCCATTTCCATTACTCGCACACTTAAGTTTTTGTACCAATATCGCACCAGAGTCTCTCACTTATGTCTGACTTTAGACAGTAAAACACCTTCATGAAGCCCTCTTGCAACCTCCACATTCACACCTTTGTTTATAACCAAGGCCCTTGAGGATGCTACCACTTTTTTTCTTTCTGTTATTTACTTTCCACTTAGTCTGCACAGTTATCTCTTTCCTATAATTGCACCAGGGTACCAAAACTCCTTCACTATTTCGCCTGTCCCCATTCACTACCAGATAACACTGAGTTATTTTTCCTCCCAGCATCAACGTTCGTTCTGCACTGATGAAAATGTAATATCAAAGAGCCGCACCCACAAATATCAGCCGAACTCTGCAAAAGCCTTTGAATCACCAGCGATGGTAAAGTAAAAACTGTTGATGTGCTTACTCAGCCTCTAAGACGGTGTCATCATGATGGAAAGAACGGCCGCGTGGGAGTCAAAGGAGCCAAGGTTCAGATCCTGGCTGCTAATTCCGTCTTTTCTACTGAAATGTGTGTGTGGTAAGGATAATTTGGGACGTTTTCTGCTTATAACTAAATATTTTCGTTTAGTCTCTCCTCACACTGATATCTTCATTCTTCTCTACGGATGAAATCAATTAACCTCTCGAATCCGGGGTATGTAATTTTGGTTTATTCTTAGTGTCACCAAGACTATCTTATTATTTAATCTAAGAAAGATCTCTCATTTTGACGGAGTGAAAACAAGGCTACATTAACATCTACAAATCTAAAAGACCATCGTAACCACATAAAGCCCGATAATTGTATCCTAATATAAATAAAAATCATCAGGAGACGGCAAACACGTCCCCGGGCTGCGTTGTTAATCACATCACTTGTCACCGGGTTGAAGTGGTGATTAAAAACTTAAACTATGTTTAATCATCTGTGAGTGAGGAAGGGAGGCTGAGAGTGTTAATATTGTAAATATTAATCCTTCCATGATCAGAAAATGCATACTATACAGTGTCACCTAGTGCCAGATGCTTATATTTTGCTAATAGTGAGTATGGTACCCTGAGAGTGTTACTATTGTCAATATCAACCCTTCCATGGTAGACATAGCATCTGTATTCTATTCCCGCTATCCCGATTTTACTCATCTGGCCATGAGTCATGGGAGCCTAAGAGTGTTGATAGATCTTAATGACTTTGGCCTTTAAGATGGCGTGATCAGGACTGGTGGAATCGTGGCCCGTGAGTCATGGGAGCCCGGGTTCAACACTGTGGATCCCGTCTTTTTAATTTTATATTCATTCTGTATCCCAGTGGTATTTGCATCAAACTGTATTTTTATTTTTGCCACTTTTTCATTCCCTTATAATTTTTTCACTAAATATCCAAAATTCTATTAAATGTGTTTTACCTCCTCCGGAAGAACCCCATTTTCTTAATCATTTTGATTTGTGATAATTTTATTTTATCCCCCGTTATGTGATCCATGGACTGAAGGAGATAATGGATTCTCTCGATCCCTTTCAGTACAAGGGATCATTTCTAAGGTGAATGAAGTAACCTGAAGTTTGGTCCTTAAGACGGTGTGATCAGGACTGGTGGAATCGTATGTCTTGAGTCACAGGAGCCCAAAATTTATATAACATTCGGCGCCGTCTTTTTCTTTATTATTATTATTTCTAATATCAGTTACTCATAAATCCAGTTTCTCCTTGTTTCCCCCACTTCCCCTTATTTTTCTATCATCCTGACATCCAAAATTCTTTTATATAGTTGGTTTGCCCCTTCAGGTCGAATTCGTGTGTGTGTGTGTGTGTGTGTGTGTGTGTGTGTGTGTGTGTGTGTGTGTGTGTGTGTTTTATTCTGCCAGTTGATAGATAATTTTCATCGGAATAATATGGACGTCCTTGGGCTGAAACTGTTAAAGTAGTCTGACTCGAACCCTCTCAGTGCGAGAGACCATTTCCAAGCTGAATAAAGTGATCTGAAGTAGCAAGAATAAAATACAAAAGGCGTCAACAAAGCGAAGAATGGATGGATGGATGAATGTGTGATTAAGAAGGGGCATAATGGACTGGTGGATGAGGGTTAGGTGGATGGATGGATGGATGTGTGACTGAGAAATGGATGGATGCATTGTCTAATGAGTGGTAGGTGGATGGATGGATGGAAATGGGAGTGAGAAGGGGCTGCATCTATTGGTGGATGAGTGGCAGGTGGAAGGTTGGATGGATGTGTGTGTGAGAAGGGAGTATATATACGGTACTGCTACACGGGAGGTATGTCCAGCAACAGATGAATCAGTTGGTGTTGGTTTAATAATATTCAGATTAATCCTGCATCATCCTTGAACATGCTTAGGGTTTCATTTGCTTGGGACTTATCTTGGAAAGATCATATTACATCTCTTGTAAAATCTGCTTCCAAGAGATTGGGTGTGCTAAGCCGACTCCGCTCTATACAGGGGTTTTATTCGCCCCTGTGTGGAGTACAACTCTCATGTGTGGGGAGGCTCCCCACATACAGCTCTTCTCAATAGGGTGGAGTCAAAGGCTTTTTGTCTCATTAACTCTCCTCCTCTTACTGACTCTCTTCAACCTCTGTCTCTTCGCCGCACTGTTGCATCTTTATCTCTTTTCTATCGCTTCTTTAATGGTCACTGCTTCTCTGAACTGTCTGCTTGCATTCCTCCACCTCTACGACGGATGCGTAGCACACGTCTGGCAGTAAACTCTCATCCCTTTTCTGTCCAACTCTCTAATGCAAGAGTTAACCGTTACTCCCAGTCTTTCATTTATGCAACAGGTCAGCTCTGGAACTGTCTCCCTCTGTCTGTATTTCCTACTGCCTATGATCTCCAGTCTTTCAAACGCAGTGTGTCCAGGCATCTGAAAATGATCGGATCTTGAATTTGGCTCTCTATTGTATTTTGTTTTTCTCTTGGAGGGAACTGTTACTGCGGGCTCATGGCCTTTGGTTCCCTCTTCCTCGCATAAAAAAAAAAAAAAATAGAGGGTAGATGAGAATAGATGAATGGGTGGATGAATGGATGGATTAGTGGGTAGGTGAGTGGGGTTAGATATATTGGTTCATAGAGGATGGATGGATGAGCGGGCAGCTGAAGTACTTACCTGGTCTTATTTTTCTTGTGTTTATAGTCGAACCAATTTGTTTTTTTTCCTGAGTATTCTTGCCCCTACCTTCCGTGTGTGTGTGTGTGTGTGTGTGTGTGTGTGTGTGTGTGTGTGTGTGTGTGTGTGTGTGTGTGTGTGTGTGTGTGTGTGTGTGTGTTTTCTGGCAAGAGATTGACGATTATATCACCATTAGCCTAAAATCTCTCCCCCAGAAGTGAGGTGAGGTAGGTTCCAGGAAGCAAGGCAGCAAAAAGTTATAATGGGAGAGTTAACCAGTCACATAGCCAATGAAATGGGCCTCACACTCTTTCACTTACTATTTAAGCACCTAGAATCATCGTCAGCCTCACAGAAATGATCAGCTGGACATTTTTAAACTATTATTCCTTATCGATAATCTTAATTTTTCATGTAACAAAGTCTTTCCGTCGAGAACAATCAAATTCAGAAAAAATTATTTATGCATTGTTATGTCGTTCTCCTTATAGTGCTCATCAGACCCACTAGATCGCCTGTCAGTTACTGAGCCTCATTAGTTTCAGTACATATTTTATTACACAATCGTTTTCCCTGTCTTTCAACATTTTTGATGGTCTACCACACCTTCTCCCATCGTCACACTCATTAACATCATGTTCGGTCCCCAGTTTATTCCTGTAATGCCAAGTGTTCTAGGGGTCGGCTTCCCGTCCTGTAAAAGCCTAGTGTGTAGCGGGGCTCTCTTTCCAGAGTGGAGCTTAGACAAATAGGAGAGAGGTAGGACACAAAAACTCAAGGCAACAACCTTACACGGGTATTACAAAGTTATTCAGTGGAACGGGTAGATGTCAGGGATACAGATACACTGGACAATTACCACTCTTACGTCTAGATATGGGTTGTCAGTATCACGCAGGATGCTGCTCGGATCAAAATGAGCAGCACTTGGGGCAGAGGTTTGTGTATTATTTGTTATAGGAAATCTAAGTTAAACATTCGTGGAATAGCTGGTATTGTTTCACTGTTGGTGTTTCTTTGGCACTGGGGTCTGGATACGGTTTTAGTATTAGGAAGTGTTAACTGGTGGTAGCATATTCATTGTAATAGACCCATCTCTCATTGGGTGGCCGTGTTCACGGTTGCACTGTCACTGTTTCTCACTCAATCACTTTGGTATTATCTATGACTTCTCTTATGTAGTTAGTTCACTGCTCTGCCTCTATGTCACTGTCACGAACACCGTACTAACTGTCACTCCTTTCTAATCTGGGCGTCATGGCGGTCAGGTAAATGGGTGGCGGAGGTGTCACAGCCTTACTACTGACGCGGCTGGGTTCCGCCGGGGGCCTTTACATCCAGAGGCCACGGGATCACATGCAGAGGTATCCTCTCTCGTCCGGGGCTGTGGTTGGCAAAGGGCCCCGCGCTCTCGGGGCTGGGTGCGGGAGCACGGCCCTCAGGGCTGGGGCTGAATAACTACCTGAACTTCTCACTTAGGCGCCTGACAGAGGATGAATATCTAGGGCGTCAGGGTACGGGGGGTTCCCGCCTGGGAGTCCTGCGTGCGGACTGGGGTTTCCGAGGGCTGCGGTTCCCGGTGTTTGGTGGCACCGTCAGAAAGAGGCTGCGACACAGGCCTGCATCGGGGTCCGTCAGGTGGGTCTTCTCCAGAGCCATTTGCAGGGAGCATAGGCCGGGGGAAATCCTGGGGCCTCTCCAGCAATCTTCTATGCTCAGAACTCCCTCTGTGTCATGGATTGGAGAACAGGCGTCAGCTCTCGACGGAGGAGTGGCTATAGGCCATCTCCTGCCGTAGGGTGCGGCTACCAGCCGTCGCCACGGCCCGGCAACTCGCCATGGCCTGGGGGGGAGAGCAGCTACCAGAAGACCCAAGGGCACCTTTGGAGAGGCTACGGGCCGTCTCCAGATTTCCCTCAGATCAGCTACAGGCCGTGTCCTTCAGGAGAGTTGAGTGGCTACAGGCCGTCTCGAAAAGGGCACTTTCAGAGCGGCTACAGGCTGTCTCCTGAGTCCCCTCAGAGCGGCTACAGGCCGTCTCCTTCAGGAGGGTTGAGAGGCTACAATCCGTCTCGAGAAGGGCACCTTCAGAGCGGATACAGTCCATCTCCTGATGAAGGCGGGAGTGGCTAGAGGTCGTCTCCTGATTCCGCTCAGAGCAGCTACAGGCCATCTCCTTCAGGAGGGTTGGGCGGCTATAGGCCGTCTCCTTCAGGAGGGATGAGTGGCTACAGGCCGTCTTGAGAAAGGCACATTCAGAGCGGCTACAGGCTGTCTCCTGATTCCCCTAAGAGTGGCTACAGGCTGTCTCCTGATTCCCCTCAGAGCGGCTACAGGCCATCTCCTTCAGGAGGGTTGAGCGGCTACAGGCCATCTCTTGATTCCCCTCAGAGTGGCTACAGGCCCTCTCCTTCAGGAGGGTTGAGCAGTTACAGGCCGTCTCGAGAAGGGCACCTTGAGAGCAGCTACAGGCCGTCCCCTGATTTCCCTCAGAGTGGCTACAGGCCGTCTCCTTGAAGAGAGTTGAGTGGCAACAGGCCGTGTCGAGATGGACACCTTCAGATGGCTACAGGCTGTCTCCTGATTCCCCTCAGAGCGGCTACAGGCCGTCTCCTTCAGGAGGGTTGAGCGGCTACAGGCAGTCTCAGGGGTGCTGCCAGGAGCTGGAGGAACAGCTCCACCCCGAAGCTGATTGGGGAAGGCTCGCCCGGAAGGTAGTCTGGTATTCCTGCTATGGTGGCAGCGGGCGAGCTCCGGGTCATATGGGCGAGCGGCCCGGGAGGACTTACGCCATTGTCGCCCTGAGTCCTTGTGCATTGTCGTTGTTCCTCTATGGGCTCCTTGTGGGGGTGTCGGGTTGCCCCCTGTGGCACTATACTGCATTTTAATTCATATTATCTCCTTTTTCTTTTTTTCTAATGCGAGGAAGAAGGAACCAAAGACCATGAGCCTGCAACAAGAGTTCCCTCCAAGGGAAAAACAAAATACAAGAGAGAGCCAAATTCAAGATCCATTCATAACGTCTAACGATTCTGTTCAACCTGGTGTCAACGCAGTTCATTATTCCACATCTCTAGAATCACACCATTTTCTTTCCTATCTACTCTTAGCAATCCACATACATACCTCAGAAATGCCATTTCCACTACTCGCACACTTAAGTTTTTGTTCCAATATCGCACCAGAGTCTCTCACTTATGTCTGACTTTGGACAGTAAAACACCTTCATGAAGCCCTCTTGCAACCTCCACATTCACACCTTTGTTTATAACCAAGGCCCTTGAGGATGCTACCACTTTTCTTCTTTCTGTTGTTTACTTTCCACTTAGTCTGCAGAGTTATCTCTATCCTATAATTGCACCAGGGTACTAAAACTCCTTCACTATTTCGCCTGTCCCCATTCACTACCAGATAACACTGAGTTATTTTTCCTCCCAGCATCAACGTTCGTTCTGCACTGATGGAAATGTAATATCAAAGAGCCGCACCCACAAATATCAGCCGAACTCTGCAAAAGCCTTTGAATCACGAGTGATGGTAAAGTAAAAACTGTTGATGTGCTTACTCAGCCTTTAAGACGGTGTCATCATGATGGAAAGAACGGCCGCGTGGGAGTCAAAGGAGCCAAGGTTCAGATCCTGGCTACTAATTCCGTCTTTTCTACTGAAATGTGTGTGTGGTAAGGATAATTTGGGGTGTTTTCTGCTTATAATTAAATATTTTCGTTTAGTCTCTCCTCACACTGATATCTTCATTCTTCTCTACGGATGAAATAAATTAACCTCTCGAATCCGGGGTATGTAATTTTGGTTTATTCTTAGTGTCACCAAGACGATCTTATTATTTAACTTAAGAAAGACCTCTCGTTTTGACGGGGTGAAAACAAGGCTACATTTAACATCTACAAATCTAAAAGACCATCCTAACCACATAAAGCCCGATAATTCTATCCTAATATAAATAAAAATCATCAGGAGAAGCAAACACATAATGAAAAACACGTTCCCAAGCTGCGTTGCTAAACACATTGCTTGACATCGGGTTGATGTGATTGATTAAAAACTTTAACTATGTTCAATCATATGTGAGTGAGGAAGGGAGGCTGAGAGTGTTAATACTATAAATATTAATCCTTTCATGATCGAAACATAGTATACAGCGTCACCTAGCGCCAGATGCTCATATTTACCTAACATTAAGTATGGTAGCCTGAGAGTGTTAATATTGTCAACATTAACCGTTCCATGGTAGAGATAACTTCTGTATTGTATTCCCGCTATCCCGATTTTACTCATCTGGCCATGAGTCATGGGAGCTGAGAGTGTTGATAGCTCTTGATATGTTTGGTCTTTAAGACGGCGTGATCAGGACTGGTGGAATCGTGGCCTGAGAGTCATAGGAGCGCGACTTCACCAATCTGCCGCCTGTCTTTTTACCGTTTATTTTTTTCTCGTGGTATTTACGTCTGATTTTATTTTCATTTTCACCACTTTTCTGTTTCCTTAGTTTTTCACTTAATATCCTAAATTCCATTATGTTTTACCGCTTTCCAACCGATTTTTTCTTGTTCTGATTAGAGATAAAAGTTTTTTTTTTTTTTTTTTATGAATTTCCATTAAGATACCCTTGTAATGAATGGTTAATGGAGTCTGTTTCCAACTCTTTCAGTACAAGAGATCATTTTTAAGGTGACTGAAACAACCTTAAGTTTGGTCTTCAACACGGTGTAAGAACTACTGGGCCTTGAAAGCAGGCTGTGAAGCCTATGCCCAGAGTCGGTCACAAAAAAAAAAAAAAAAAAAAAAAAAAAATCAGGTGTGGTGGACTCGTAGCCCGAGAGTCATAGGAGCTCAAGATTTACATCACATTCTGTGCTGTCTGTGTCATTATAATAATAATAATAATAATAATAATAATGGTAATTATTATTATTATCATTATTATTATTATTATTATTATTATTTTTATTGTTTCTACTATCAGTTGCTCATCAATTCATTATTTTCCTGTTTCCCCCACTTCCTCCCTTTTTTTTTTTTTTTTTTAAATCTCATCCTGACATCCAGAATTTTATTTTACATCATTGGTTTACCCCATCATGTCGAAGTCGTGTGTGTGTGTGTGTGTGTGTGTGTGTTCATCGATTGATAATTTTATCATCACCGTACCGTCATAATCTCGCCGTATTTTTCCTACCCAGAGGTGAGATCAGATGCGTTCCAGAAAACAAGGGAAATGTGTTATAGTGGGAGAGCTAAATGAACAGCATAACCAAAGAAATGGGCCACACACTCATTCGCTTACCAATCACAAACCTAGAGTCATCGCTCACCTCACAGAAATGATCAGCTGGACCTTTTTTTTTAAATACATATTTCTTTGTCGATGATCTTCATATTTCATATAGAGTCTGTCTGTAGGAAACAATCATATTCAGAAAGAGGGTTCTAAACACTGTCGTGTTGTTTTCCCTATAAACCTTATCAGGCTAACTTGATCGCCTGTCAGTTAACGAACCTCATCAACTTCACCATCTCAGTTCGTTACACACTCATTTTCCCTGTCTTTCAACATTCTTGAATTTGTTTTGATCTCCCACCTCCTAACTTAAGATATACCATTTTCAGTGCCATCCTTATACACACTCTCTCCACATCACCGTAACATCTAAAGAGTCTGTTCAACCTTAGTGTCAACAGACTTCCTTACTCCGTATGTCTCTAATAACACCATTTCATATCCAGTTCACTCTTTGCACTCCACATATATTCCTCAGAAACCCCAGTTCCACTGTTACTTGCCCTTGTGTATTTGTTCTAATATCTTACCTGACTCTCGTACCCATGTGTTACCGTGGGCACTAAAACACCTTCACACAGTCCTCTTGGAGCATCCACATTCATACCTCTGCTTTTAAGCAAGGCCCTTATAGATCCAGCCACTTTCCTTCTCTCTGTTATTGTGATTTTCACCAAGTCGTCACACTGAACTATTTCCTGTTGCTGCAGACCTGTACTAAAACTCTGTCATTGACTTAAGTCTCTCCAATCAAGACCAAAATAACACAGATAGTCACTTTCCCTCTAAGCAACAACGATCATTCTACACTTATCCACATATACCATCAAAGAACAGTGCTCATAAATGTCAACAGAAATCTGCACCAGTCTCTGAATCACCTGTAATGCTAATTTAATATCTGTTAATGTGCTTCCTCAGCCTCTAAGACGGTGTGATCAGGATGGATAGAACGGCCGCCTGCGAGGCATAGGAGCAAACGTTCGTATCCCGAGAAGAGGTCCGTCTTTTATAGATATTTTTATATTGTTTTTATAGTTGCTTTCGGGTACTTTCTGCTTCTGAATAACTATTTTCCTTCGGCTTCTTCTTCCACTGACATCCTAATTCTTTATTACGACTGATTTAAATTAGCTCCTTAAATCCCGGCGACGTCATTATTGTATTCTTTCTGCCACCACACAGTCTTATTATTAAGCTTAAAGAAAAAACTCGTGTTGAAGGGGTAAGAGAAAGCTATATGTCCAATCACACAAACTTCTAAACTTCTGGCTTCATCTAAATAAAAATCATCAGGAAACGACAAAAACAAAATGAAAAAGACGTTCCCGAGCTGCGCTGTCAACCCCACCTCTCGTCATCGTGTTGAAGTGGTTGATTAACAACTATTGCTGTGTTCAGTCATCTGAGATTGAGTATGGAAGGCTGAGTGTGTTAATACTGTAAAAAAATACCCCTTTCACTACCGTAACAAACATATTATAGTGTCACCTAGCGCCATATGCTTCTTTCTAGCTAATAGTGAAAATGCCATCCTAAGAGTGTTAATATTGGCAGTATTAACCCTTCCGTGGTAGACATAACCTTTGTATTTCGGTTTATACTCAGCTGACCATGACTCATGGGAGCCTGAGAGTGTTGATAGCTGTTAATAAGTTTGGTTCTTAAGACAGCGTGATCAGGACTGGTGGAATCGTAGCCCATGAGTCAAAGGAGCTCGAGTTAACATCTGCAAAGTGCCGCCTTTCTATTTCCTTCCATCTTCTTCTAAGACAACTTTTTCCGTATGCTCCCTATTTCGGCTGATATTTTTTCTCTCCCACTGACATCCAAAGTTCTTTCATGCCATTTCATGTCATATTTTTAAATCATTCAAGTTGATGTCGTTTGTGTGTGTGTGTGTGTGTGTGTGTGTGTGTGTGTGTGTGTGTGTGTGTGTGTGTGTGTGTGTGTGTGTGTGTGTGTGTGTGTGTGTGTGTATTTTCTCGCTAGCGATTGATAATTTTATCATCACAGTATCGTCATAATCTCGCCTTATTCATCCCACCCAGAGGTGAGATGAGATACTTTCCAGAAAGCAAGGGAAAAGAGTTATAGTGGGAGAGCTAATGAACAGCATAACCAAAGAAATGGGCCACGCACTCATTCACTTACCATTGAGAAACGTTGAATCATTGTTCACCTCAAAGAAATGATCAGCTGAACTTTCTTTAAATACATGTTTCGTTACTGATGATCTTCATATTTTATATAATAAAGTCTGTCCGTAAAGAACAATTATATTCAGAAAAGGGGTTCTAAAAATCATGTTGTTTTCCTGTTTAGAGGTCATCAGACACACTTGACCGCCTGTCGTTGTTGTTATTGTTGAGATTCGTCTCCCGGATATAAGGAGGACACGGGCATAGAAAGCCCGTCACGGTAGATGGTCTTGCTACTAGCGAGCTGCATTCTATCGAGAAGGTGGGTAGGCAGTGACCACCCCCAAAAGCACGGCAGCAGAAGTTTGTCCAACGACACCCGCAGCAGTCTGGAATCTGTCTACCCCACCGACAAGTTGGTCATTCAAACTGAAACAGAGGCAGGCTGTTGCAGGACAGTCCAAAACATAATGAAATAGTGGCTGATCGGTTTGTTCAAGGCAGTGAGGGCATGGGTCCGGGTTCCGACCAGTTATCTGGTTGTATCAGGGAAGCCCTAATCGTAAGCAGCGAATGCACACTATAAGATGATTGGGAGTGCCAGGGGCAACCGAGAGGGGTGTATAGGACGTTGCCATTGCCTACCATTGCGCCGAGCGTGAACCCTCCCAAACTTTTGACTCATGTTCTTCAAGTGACAGGAGGCCAATGGTGGTGGTCACCTTACGCCTGAGCATAGAGAGGCTGGGCTGCAAAGGGACTGTAACCTCGGGAAGAGAGCAGGCATGACGAGCAGCAACATCAGCACGTTCGTTCCCTGGAATGCCAACATGTCCAGGGAGCCAATGGAGAAATATTTCACCACCTCTCCTAGTAATGGAATCAGCCACAGCCGTGATGCTCGTCAACAGATGGACATTGTCACAGAAGCGGTGCACCATGAGGCCATGGAGGGAGGAGAGGGAGTCTGTGTGGATCATGACATGCCGAGAGAGGTGTTGATCAGCATGTCTAAGTGCACCTACAGTAGTATGGCTACCAACTCAGTCTGGTATGCTGAAACCCCAGAGGAAACACACCAAACCTCTACATGGGTGCCACAGATCATCGCGGCACCTGCATGTTCATCAGCACCAACCGACCCATCAGTATAATAAATGGCAGAGTCTGGTGTGTGTAGAGCCGCCACACGACTGAGACAATCTTGGCATAGTACAGTGGGAAATGAGGACCTGGGAGTCCCTGACAAAGGTAGAATGCAAGTGAAAGCTGAAGGTAGCCAAGGAGGTGCAGAGGAATACCCAGGAAAGGGCAAATCGGGGTCACCTATTACGTTGTCAGTTGCATCTAGGCCCCGAATGATGCCAGCAGCCGTAAGAATCCAGTCCCCTTCAGGGTGTGGATTTGGGGGTCGACTGAGAGTACGCTCAAGTAATGCAGACACAGTAAGGTGGGGTTGGTGCTGGCAGAGTTGGGCAATGACAACCGTTGTACGTGCCCATATCCGGTACCTAAGGGATGGGAAGCCACTCTCAGCTCTGAGGTTGACAAGAGAAGTCCATGGAGGTGCACCGAGCATGACACTTAGAGCAGTGTTCTGTTTGACCTCAAGAGAACTGCTGAGCTTTCCAGAGACGCCATTAAGCAAAGTGCACTGTTGTCCACTATCGAGCGAATGGCATGCACATAAAATGTTCTGAGGACTCGGAATGAGGCCCCTAGAGAGCAACTCCACAGGGCTCTGAGGGCAGAGGTGCAGGTAGCAGCACGTTCCCGTAAGTAGCGGACATGGCGACCAAACATTAACTGGCTATCAAACCAGACACCTAGGTACTGATGATGGTAAACCAGACCTAGGTGATAACCCCCAAAAAGGAGAGGACGGTCAGGTGGATGTAAACCAAAAGGTAGATATTTGGATTTTTCAAGATTGACTTTGAACCCAAGGTCACAGCACTTGTCATATAAATGGGAGAGGGCAGCCAGTGCCTGGGCAAAACAGTCCCTATGTGAAAAAATCAGTGCCAGGTCGTCCGCATAACAAAGCAGGGTGACACCACGGCCATAGTTGATGTTAAGGAGGCCCTCAACGAGCACATTAAACAGAAGTGGGGTCAGTACACTACCCTGAGGAGTTCCGTTTTCGTGCAAATACGAGGCAGAAATCTGACCCTGGAAGCGGACACGAGCTGACCGGCCATGAAAGAAATCCCTCACCCACGAGAGGAGTCTTCCCCCCACCCCCTTAGCCCCAAGGGCTGCCAGGACTGCAACAGGGTTAGCTATTTCAAAGGCCTTCTCGAGATCGAGGAAAACAGCCATACCGTGACTGTGTCTCAGCTCGCCAAGAAAGGAAGTCAGACAGTACTTCGTGCTTCTGCCTGGGAGATAGGGAAAACGATGTGGATGGAGAGGGCCTAATCTCAAAGCGAGACGAGAAAGCACAAGCCTTTCTGTGGTCTTGGCTATGTAGCTGAGAAGGGAAATCGGCCTCATTTTGGTTGGGTCACGGGGTTTGGGTATGGGGTGAATGATGGCGACCTTCCACCCATGAATGGTTGAATAAATCAAGGATAGCAGCATTTCCACTCGGGCCAGCGTGGGCTAGGAAAGCGTATACCACACCATCACTTCCTGCAGCAGTATCTCGCCTGTGACTAAGTGCCCTGTCAAGTTCACCACTGGTGAACAGGTGGTCAGCAATGTCAGGGAGGGGGCAAGCAACCTCAACTGCTTCTCTCTGGGAGCCTGCAAGGTGCGCCTGGAAGTCCCTGACAGCCTGTGGTAGTACAGTAGTGGCTGTGCGTGCTTCAAAGAGGGCCGCAAGACGTTCGGCCTCGCCAGCTGGATCAGGGTGGGATGGTGGGACGGGCGGCCGAGGACTGGACACACACTTAATACAAGCCCACATGTCTTTGAAGGTGGAGTGGGAGTCTAGAGACCGGCACCATTTGGTCCAAGCTTCTTCTCGGATGCAACATTTTTCTTGTAGAACATGTCATGCCATTGGAGCCAGGTATTTCCTTGTTGGTGAGGAGAACCATGGACGAAATGTCTTACATGCAGAGTTAAGCCGGTGGTTTAGTTCTCGTACCCTTTCATCAAAGTACCAGTGATCCTTCATGCGGACAGAGGGGCTCTTCAGCAAGGGAATACTGGCAGCAGCAGCACAGTGAAGGGTGTGGGCGAGATGTTCGGCATAATCATCGAGGGTAGACTGGGGAATGACAGTAACTAAGGCGACCTCAACAGCCTCTGTATACTTAGGCCAGCGTGCCCGGTGGATGTCCCAGCGGGGTGGAGGTGGTGGGGAAAGTGGAAGTGGGGCCGCCGGGAGTTCTTTCACCAGAGAGAAATGGTAGCTGGTGAGGAATGAGTGCAGTGACCACCTGGACATACTGGCAAGAGGAGAGGAGACAAAGGAGAGGTCAAGTCTACCGCCGCTGACATGGGTAGGCTCACACAGATCATTTAAAAGTGAAACCCCCGCGATTTCTTCAAGGGTCATGGCTACATGGCAACCCACTTCATTCGTTGGGATGGGCGAGTAGAGGAAGGGATGGTGAACGTTGAAGTCTTCCCCAGTAAAGGTGGACTCAGCTGCAGCATGAGCCATAATCTCCCCCAAGTCTAGGGTCCCTCCCGTATTCTTATAAATGTTAAAGATTGTCAGGGAGGTTGAGGCGAGATGCAGGACGACACCCTGCACCTCAACGCCCTCGCCGCAGTGGATAGGAGGGTCATACTCATAGCAGGGGATGTGTTCCTGTACAAGGATAGCATATCCTTGTGTGGTACCCCGGATCCAGGGAAGAAAATAGCCCTTGAAGCCTCTGAGTCGAAAAGTGGAGCTGTGGGGAAGGAGCGTCTCCTGAAGCAGGGAGACATGTACATTCTCCTTAGCAACCACTTCCTGAAAGTGGGCAAGCTTGCTCCCTGTCCCTAAGCAGTTCCACTGTAGGACTCGGAGGCTGGCAGCGGAGTCTGGCAATGAGAAAGCTGAACTTGATCTGTTTGGAGGCCGAGGGCCCTGAGCTCCTCTTCGATCGTCCCTGAGACTGGAGTGAGTTCCGGAGGAGTGGTGACCGAAGTGCAAGGACAAGGCTGTGGAAGCTGGGCGGGTGGCGGCTCTTCCACGTTGTCTGTGTGGGAGACAAAACAGGGGGTGCCAGAGTAGAAGGTCCAGTTGTTGTTTCACCTCCACCACCCGGTCGACGATGGCGTCTACAGCCTGCACCAATGGCACAATGTCTAAAGGCTTGCTGAGAACGTCCTCAGCAACTGCGCCAGGCTTGTTGCTATTTTGGTCCCCAGCATTCGCAATTCGTCCCTGCTGAAAACAAGGAGAGGAGAGCCTGGGTTGTTGGGCGTGGGTGGAGTGAACTCCTCTACTGACTGCTGGACTGGGGATGGAGGAGGGTGGTGAACCTCTGCAGCAGTCGTGTGACGAGTGAGAGCTGGTTGGAGGGGTGGGAAGTCCGCCTCTTGTAGCACTGGGGGAGCAGACATTACTGAGCGATGTTGCTGTCCCCAAATGAAAGTCCCAGGAGGTGCTGGTTGGGTGCTGATTGCCTATTGCTCCCTCACCCAAGCGACCTGACGTTCTTGCCCGCAATCGACAAGTGCCATTCTGGTGGGGCAGCTGGGGTGCCACGTGTGGTGTTTGCCCGAGCAGTTTGGGCAGTAGGTTGGGATGGCCTCCTTGGCCTTGAATTTGGCCAAACACCTCTCCTTTTTGAGCGGGCCGCTGCACATCTCACAGACGAGAGCTCGATTGCAAGTGGCACAGTGGTACCCGTATCGCTAACACCTGTAACAGCGGAGTGGCTCTGGGGTGAAGGGGCGAAGATGGTATTTCCCCCAGTTCCCCAGGTCGATCACCGGGATCATAGGACCACACAGGGTGACAAAGACCTGTTGAGTCTCCTCCCTGGTCCTCGTTCTCTGGCAGTGGGTCGCCTCTTTGACCTGGGGGTGTCGTAGCAGTATCTCCACAGGCATCCTCAAGGGATAACCCATGACGACGGCCTTTGTTGACTGTTGCCCAGACGTCAGCTTGACTAGTTTGGCAGGGGAGGCCTCGTCCTGCATAGCTGCTTTCAAGAGGTTGAAAGCGCCCTCGTCCTTCGGCACCAACACTGAGCTCCTGTCCCGTCCGATGAGGTTGGAGCAGCGTAGCCCTGGCAGGTGACACTCTAGTGCAGCCACGGCATCATAACTCGTTGCGTGCCCTTCCTGGACAGGCATGCGGAACACTGGGAACGAAGAATGGGGCGGCAGATGCACAGCTACTGACATGGAGGGATGAGCAGCAGGAGGAGCCCTGAGAGGAGCGCCAGTACGTAGTGCCAGAGTTGGGCCGTTTCCCTGCCGACCGTGCCTCGATCCCTTGTGGGCCATGAGGGTGAAACTCTCAACTATCAGGAAGAGCAGGATCAGAAGAGGGGGAGATCTGAGCAGCAGCAGGAGCTTCAGACAGGACCTCCAGCTGCTTGGGAATACGAGCAGACCTAGCTGGCCTTGACCCGTGAGAGGGGGTGCAGGTGGGAGCGTGAGGCTGAGGACCGAGAGCTCGGTTCACGGAGGTGCATTGCCGTGGGGCGGGGCTGGCAGCCGCAGGTAAGGAAGCAGACATGCCTCGGGTGGAAGAGAGAGGATGGAGCAGGTGCGACCTCTTCCATAGCCTCATGTAGGTAGGCTGCCTTAGTGGAACGGGCTGAGGCACCAAGTGAGCGAGGTACCACTCCCGTAGGCTTGGGAGTAGCGTATTCAGCACAAGCACCCTCATGAGCTGACGAGTGGGAGCTGGCATCAGAAGGACGGCGCTCCCGCTTGGTGCCTGCAGCAGGAGACAGGTGGGAGGGTCTCGACTGAGGTAGTGGAAGGCGGGAATGCCCCTGGGGCCCAGGGATGCTGGATCCCTTCGTGCTTCCCACAGCACTAAGGCAAAAAACTCAGACAACACACACACACACACACACACACACACACACACACACACACTCAAACACTCAGACTATCACCAAAAATCAATAAACAGTAAAAAGTGGCCAAGGTCCCTACAGTGATGGGCAACCTATGCTCCCTGCCCTCTAAAGGGCGACGTAGGAAGCTCTGCTTCTCTAATCTAGCAGAGCCGCCATCACTGCCTCCTATAACCAGGCCCTAAAGGCCCCCCTTCATGGAAGTGCCCTGACGGCACCCCTTCAGGTTTCGGTGTCGTGCTACAGTGAGAGACACTAATGGCAGGCCAAAACACACACACACACACACACACCACACACACACCACACACCACACACACACACACACACACACACACACACACACACACACACACACACACACACACACACACACACACACACACACACACACACACACACACACACACACACACACACACACACACACACACGCACACAGGCAAACAAAGACAGAAATTCTTTCTCAGTGCCAGAGAACAAGTCTCTAAACTGGCAAAAACTGAGAAAAATGACTAAAATTCGTCACTAGTAAATGTGACTAAGTCCAGCGCCAGAGAGAAAACAACCAGAGCTCTGCATCAGATGGTGTCTAGGCAGGGAGTGGATCGCCTGTCAGATCCCAAGCCTCATCAGCTTCACCATCTCATTTTGTTACACACTCATTTTCCCTGTCTTTCAACATTTTTTTTTTTTTAATCTTATATCGTCTTCAACTTCCTTCTTGAAACTTCAGATTCACTGATATTCACCATTTCCACTCCCATCCTTATACCTAGGCTATTCTCTCCACATCACCGTAACATCTAAAGAGTCTTTTCAACCTTAGTGTCAACAGACTTCTTTACTCCGCATCATTTGAATAACATAATTTCATATCCAGTTCACTCTTTGCAGTCCACACACTTCCCCAGAAACGCCAATTCCACTGTTACTTGGTCTTGAGACTTTAATCTAATATCTTACCAGACTCTTGCGCCCATGCGTTACTGTGGGCGCTAAAATACCTTCATGCAGTCCTCTTGGAGCATCCACATTCACTATCTATCTATCTATCTATCTATCTATAGCCCGACGCCCTAATCCCGCAAGGGTGGCTGCAGACAATACGCCTCCAAGTCGCTCTTTCACCCACCATTTGACTACCCTCCCCTCAACTCACTTCCTTCTCCCTCATATACCTCTCAACTCTATCCCTCCACCTCATCCTCGGTCTTCCCCTCCCTCTCCCTCCCTCCACCTTACCTATATACACCCTCTTAGTCAGTCTTTCATTCTCCATTCTCTCCACATGTCCAAATCATCTCAGTGTATTTCTCCTAATCTTCTCAACCACATCCACATCCACCCCACAACGTTCCTTCACTTCTTCATTCGTCAGCCTGTTCCTCCATGTCACTCCACATGCTCCTCTCAAGTAACTCATTTCCACTGCTCTCACTCATGACTTTTTCCCCTCTTACAAGGTCCACGCCTTGCTCCCATACGTCAGGGTAGGGATCACAATACTATCATACAGTGACTTCTTAACTTCCATATCCACCTCCCTATTTCTCATCACTGCTTTCAGTGAACCAACAACCTTTCTTCCCTGCTGTACCATTTCACGCACTTCATCCCCCAAATTTCCATGCTTACTCATCACACTACCCAAGTACTTGAATGCACTCACATTCTCCATATCCTCACCATCCAACCTCACTGTGCATTCTGTGACTTCATTCCTCTCAAACATCTTATCTTTATTCTTGTTTACATTAACTTTCAGATTCCTCTTCCTACACACTGTCCCAAATTCATTCACCAAACCTTGCAGTACCCATTTATCTTTACTCAACAATACTGTATCATCAACAAACAGCAACACCGGAAACTTCCAAATCTCACCCTCATTCATTAGAGCCACCCCCACATCCACTGCCCTACTTTGCACCTCCTTTACAACCCCATCCATGTATATATTAAACAGCCATGGAGACATCAACCCTGTTTCAGTCCCACATTAAGATCAAAGAACTCACTTAGCTCACCATCTACTCACACCGTAGCGCTAGCTCCTTCGTACATACTCTTCACGGCACTCAACAATTTCCCCTCCACTCCATATATTCTTAATACCTTCCACATACCTTGTCTATCTATTCTGTCATAAGCTTTCTCCAAGTCCATAAAGGCAGCATACACTTTATTTCCCTTCTCTAGATATTTCTTCACTAAACATCTTAGAACAAATATGTGATCTACACACCCTTTTTCCTTCCTAAATCCCCCTTGTTCTTCTCCATGTTTATATTAAATATATATCTTGATCTTCTTCATTGCTTTCTCTACTTCCGCCCTACTTACTGATCTCTTCCTCCCTCCTCTCATCTCTTCTTCTCCCAGCCATTCCCAACCACTTATACTCGCATTGCTCTCACTCTCTACATTCAACAAATCCTCAAAGTGCTCCTTCCATATCCTCAAATTCTTTCTCTTCTCCACCAACAACCTATTATTCCTATCTTTCACTCCACTACTCTTACCACTTTCACACTGCCTTACTTTTTTTACCTCCTTCCAAAACAATTTCTTACTCTCCCTCCATTTCACATTCAGATTCCTCCCAAACTCTTCATCCACTTTCTTCTTACTCTCCTTCACCAATCTCTTCACCTCCTGTCTCCTGCTCACATATACCTCTCTCTTCTCTCTCTCATCTTCTTCCCTACCTCTACTCGCTAGCCATTCACTATATGTCTTCTTCTTTTGCTCCACAGCTCGTTTCACCTCATCATTCCACTATGCTGTCCCTTGCACATCCCTGCATCTCCTCCTCACTCCACAAACAACCTCACACGCTGCACCTATCTCTTCCGTGAATATCTTACATACGTCTTCCATCCCTTCCATCTGCTCTAACTCATACTTTCCCAATTTTTCTTCCACTATGCTCTTATACTCTGCCATATTCTCACCGTCTTGCAACTTCTCCACTCTTCTTACAGGAGCTGTTTCCTCCTGTCTTCCCCTTCGTCTCTTCACCCATTTTCTTTGTAGCCTTACTTTGGCCATCACTAAGTGATGCATTTAAGCAAGGCCCTTATAGATCCAGCCACTTTCCTTCTCTCAGTTACTCTGATTTTCACCGAGTCTGCTCGTTGAACTATTTCCTGTTGCTGCAGACCTTTACCAAAACTCCTTCACTGACTCAAGCCTCTCCATTCACGCCCAAATAACACAGATACTCACTTTCCCTCTCAGCAACAACGTTCATTCTACACTTGTCCACATATACCATAAAAAATCAGTGCTCATAAATGTCATCAGAAATCTGCTTCAGTCTCTGAATCACCTGTTATGCTAAATTAATATCTGTTAATGTCCTTACCCGGCCTCTAAAACGGTGTGATCAGAAGGGATAGAACGGCCGTCTGGGAGGCATAGGAGCAAAGGTTCATATACAAATTAGAGGTCCGTCGTTTTACCGAGATTCTTATTTTGGTTCATAGTTGTTTTCAGGTACTTTATGCTTCTGAATAACAATTTTCCTTCCGCTTCACCTTTCACTAACATCCTAATTCTTTATTACGTCTGAATTAAGTGAGTCCCCTGAATCCGGGCGACGTAATTTTGATATTCTTTTTTCCACCACACAATCTTAATATTAAGCTTAAAAAAAAAAAAAAAAAAATCGTTTCTCAAGGGTAAGAGAAAGTTATGTGTATAACTACATAAACTTGGAAACTTATAGCTTCATCTAAATGAGAATCATCAGACGACAAAAACAAAATGAAAAAGACGTCCTCGAGCTGCACTATCAACCCCATCATTCGTCATAGTGTTGAAGTGGTTGATTAACAACTATTGCTGTGTTTAGTCATCTGAGTGTGAGTATGGGAGGCTGAGAGTGTTAATACTGTAAAAATTAACCATTTCACTTACGTAACAAACATATTATACAGTGTCACCAATCTCTAGATGCTTTTATAGCGCTAATAGTGAATACGCCAGCCTGAGAGTGTTAATTTTGTCATTATTAACCCTTCAGTGGTAGAAATAACTTCTGTATTCAATCCCGGTTTATACTCAGGTGGCCGTGAATCATAGGAGCCTGGGAGTGTTGATAGTTCTTAATAAGCTTGGTCCTTAAGACAGCATGATCAGGACTGGTGGAATCGTGACCTGTGAGTCATACGAGCCCGGGTTCACTGGTCACAGCACTGTCTTTTTCCTTTTATTTTCCTTTTATTTTCTTTAGATTATTGCATCTCCTTTTTTTCGAGTTTTCCTTTCCTTGTTATGATGTCCTTTGATCGTGTTTATGGAGTCTGTCTCGGACTCTTTCAGTACAAGAGATCATTTCTAAGGAAAATAAAGTAACTCGAAGTTTAATTCTTAAGACGGAGTGATCAGGACTGGTGGAATCGTAGCTCATGAGTCAAAGGAGCCCGAGTTCATCTTTGCAATGGGCCGTCTTTTTTTTTTTTTTTTTTTTTTCCATCTTTTGCATCTAAGACCTCTTTTTTCCAATGTTCCCGAGTTAGGCTTTTTTTCTTTCCCACTGACAATCAAAATTCTTTCATATCATTGTTTTGAATCATTCAAATTGAGGTCCACTGTGTGTGTGTGTGTGTGTGTGTGTGTGTGTGTGTGTGTGTGTGTGTGTGTGTGTGTGTGTGTGTGTGTGTGTGTGTGTGTGTGTGTGTGTGTGTGTGTGTTTGCGCGCGCGCGCGCGAGACAGGCAGCCATAAAAAGGCAGAGATTGAAACAGACAGGATATCAGAGAGACAGACAGACATACTCAGCGAGTGAAATGCAAGAAAATAGTAATAGATGGAAACACAGACAATTGGCACGTAGGTGGAATGAAAAACTGAGAGATATATAGGTACTTGGGTAGTTGCGAAGACAGAGATAGACAGACCTGAATTTATATGATAAACAGAAGCCACTACAGCCAGACCAGGTAGATAACTGCGTCTGTTTCGTTAGGACCGGTATCCAAAACCTGTACTAGTCCATGGTTTCTTTTATGTTTTTGAAATCTTTCTGCAGTTAGTTCATTGTGGTATTGAATGGTACTTTTGATGAAGGCGCATTTTTCTGTGTGTGTGTGGGTGGGTGGATGGGTGTGGGTGTGCATTCTTACCTAATTGATCTTACCTAATTGTATCGTTAAAGGAATGAGTCAAGCTTGAACTGTCCCGTGTATTAAACCATTTTTATCATACATATCGTTAAAAGCGTAATCAGCCCATGACTGGTTTTCTAATGTTTGGGTAGGGATATTTTTCTCTACAGATCCTTCGTATATTGGCTTTCTGATTGTCAGTCCGTCCGCCACCATATTAAAAAGAGAGTGTCAAACCCTTGTGATGATCTCTAAAATACGTACTTTATGAAGCCAACTCCATCCTCTGTCAGTTAGTTGCCAAGCCTGATAAACATCCATAATTCAGTTTTTCATACACTCATTTACCATCATCTGTTCTCCTATTTCTCAGCCTACCACGCCTCCCACCTTCAGAGACACACATGCATCGTTTACATTACGGTACGACATTTATCCCCGTTATCCAAGGAACGGGCGACCGAAAGTGACTTCCGTTTTCTTTTAGGGTATACTGCTTTTTTTCTGAGTAATATAATGTTATATAGCTTCGCCCCCCGAACTTTCAGCTGATCATACTATGGTTAACCCGTCACGTCCCTAGGTTTTCCGCACCTATGACATCCCGCAGTCCCGAGCCTTTTTGGAATTTTTTTTTTTTTTTGCTAAAACTTCCGCTTAGGTCGAGAAACGAAAGAAAATCACAAAGAAAGTGGTTCCTGCGGTCCATAAGTGGTCCGTACAGGTGCGGTTCCCCCCAGCAGGTATCATATTCTGTAATGGGCTGGATATGCGTTTACGTTTTCTATGGTAAGGAATAATGGGAGAAACAACACACAACACCTCTATATTTATTGAATTTGAACTAATAAACAATAACAGTAACAATATAATGGATTTCAGACACATATATATGAAAAATAAGCATTGTACCATCGCGCGAGCATAGCGAGTTTGGTCCGAGTCGTAACATGCTATATGCTAAGTTTCTGGTATGAGTCAACTTATCATTTTTTCTACTTATATACTTCTGTTTCAATGACAATTTACCAATTACAACTGTTTGTAAATGTTTTCAGATGTTTTCATTCATTATGATGACATGCAGCATAAGTATAGCGCACATCAGCTTAGTAAGCGCACTCGCTATGACTCGTATTTCAACATACAAAATTGTTTTATCACTTTCCAATTATTTTCCCCACTGTAAAGGTTTTCAATTATTTTCATTCATTACGAGGGCATTTAGCGATATGCTAGCGCATATTCACGTAGCAACCACGATCTCAAACACTCGTGTTTCATCATCTACTTTATTTATTCACTCCAATTATAATTTCCCACTTACATTACACACGTTTACACCCCTAGAATGCACTGTACATACTTACTGCCATTATTTATTCAAGTGAGCGTGAGAATATCGCCTGAAAATACCCTCGCAAGGAATGTTTCGACATACATAATACTCACACACTTATATACTAATTCACTCACACACTTATATACTAATTATTCACTTTATCACTTGCTGACTTTTCTTTTGACTAATACGTGCCTTATTCATTCAACTGAGCGTCAGGAAATCTTATCTTTATACACACGCTATGAATATTTGACTTAGAATATATATCATCACATACAATAATTTGAACTTATATTATACCCGTAAGAATGTCACATAATAATAATTATATAATTACGGGCCGTATTTATTGCACTGAGCGACAGAATATCGCATCATACAACCCTCTGTATGTAAGTTTCAACTTAGGGCAGATTTATGTACTTACACACAATGTTTTCACTTATGTTCTACCCGTAGGCACTTTATACTAATATTTGGATATCCACATGACTGATAATTTCACTGAGCGTCTGTCTGTCGCATTTGCCTCATAATTTCAGCATCCTTTCGCATTCACACCATGCTAAAATTGCATCAACGTGTGATATTCACTAAAACATGGGTGAATACAGAGACCCACGTCACACTGCACGCACTCATAGCGGGTGTCCTTCCTCTGTGTCGTGAGTCTCACGTGGGAATTACTGCACACGTGACACCTGCGTTGGGGCCTAGGTCTGTTGGGCTGGGGAGGGATAGGAGTGGGGAAATGGCGACCGGATATTCTCTGGGGAGTTTGGGCAATAGGGGCAGTGCGGGTGCGATGTTGGGGCCTTTCAACAGCATACTTTGCAAAGATTTCTCTTGTGAGCTCCCTCACAAACCCTTCAAATGTTTCCTGAACTCCTGTGGTCATGGCGTGAAGGTGGTGGCAATTCAGAGCAGTGATATCTAGTAAGTGAAAGAACAGTTTTTTATACCACTTCATCGTTGTCCTGGCACACTCTACCGTCGATATCATGGAGTCTGACTGGTCCACGAGGCGCATGTTTATATTGTAATCCATAACACACTCAGGTTTCCAAACACGACGCCTGCTCTCGCTACGGTAATCTACAGAATCAGTACGGTGCATCAAGGGGCGGTGAACCGTGGACAAGAGGCTTACTTCTCTGTTGTGGTTCCACATTGTTGCAAGGATGTTGTTGGCTTTGAAGAAGACAACCTCACTCCTTGCAAGTTTCCGCCCTACCTTGGCCATGTGACGCCAGTTCACCTTTACGGTTCCACAGACTCCCGTTTCATGTGTGTGAAGATAACGAGCGAGAAGAGGGCTAGTGTACCAGTTGTCGAGGTAGAGAACGTGACCGCGATGAAGGTAATCTTGTATCATCGTCTTTACCACTGCTCCCGACAGTCCAATTCTTCGATCTTCTATTATGTCTGTCTGTGCACCGGTGTACAAGACTATGTCTTGCACGTATCCAGTCCTACAGTCACACATAACAAAGATCTTGAACCCAAAACGGTGCCTTTTGCTGGGTATATACTGTCTGAATGAAATACTGCCTCTCCACAACACGAGACTCTCGTCTATGACGAGATCTCTATAGGGATAGAAGAGGAACGAAAGGTTTGCCTGAGGTGATCAAAGACCAGCCGAATTTGCCTC
The DNA here is from genome assembly GCF_032717465.1 of Coenobita brevimanus. Lineage (NCBI taxonomy): Eukaryota > Metazoa > Arthropoda > Malacostraca > Decapoda > Coenobitidae > Coenobita > Coenobita brevimanus. Next base: position 43,091,361 of record NC_137050.1, on the reverse strand, counting down.
ATTTTGTCAGTGTTGTTTGCATTTGCAGGGTCATGAGCATCATAAAAATGGAGGCGACTTAGAATATGTTGAAACCGATTACGGCTCATCACTTGACCAAATATGGGGGTAAACATAACAGGGTCCCTAGTCCAGTAAGCAGGAATTCTATTCTTTCTTATAATACCCATCAAAAGGACCAGGGCAAAAAATAAGAACATTTCTGGAAGGGAGACAGGGTAATCATAGATCATAGAATGCCTACTCCTTGTTCCCAATCTTTCACTTTCTAGGCGCTGGGCGCTTGCAAACAGGTTTGTTTGGTAAACGATCTGCTCCACGAATGCCTCACTGAAAAACAGGTGGAAAAAATCCAACCTGGTGGAATTACTGTGAATACTTGGTGCAATGCAGCCAGATCGCCCTTGCTCAGTGAAGGGGTGAATGAGGGGAGAAAATTCACTCCCATCATCCCAGTTCCACGACACAAATCCCTCGTCCCCATCAGCCCCATCACCGCCTTCGTCTGGATGGGGAGGAGATCCTGGTTGGGTAGGTGGGGGAGAAGGAGTATGGAGGGTTTCCCCACTGTCACTCCTCTTCCCTCTGCCTTTACCCTTTCCCTTTCCCTTACCCTTACGGCCTTGAGGAACATTAGGGGGCTGTGGGGATGAAATAGTAGAATATTGGGGAGCAGAAGACATGCTGGGGAGTGGTTCCTCCCCACCTTCCCCCTCCATTACCACACCACGTGCTCTCTCACGCAACCTAGCTCGACCACGTGTTAGGGGATATTGGGGAGCATAAGACGTGCTTTGGAGTGGTTCCTCCCCACCTTCCCCCTCCCTCACAACCCCACATGATAAGGAACGCACCCGCACTGGCCCACGTGATCCACTCTGCAGCCTCACACTACGTAGAGAGAGCAATGACTCACTCACGTCACTCTCACTTTCCCTAATCCCTGGACTTTCCGTTTCACTCCCCACTCCCTCCACTTGACTTCCTAGCTCCCCAAACAGAATGCTAGGCCCATACCTGCTCATACGACGTGATGTGCGCTCTGGGCCACGATGTGTAATGACCTCCCGTCCATACCATGTGGCAGCATGTCCCACGGCTCCGTCCTCGTCCTTGTCCTCGTCCTCGACCTCGAATTCTGCTTCCAAATCACGCTGGGGATAGGGATAGGATATACCATGTGCCTTCTTTGCCTCCTGCCCCTCTCTAGCAGCACGGTAAGTCACGTACTGCCGCTTCCTGGGTGATGGAACTTCCTCGTCACTGCTGGTGGTTTCTTCCTCCTCTGGCTGCACATAATCTTTGTCCATCTCCTCGTCATCCAGTGGGGAATCACTGTCGCCGATAAAGGTGTCCAGGGCGACTCGAATCTTGCTGTCTGAGAGACCTCTCTTAGCCATGTCTGAGCAGGACCGTGGCTACCAGGTGAGTGGACGAGTGGCGGGCTAGCGCGGGTCACGCGATGTCGCCGAGTGTCCCCGCCTGGTGGCAGGTAGGGGAAGGTCAGGCGAGGGTATGTACCGCAAATCAAGCGCGAAATTTGAAAATTGTCGAAATTATGCACATTGCAATTGCACGACGTACTGGTACGTCGCCGGGACTGGCAAATGCAAATCGTTGCAACGTACCCATACGTCGACGGGACAGGGCAGGTTAAAGTGTTTTCATTGTATAATTAACATTTCTATTAGTTAATGGGGATGTAACAGTTAACGAGAGAGAGAGAGAGAGAGAGAGAGAGAGAGAGAGAGAGAGAAAGAGAGATGGACTGGAGAAAAAAAATATGAAAGCGATGATTTGGAGTCGGGGGGGGGGAAAGATGGAGGGAGGGGAAGCGAGAAGGAAAGGAGAAAGGAAGATATGAAGGAGGAAATGTGTAAGGCAGAGAAGGAGAGCAAGACGGGAGAGAGGGAGAAGCGGTAGGGAGGAACGGGAGAGACAGAAAAGTGACTGGGCGAGAAAGAAGTGAGATACAGTATTTGCGAATGAAGTAAACGATGTGAGCGAAGAAAGGAAGAGAGTAGAAGGTATGGAGAGAGAAGAGAAGAGGAGAAAGAGGTGGAGGAGGGAGCTAGAAAAGTGGAAGAAGAGGAGGGAGGATGAAAAAGGAGAAAGAGAGTTAGGGATGGAGGAGAGGAGAAGTGGAGAATGAGGAGGAGGAGGGAGAGAGAAAAGTGAGGGAGGAGGAGGAGGAGCAGAAATGGAGAGATGGACTGCAGAATGGGGGAAGAAAGGAGGAGGAGATGGTGGAAGATGGAGGGAGGTAATATCTGTACTAATGAAAGGAGAGAGAGAGGGAGAGAGAGAGAGAGTATAAAATACTTGTTTTTAAAGGAAGGGAGTGAGGGTATAGCTGAAGGGATAGATGGGTAGATATGAGGGAAGAGTGAGAGAAAATGGACGAAGAGAAAAACGGGACGGCAGGATGGAGGGATGGAAAGGAAGGGATGGAGGGGCAGAGGAAGGAAAGTAGGTAACTGACTGAGGGATAGCAAGATTGAGGGAAAGAGTGCGGGAAATTGGAGGGAGAGGAAAGCAGGAGGAGAAGTGGGAGAGAAGAACAGCCTGTAGAGGGAGGAAGGCAAGAAGAAGGGGAGATGGAGGGAAACCTTGAGGGAAAGTTGGTAGAAGAGAAAGAAAAATGGAGAACGAGGAAGGAAAAGAAGAGATGCGGTTATGGGAGAGTGGAGGGATTCGCTAGAAGGATAGATAGTTGGATGGAAAGAATGAGGGAGGGAATACTTGGAGGGATGGAGGGAGTGGATGAATGGAAAGAATTACGGAGCAGTGAAAGGCGGCAGGGAGTGGAGGAATGGAGAGAATGATGGATGAGTGGAGGGAGAGAGGGTATAACGGAGGGTGGGAGAGAATGCATAGAAGGATGAAGGAATGGAGTTAGCGAGTAATGAAGTGAAGGAGTAGTGGAAGGAGGGAGGGAGTAGTAAAAGTAAAAGAGTGAGGGAGTGATGGAGGAAAGGAAAGAGGGAATGGAGGAAATAAAAGAAAAAGGGAGTACTGAAGGAAAAGAAGGAAGGAATAGAGGATGTGAGAGAAAGAAGCAGTAATTGAGGGAAGGGTGGACTACTCCGGAGAGATGAGGAAATGGAGAGAGTGAGGAAGAAAGTGAAGAGAGAGAAGAAGGGGAATGAGGGATAGAACAACAAAATGTAGACTGCAGACACGGGCTTTGTGTTAACCAGGTCTTGTCTCTTACACAGCTGGACCCATTTCTTTCTAGTGTCTTCACCTTGAGGGAACCTGAAGAATTTGATGTCACTGTCTTTTCTGCTGACTAAATAGCATCCAAATACTGCACAGTTAAGTGGCATCTTTCTGAAAACTGTCCTAGTATGAAATAAACATATGGAAACACCGAACTCTCCACCATTGGGGCCTAGGGAAACTATACCTAAGTGACTGAGTGGAATGGAGTGAGTAGCTGTCTCCCACGTGACGTCATGCGACAACCAGGTGGAATTCTCGCCCGGGGTGGACAGACCTTCTCTCTCCTTGGACCTTGGTTATCGCTATGACCATGACATCTATGCACATTCACCTAAATCCTACTGTCATCAAATTTGCTCATTTCATGGATTTCACAAACTTCATGAATTATTATCCTATCCACTGGACGCTCTCAAATATCTCCCTTTCACTGATTCTGTTCTTGACCTCGTTCTCATGCCACACCTCACAGCTTCACCTATAACATGAAGAGTCGGATTAGAACACTTTCCTGTTATCGTTTTGCAGCCCCGACACTCCAACCCCTGTGTAGTGTCAGGGACTTCTACTACTGTCCACTTTCCTTCCATGTGCTTCCCTACTTTCCATTTTCTTTGCACATATACCTCTATCGTTCCATTGCACGTTGGTATCCTTAAATTATCTGACCAATTCGTCTCAACATTCACCCTCACATCAGACTGACAATTGCCCTCCAATACAGTTACAATCACTTTACAACCATTATTATTTTCTTTCATGGCACGACATTCAAGACATGAACAAACTTATCACCAATCATCCAATCACGAGCCATGCTGTATTAATAACTGTGGATATGTTATTCAGCCCCTAAGAGGGTGTGATCAGGGAGGGTGGAACTTCCGCCGAGAAGTCATAAGAGCTTGGTTTCACATCCACCACTGCAACAGCCGCCTTTTTATTTGTCTTATTATTATTATTATTTTTTTTTGTTACAATGACGTGCTCTTTTCATGTCGCTATTTTCCTCTACATTTACCTTCCACTGATATTAACATTCTTCTCTCCGGATGCATCAGGTTTATCCTTTAAGTTTGTGATTTTTTATTTCCTACTGGCATCAAAAAATTTCATTAAGCTTAGGAAAGACCTCTCTTTTTGAAGGTTAAAGAAATGGCTGCATAATCTAAACACATAGTTCGAATAATCTGTCCAAGTCATAATTAAAATCAGCAGGAGACGGCAAAAAAAAAAAAAAAAAAAGTGAATAAGACATCCCAGGCAGTGCTGTTAACCACTTCAATTCGCCGTTGTGCTCAAGTGGTTGATTAATAACTGTTGTTTTGCTTAGTAATATAAGAGTGAGCATGGGAGTCTGAGAGTTTAATACTATCAGAATTACCCAGTTCATGGTCGGAAGAAAAGTAGTATACTCTTTCAGTTAACTTCCGATGCGTATAATCAGATAAAAATGAGTATCCTAGAATGGGAGTGTTAATACTGTCACCATTAACGCCGTCATGGTCGGGATAACTTCTGTATTGCATTCCCACTAATTCGATTTTACTCATCTGGGTGTGAGTCAGAGGAGCTCGATACTGTTGATCGATAAATTTGGTGTGATTAGGACTGGTGGAGCCGTGGCCTGTGTGTCATCGGAGCCCCCCGTTCAAGTAAACAACTGCGCCGTCTTTTATATATATGTACTAGTAGGGGTACGCGGCGTTGTCCGGCCAAAAAAACCAACACTCTAATCCTATCTGTTGTAGTTCAGTCTTTCTTTCTACTCCAGAAAGACCATGTACCTCTTATGCTTTTGAAGTGGGAGTATCAGAGATCCAGGTAATTTCTGTTTTCAGCTTTTGCAGACTAACGCCAAAAAGGAGCACACTACCGGTGACCTCGAATGACCCAGATCTGAATTTTGACCCCTAAAACCATCCTTGGGTCACCCTGACTCAGAATATATATGGGTCTGGGGGTCTGTGGCCCATGGTTTGGGAATGGTTGAAGGACAAACAAATTAGCAAACATCACGTCTCTTTTATATATGTATATAGATTTCTTATCTGGTGCTTTTTACGCTTTATCTTTTCTCCTTATTCTCCTCAACGTTCCTTTTTATGCCTACTCCTACCTATGGTGGCGGAGGCAATAAATGATTGGTCTGTCCATCCGTTGGTGCGTGTGTGGGTCCGTGCGTCTGTAACACTGTTGTGCGCGCGACATTTTCTGAAACCATAGACGGACTTCCATCAAACTTCTGTCACGGATGTAGCAGGAGACGATGAACTGTTTAGGTCAGCTAGGTCATGACGTCAAGGTTCAAGGTCATATGGGGTCGACTTTTTAATCATTGTGGGCACGATACCTCCCAAAAGTCTCGATTGGTTTCGAACAAACTTTTGCCGGTGATGTTGTATGAAGTGTTGATGAACTGATTAAATTAGTGTCTTCAATGGGTCGAAGGTCAAGGTCATATGTGGCCGATTTACTTTATCTTTGGGTGAAATTTCTCCTGAACCTCTCGACGGATTTAGACCAAACTTCTGTCAGTGATAAAGTATAAAGGGACGATGAACTGATTAGGTCAGCAAGGTCATGGAGGTTGTATGGCAGGACTGTGTGCAGTTCTTTGTGAGGACATACCGAGCGATGCTTTACGTCGACAACTCGGGGCCGGAGTTCTCGGCGTTTTATTTTTCCTTTTTACTGATATCCTAAATTACCACGTATTGGTGAATTAATCCCTTCAAGCCGATGATTTTTTTTTTTTTATTATACCTGAATCTAGATGATTGTAATAGGTTTATTAATGACTAGCAGGGATACTCGGCGTTGTCGGACCAAGAAGGCGAACATTCTAACCTTATTTGTTGTAGTTCAGTCTTTCTTTCTACTCCAAAAAGACCACTTACCTCTTATGATTTTGGAGAGGGATTATAGGAAGTCCAGGAAATTTCTATTTCAGCTTTCTCAGATTAACGCGGAGTATTTGTGTACACTTGTTTAGTATTACTGGTGACCTCAAATGACATCTGAGGTCAACCTCACATAGCCTATGTCTGAATCGAAGGTCATGTGAGTCTCCAGGCCAAAACTTTAGCTGCTGGGTCTGGTCGTTCGAACGTGTGTTAGCGGTGACCTCATATGAACTTGGAGGTGAACCTCACATAGCCTATGTCCGAACTAGAGGTAATGTGATTCTCCATGCCAAAAATTTTGCTGCAGGGATAGCCGGGTTTGCCCGGGCCAAAAAGGCGAACTGTCTCCCAGCGACCTCGAATGACCCAGATCCAAATTTTGACTCCCCTAAAGCCATCCTTCAGTCACCCTGATTCAGAATATATATAGGTCTGGGTGTCTCTGGACCATGGTTTGGGCGTGAATCAAGTACAAACAAACATCGCGGCTCTTTTATATATATGTAGAAGCACCTGGGCTGGAACGGTTAATGGAAGATCTTTTAGGAACCCTCTGTGCGAAAGACCATTTTAAGCTGAACAAAGTGATCTGAAGGTAGCAACAGTAAAATATAAAAGGCGTCAACATAGCGAAGAATGGATGGATGTGTGAATGAGAGGGGGATGAACGGATTGGTGGATGAGGGGTAGGTGGATGAATGAATGGATGAGTGATTGAAAATGGGCTAGATGGATTGGTGGATGAGGGGCAGGTGGATGAATGAATGGATGAGTGATTAGAAATGGGCTAGATGGATTGGTGAATGAGGGGTAGGTGGATTAATGAATGGATGAGTGATTGAAAATGGGCTAGATGGATTGGTGGGTGAGGGATTGGTGGGTGGGTGGGTCGGTCTGTGAAAAAAGAGGTATATGGTATTGGCGTATGAGAGGTAAATGGATGTTTGGATGCATGAATGGATGGATAAGTGGGTGGGTGGGTAGGTTAGATAGGCAATATTGTGCCTGGTAGGGGGTAAATGGATGCAGTGGATGGATGGATGGATGGACGAATGGATGGTCAGGTGAAGTATGTAGCTGAGCCCATTCTTCTGGTGTTCATAATCAATCCAATTTTGTTCCGTTCCAGAACATTCTTACTTTCACCGCCACTGTGCTTGGTGTGTGTGTGTGTGTGTGTGCAGTTCGCTCTGTGTGTTAGTATGTGTGTGTTAGTGTGCATGTTTTAGTGTGTGCGTGTTTCATGATTTATGTATGTTTGTGCGTGTGTACGTGTTTGTGCGTGACTATGTATGTATGTGTGTGTGTGTGTGTGTGTGTGTGTGTGTGTGTGTGTGTGTGTGTGTGTGTGTGTGTGTGTGTGTGTGTTCTCGTTAGGGATTGATAATTTTATCATCACCGTACCGCCATAATCTCGCCTTATTTTTCCCACCCAGAGGTGAGATGAGATACTTTCCAGAAAGCAAGAGAAAAGAGTTATAGTGGGAGAGCTAATGAACAGCATAACCAAAGAAATGGGCCACACACTCATTCACTTACCATTCACAAACCTAGAATCATCGTTTACCTCACAGAAATGATCAGCTGCGCCTTTTTCAAATACATATTTCTTTATCGATGATCTTCATATTTCATATAATAAAGTCTGTCGGTAGAGAACAATCATATTCAGAAAAGGGGTTCTAAATATTGTCATGTTTTCCTTATATAGCTAATCAGACCAAATTCATCGATTGTAAGTTCCTGAGCCTCAACAACTTCACCATCTCATTTTTTTACGCACTCATTTCCTCTGTCTTTAAACAATTTTGAATTTTTTATGGTCTCCCACATCTATCTTCTGACTTCAGATTCGCTAACATATACCATTCTCACTCCCATCCTTATACCCATTCTCTCCACATCACCGTAATATTTAAAGTCTGTTAATCCTTAGTGCCAACAGACTTCTTTAGGCTGCGTTCACACCAAGCGATTCGAATCGATTCAATTCATGGAGAATCGTATCGATTCATGATTCGTCTTGATGCGACATGTTAATTCCTATAGGAACTGTTCACACCAAGCGAATCAATTCAATTCAAATCATGGCGATTCAAGGCGATTCAGAATCACTGATGCGCGAGGGTCCATTTTTTCATCAGTCACGGCGATTCAGTGGAGGAGTGAGCACTATGCTACCGGACGTCCTGATAAATTTAGTGAGAGAGCGACGTGCTATTTATGATGCTAAAAAGTGGAACAATGATTTTGGTGCATTCACAACGATAAACATATTATGTCTATTTTTTTACTCTATTCAGTCATAAATGAAGGCTGTCTATTTTTTTACTGTATTCACAGCCATAAATAAAGGATGTCTATTTTCTTAATATATTCACAACCAGAAACAAAGAATTTATACTTATTTTTACTCTATGCACAACCAGAAATAAAAGATATGTTTTCTTAATGTATTCGGTATTCATAACCAGAAATAAAAGATGTTTTTTATACTGCATGAAACACTACTTCTCCCAACTTTCAGACTTTTTAACAGTTCACTTCTTACCTAAGGTAAATGGCAATCCTTTCTTCAACTCCAACTGCACGTCGGTAATTAGTATTCTGTTTTCTTATGTTGGGTGCAGTCAACTCCACTAGCATTTTAAACTGTTCAGTGGTCATCCTAAAATAATCATAAAACTTGTCTGAATTGTTTATCAAATCTGGGAACAAGTGTCCGAAACTCCCAAAATCAGGTCTTTTTGCATTAATTTCATGCACCCATATTCTTCTTGGACGCCTACGCCTACGCCGCCTCAGCCACAGCAACACCTCCATTTCAGCAAGAGCGTCTACGTCCATCCTCGTTCAAGTCAGCCTTTGCACTACTCCCTGTTGATTCTGACAGTTTGATTCTGTCGGTATGAACGGCGCTGATTCAAAATGAATCGAATCAAATGATTCTCCATGAATTGAATCGAATCGAATCGCTTGGTGTGAACGCAGCCTGACTCAAGTCTCTCCATTCACTGCTAAATAACACATATAGTCACTTTCCCTCTCAGCAGCAACGTTCATTCTATGCTTATCCACATATACTGTCAAAGAAGTGCTCATAAATGTCATCAGAAATCTGCATCAGTCTCTGGGTCGCCTGTAATGCTAATTTAATATCTATTAATGTACTTACTCGTTCTCTATGGCGGTGTGATTAGGATGGATAGAACGGCCGCCTGGGAGGCAAAGGAGCAAAGGTTCATATCCACAATAGAGGTCCGTCTTTTTACCAACATTATTATTTTGTTTTCAAAGTTGTTTTCGGATACTTTCTGGTTCTGAATAACTATTTTCCTTCGGTTTCACCTTCCAATGACATCCTAATTCTTTATTACGCCTGAATTAAATTAACTCCTTGAATCCAGGCGACGTCATTATAGTATTCTTTCTGCCACCACAAAATCTTATTATTAAGCTCATAGCAAAAAATTGTGTTGAAGGTGTAAGAGAATGCTATATGTCTGACCACATAAACTTCGAAACTTCTAGCTTCACCTAAATAAAAATCATCAGGAGACGGCAAAAACAAAATGAAAAACTCGTACTCGAGCTGCGCTGTCAACCCCATCTCTCGTCATCGTGTTGAAGTGGTTGATTAACAACTATTGCTGTGTTTGGTCATCTGAGAGTGAGTATGGGAAGCTGAGAGTGTTAATACTGTAAAAATTAACGCTTTCATCGCCGTAACAAACGTATTACACCGTGTCACATAATGTCAAATGCTTTTTTCCAGCTAATAGTGGATATGCCAGCCTGAGAGTGTTATTATTGTTAGTATTAACTCTGCCATGGTAGAAATTACGCATGTTTTCCTGCTATCTCGGTTTATACTCAGCTGACTGTGAATCATAGGAGCCTGAGAGTGTTGATAGCTCTTCATAAGTTTTGTCCTTAAGACGGTATGGTTAGGACTGGTGGAACCGTGGCCTGTGAGTCATAGGAGCCCGGGTTCACCTGGATTCCCACACACTCTTTTATATATCTACATATGCATATTTCTCTTCTGATAATTTCTTGTCGTCGATCTTTTCCTATTTTCCTTAACTTTCCTTATTTTCCTTTTCCTCTAGTAACTTAAATTTCCCTATGTCTGTAATTTAAACCTTTTAAGCACAAAAGGCGTCCCTTATACCCTCCCTAAATATAGATGAATAATAGGCTTCACAATTGCGTCTTTGGGCTGAAAAGGTTAATGGAAGATTTGTTTAGAACCCTTTCAGTGCGAAAAACCATTTCCAAGTTGAATATAGTGATCTGAAGACAGCAAGAATAAATACAAAAGACGTCAACACAGCGAAGAATGGATGTATGGATGGGTGTGTGTGCGAGTGAGAAGGGGGTGGATGGATTGGTGGATGAACGGCAGGAGGATGGACGGATGAAAATGTGAGTGAGAAGGGTTTGGATGTATTGGTGAGTTGGCGGTAGGTGGACTGATGGATAAGTGGAGGGGTATGTTAAAATGGAGAAGATATATTAATGAATGAGGGGTAGGTGGGTGGATGGATGGATGGATCAATGAGTAGGTGAGTGGGAGGTAGATACATTGGTTGATAAGAGGTAAGTGGATAGAGGGATGGATGGATGTGTGAGTGAGAAGGGTTTGGATAGAATGGTGTATGAGAGGCAGGCGGATGGATGGATGACTGTGTGAGTGACGAGGGGTTAGATAAATTAGTTAATAAGGAGTAAGTGGATGGATGGATGGATGGATGGGGGTGTATGAATGGATGGGTGGATGGATGGGCAGGGGAAGTATTTAGTTGCTTTCATTCTTATGGTGTTCATAGTCGACATAGTGTTCTTTACCAGAGCATTCTTGCCTTCACTGCCGCTCTCGGTCTGTCTGTCTGTCTGTCTGTCTGTCTGTCTCTCTCTCTCTCTCTCTCTCCTGTTTGTGTTTGTTTTGTTTAGTTGTTCGTTTCCTTACTGTGCGACTGAAGATTTTATCATCACATCATCTATTTTTCCCACCAAGAGGTGAGGTTCTGTAGGCCCAAGAAAGCAAGGGGAAAAAAGTTATAATGGAAAAGTTAATCAACAGCATAGCCAATGAAATTGGCCACACACTCATTCGCTTACCATTCAAGCACCTAGAATCATCTCTCACCTCAGAGAAATTATCAGATGGACATATATTTTTTATATATTATTGTTTATAGATTAGCTTCATATTTCCTATACAGAACGCCAGTCCATCAACAACAGTCAAGTTCAGGAAAGCGTCGCTAAGCATAGTCATGTTCTTCTCATTACATAGCTCATCACATCAACTCGATCGCCTGCCTGATCCCGAGCCTCATCATCTTTAATTCCTTCATGTACATTTATCTAGTACACTCTTTGGACTCCATGCACATTCCTTACTAACTCCATTTTCACTGTTCTTACTCATGAGTTTCTTATATTATCACACCAAAGTCACACACATCTGCTTCTGTGGGCACTAAAACACTTTCATTTAGTCCTCTTGCAGCCCCACATTCACAATTTCTCTCATATCCAAGGACCTTATCGGTCCAGCCACTTTCCATCTTTTTGCTATTCTACTTTCCTCTTAGTCTGCATGTTTAACTCTCCCTTCTATTACCGAACCCTGTGATGGAAATTCCCTTACTAATATGTCTGTCTTCATTCACAACCAAATACTACTGTCAATTTCCCTCTCGAGAACAACGATCATTCTATACTTATCAACAAATACTATTAAAGCACTGCGCTCACACATATCAAGAGAACTCTGCACCAGTCTCTGCATCTCCATCGATACTAAATTAAAAACTGTCCATGCTTACTCAGCCTCTAAGACGTTGTGATCAGGATGGACAGAGCGGCCGCCTGGGAGTCACAGGAGCCAGGGTTGATATTCTAACCACTCTGTCTTTTTACTAATGTTTTTACTCCGTTTTTATACTTGATTTCGGGTACTTTCTGCATCTCAGTAACTATTTTCCTTTGGGTTCACCTTAAACTGACATCCTAATTATTCTATACGACTGAATTAAATTAGCTCTTTGAATCCGGGTTACGTCATTTTGGTTTATTGTTACGGCCATCATACAATCTTATTATTAAGCTTAAGAATGACCTCTAATGATGAAGGGGTAAAGTGAACACCACATCTGACCCCTGCACATCTAAAAGTCCATCTGAATGTAAAAAAAAAAAAAAAAAAAAAAAAAAAAAAAATCAAGCTCTGTTGTTAACTACTTTAATCGTCATCCTAGTAAGGTGGTTAATTCAGAGCAATACTGATGTTAATCATCTGAGAATGAGCATGAGTTGCTGGTTATTAATACCGCAAAAATTAACCCTTTCATGGCCGGAACAAATGTATTATACAATGTCGCCTAGCGCCAGATGCTCTTATTTAGCTAATAGTGACTCTGCCAGCCTGAGAGTGTTGATAGTTCTTAATAAGTTTGGCCCTTCAGACGCCGTGATCAGGACTGGTGGAATCGTGGCCTGTGAGTCATAGGAGCCCGGTGTCACTAGTCGTCCGCACTGTCTTTTTACTTTTATTTTCACTTTATTTTCTGAGGATTTTGCATCTGATTCCCCACCCCCCAACTTTTCATTTCCGAATGATCTTTCCACTTCTCTATCTTATCTATTGCCAAACGCCTTAATCGCGTAAGGGGTAGTCACAAATAAATCGCCTCCTCGTTACCTTGTTCCCCGCCATTTCACTGCTCCGCTCCCAGCTCACAAACCTCTCTTTCATATTCCTCTCCACTCCATCCCTCCATTTCATCATCAGCCTCCTCCTCCCTCTCCCCCCCTCCACCTCGTTCACATGCACTTTCCTTGTCAGTCTCTCGCAGTCCATCCTCTCCACATGGCCAAACAACCTCAGTGTATTCCCCCTAACGTTTTCTATCACATCCACATCCACACCACAACGCTCCATCACTTCCTAATTTGTCAGTCCATCTCTCCATGTAACATCACATGCTCCTCTCATATAACTCATTTTCACTGTGCTCATTCATGACTTGTGTCCTTCCAACAAGGTACAAGGCTTCACTTCCATACGTTAGAGTTAGTATCATAGTACTATCATGCAGTGACCTTTTTACTTCCATATTTTCTTCACTATTTCTTATCACTGCCTTCAAACAAGCAGCAACTTCTCTTCACGTACTATCGTAAATTCTATTACACATATTTTACATCCTTTCAGACAGATGCCGTATCTTTCATATCATTCGGGATTGTGATTTCTTTTTAGTCTCCATTATAATATCTTTGGAGTGAACGGGTTAATGAAGTCTGTTTGGAACTCTTCAGTAGAGAAGACTATTTCTAAGGTGAATAAAGTGGACTGAAGGCAGAAAGATTATAATACAAAAGGTGTGATGGTAATGAAGTATTTACCTGCTGTCGTTGCCCTACCTGGTGGTGTAGTGGTTAGAAGGCCCCAGTGGAAGTGACGGCCGTGCATAAGTTGGTTACCCCACAGAGTGACTGGAAGTTTGTCGATCATGTAAAGCCACCAGGAGAAGTAGGCCGACCAACTACCCTGAAATGTACCAGACTACGATAGCCTAGCCTAGGGTCCTAACGTGTACAAGGGGGTAAAATGAAATTAACTGTTACTGCTTTATTTTATTTATTCATTTATCTGTCTATTATTTATTTATTTATTTATTACATTCTACTGATATTCATAGTTGACCAGAATATATGATGTCCTATTGTACTTTCTTCATTACTGACTGTGTGTGTGTGTGTGTGTGTGTGTGTGTGTGTGTGTGTGTGTGTGTGTGTGTGTGTGTGTGTGTCTTGTTTTACTGTGTGTGTTTGCATGTAAGTGTGTGTTTTTGTGTGTGTGTTTTTGTCTTTCTGGGTGGGTTTCTGTGTGTGTTTGTGTGTTTGTGCAAGTGTGTGTGTGTGTGTGTGTGTGTGTGTGTGTGTGTGTGTGTGTGTGTGTGTGTGTGTGTGTGTGTGTCTTGTTTTACTGTGTGTGTGTGTTTGCATGTAAGGGTGTTTGTGTTTGTGTGTGTTTTTGTCTTTCTGGGTGGGTTTCTGTGTGCGTTTGTCTGTGTGTGTGTGTGTGTGTGTGTGTGTGTGTGTGTGTGTGTGTCCGACTCTGAGCATAGGCTTCATAGCCCGCTCTGAAGGTCCAGTAGTCCTCCTACATACCATACACCTCTCTACATGTCACCACTTCGGCGCTAACACCCACCGTCTATACTGACTACATGCTAGGGCTGTCTCATACAGGACTGGTGTATTGGTATTAGCGAGGGTATTTTTACGACATGTCGGCGGGTCTTAGTTTGCAACTAAGTGTGTGTGTTTGTGTGTTATGGGTGTGTTTCTCTGTGTGTGTTTGTGCGTGTGTTTGACTGTGTGTGTAATTGTGTCTCTCTGTGTCTGTGTTAGTGTATGCGTGTATGTGTTGTGTGTGTGTGTGTGTGTGTGTGTGTGTGTGTGTGTGTGTGTGTGTGTGTGTGTGTGTGTGTCTGTCTGTCTGTCTGTCTCTGTGTGTTTTGACAATAGTCGCGGCGCTCGACTCTGAGGTTATTATCGTCCCCTGGCAACATACCATTCAAAAGTGCGTCTGATTTCGTGTATAATTTGAGACGCATGTTATTCGTGTATAATATATTCGTGTATAATAATATTCGTGTATAATATATTCGTGTATAATAATATTCGTGTATAATATATTCGTGTATAATAATATTCGTGTATAATATATTCGTGCATAATACTATGATTCGTGTATAATATGATACGAAATCGGATACATTTTTGAATGGTTGGTTGCCAGGGTACGATAATGATAACCTCAGAGTCGTGCGCCGCGACTATAGTAATTGACGACTTTATCACCATAAACATCACTCTCTCCCCTATAAATTCCCACGCAGAGGTGAGGTGAGGTAGCTTCCAGGAAGCAAGGCAAAAAGAAAAAAAAAAAAAAATATGTAATGGGAGAGCTAACCAATCGCACAGCCAATGAAATGTGTGAAACACTCATTCACTTACTATTCAACTATCTAGACTGATCAGTCACTGCACCCGCGTTTCTTAACCTTTTCCGACCTCAGAACCCCCTTGTGATAAGGTCTCAGTCCAGTATCCCTTTACATTTGGTTACTGGGACTACACTTGCTACACTACTGCAGGGTTGAATTAAAGTGAAGTACTAGCTAACAGTTTATTTTATACATTCTCAAAAAAAAAAAAAAAAAAATCAAGGATGCCAATACTAAGCAAAACCAATAAGAAAAAAAAATAATAATAATCCAGCATTTTCCAGCACCCCCTAAAATTTATTTCAGCACCCCTGGGGGTGCTAGCACCCCAGGTTAAGAAACGTTGCATTACAGAGAAATGATCAGCTGGACATTTTTTTTTTTTAATTTTCTTTATAGACGAGCTTCATATTTAGTATAAAAAAAGTATATCCGAGACAACAGTTTCGTTTAGAAAAGGGGTGCAAAACATTGTCATATTCCCTTTCTTACATAGCTCATCAGACCAACTTAATCCCCTGTTAGTTCCTGAGTCTCATCAACTTAAATACCTCAATTTAACACACACTTCTTTACCCTGTTTTCCAAATTTCTTGATCTGTCATGAATTCTTCCAGCTTCAGACACACACATACCATTGTCACTCCCATCATATCCATTTTGTTAATATGGTCAAAACATATAAAGACTTTGTGTAACCATTGTGTAACGAGACCTTGTTTACTTCACATCGTTCTCGATTCACGGAATCTCTTATCTTATTCTCTCTTTGTACTCCACACACGTGCCTCTGAAACCCCAAGTCCACTGCTTTCGTTCTTGAGCTTTCATTCTAACATCACAACAAAGTCTCACACCTATATGCTGCTGTGGGCACAAAAACACCTTCATGCAGTCATCTTGCAACCTACACATTCACTCCTTTCACTATAACCAAGGCCCTTATTGATCCAACCATTTTCCTCCCTCTGCAATTGTGCCTCACATTTAGTCTATGCACATTAAACTTCCATTTCTATAACTGAACCCAAGTACAGAACTCGCTCAGTAATTCGTCTCTTTCCGTTCACGGCCAGAAAACACTGAAAATCACTCCCCCTCTCAACAGTAACGACCGTTCTAGACTTATAATCAAGTACTACCAAACCACGGTGCTCATAGATAACAGAACTCTGCACCAGTCAGAATCACCAGCGACGTTAAATTAAAAACAGTTGATGTGCTTACTCAGCCTCTAAGACGGTGTGATCAAGATGGATAGGACGGTCACCTGGGAGTCATAGGAGCCAGGGTTCATATCCATGATGATAGTCCCCGTCTTTTTATAGATTTCTTTTTTTTCTGTTTGGTATTTTTTTCGGGTAGTTTGTGCATCTGGGGAACTATTTTCCTTTCTTCCTTTCCTACAGCGATATCCAAATTCTTCTATGCGGACGAATTTAACCCTCTGAATCCTGGTAATGTATTTTCCTTTTTAATTATTACTGATATCAAACAGTTGTGTTCAACTTAAGAAAGGCCTCTCGTGTTGGAGTGTTGAAGGGGGATAAAAGAATGTTGCTCATTTAACCAAACACATTCCGAAAATTCTATCCAAATGTAAATAAAAATCATCATGAGACGGTAAAAATAAGATAAGACGTCCACGGTCTGCCCTATTAACCACATCATCGTCATTGTGTTGACGTCGTTGATTAAAAACTGTTGCTCTGTTTAGTCATCTGAGAATGAGCATAACAGGCTGAGAGTGTTAGTGTTGTAAAAATTAGTCCTTTCATGGCCGGGACAAACGTAGGATACTGTGTCACTTTCCGCCAATTGCTATTATGTAGCTAATAGTGAGGATGCCAGCCTGAGAGTAGTATAGAATATTTTTAGCATTAACTCTTCCATGATAGACATAACTTCTGTATACTTTTCCCTGTACCTCGATTTTACTCATCTGGCCGTGAGTCATTGGAGCCTGAAAATGTTGATAGCTCTTATTACGTTTGGTCCTTAAGACGGCGTGATCAGGACTGGTGGAATCGTGGGATGTGAGTCATAGCAGCCCGGTTTCAATTCCTAGCGCCCAGTCTTTTTACTTTAAAAATCATGTGGTTTTCTTGAGTTTTTCATTTTTTTTTTTCAGTTTCATTTCTTTTCGCTTACTAATATCCTAAGTTCTGTTATGCATGTTTTGCCTCCTTCATATAATGACCATTTTTTTTTTCTCTCTCTTTTTTAATCTTTGGTGCTCGTGATAGGTAGTTTGTTGTTAACCTTCATTATGTTATCCATTCACTGGTCGTGTTAATGGAGTCTGCCTCGAGTTTTTCAGAACATGAGATCATTTCTAAGGTGAATAGAGTAACCTGAAGTTTGGTCCTTAAGACGGTGTGATCGGGACTGGTGGAATCAAAGTCCTCGAGTCATAGGAGCCCGAGTTCACATCAAACCTGCTCCCGTTTTTTTCTTTTTCGTTAATACTTGTATCTTTTGCTTATAAATCCACTTTTCCCATTTTTCCGATTTCTCCTTATGTTTCTCTCCCGTTTACATCGAAAATTCTTTAAAATATTTGATTTTCCCCCATCATGGTGTGTGTGTGTGTGTGTGTGTGTGTGTGTGTGTGTGTGTGTGTGTGTGTGTGTGTGTGTGTGTGTGTGTCTGTCTGTCTATCTCTGTGTATGTATTTGTCTGCGTGTGTTTTTGTCTATGTGTGTGTTTCATTGTGTGTGTGTTTGTGTGTGTGTGTGTGTGTGTGTGTGTGTGTGTGTGTGTGTGTGTGTGTGTGTGTGTGTGTGTGTCTGTCTGTCTGTCTGTCTGTCTGTGTCTGTGTGTCTGTGTCTGCTTTTGTATATGTGTGTGAGTCTGTGTTTCCTTGCATCTGTATATGTCTGTATATGTATTTGTCTGCGTGTGTTTTTGTCTACGTGTGTGTTTCATTTTGTGTGTGTTTGTGTGTGTATGTGTGTGTGTGCGTGTGTGTGTGTGTGTGTGTGTGTGTGTGTGTGTGTGTGTGTGTGTGTGTGTGTGTGTGTGTGTCTGTCTGTCTGTCTGTCTGTCTGTCTGTCTGTCTATCTCTCTGTATGTATTTGTCCGCGTGTGTTTTTGTCTATGTGTGTGTTTCATTGTGTGTGTGTTTGAGTGTGTGTGTGTGTGTGTGTGTGTGTGTGTGTGTGTGTGTGTGTGTGTGTGTGTGTGTGTGTGTGTGTGTGTGTATGCGTGTGTGTGTGTGTGTGTGTGTGTGTGTGTGTGTGTGTGTGTGTGTGTGTGTGAATGTTTCTGTCTTTGTGTTTGTTTTTGTGTGAGAATGATTGTAGCTTTGTGTCTGTGTGTGTTTTTGCTTGTTTCTGTTTATGTCTGCATTTATGTGTGTGTGTGTGTGTGTGTGTGTGTGTGTGTGTGTGCGCTAGCGTTTCTTGCTGTGCTGGCGGTGTCCAGTTTTTCCTCTGTAACTAAGATAAATCTTTATTTGCAACTCTTGCTGCCACTGACAGTAATTACGTGTTTGTGATGATGATGATGATGATGGTGATGATGATGATGATGATGATGAGGAGGAGGAGGAGGAGGAAGGAAGGAAGAAAACACTGTGGGCAAAGCGTGTGTGGTGGGATGGATGGTGAGGGTGAGGGAGGCAGCTCTAAACACGCCCAGGTTCCTGTGATCGGTTCCCGTCTCAAGCGTGATTTTTGTTTTTTAATATTTTATTAATTTATCTTTATTAAAACACAACTCTCCGGAATCCCTTTTTAAAATTCATAGTGGCGAGTTGACTCTGGTAGGGAATGTTAATAGCATCTGTTAAAATCATCATCATCATCATCATCAATCCAACGTCTTTTTCCAACCAAACGATTGAGTGAGGCAGGATCTAGGTAAAAAGGAGTAAGCACGATAAAGGAAGAAAGCATCGACAACATTGCCAGTGAAATGTTCCACACACTGACTGAAACAAGAGTCAAGCCCCAGGGAATCCTGACTACACCTCAAAGGAGTAATCATCCTGTCATTTCTTTTCTCATGCAGAAGAAGGGGTATTTTTCTCTCTAGATGCTTTTTACATTGGCTTTCCCACAGTCAATCAGACCACTGTTTTATTAAAAGAGCCTGCCAAACCCTTGTGATGTTCTCTACTATTCAGTACATACTTCATCAAGCTTACTCGATCCCTTGTCAGCTGCCAAGCCTGATCAACCTTTTTCTTTTCACTCATTTATTTGCCATTATCAAGTCACCTTTTTCTCAGCCTACCACGCTTCCCACCTTCAGACACACTCACATGCACTATTTTCATTACCACATTTATCCTCATTCTCACTATACGACCATAAGTTGTATGCGGCTTTCGTGGATTTGGAGAATGCATATGACAGGGGGGATAGACAAGGATTGTGGAAAGTGTTAAGATCATATGGAGTAGATGGGAAGTTGTTGAATGCTGTGAAGAGTATGTACGATGGTGCGAAGGCTGCAGTGAGTGTGGATGGTGAACTAAGTGAATTTTTCTCTTTGAAGGTTGGGTTGAAACAGGGATGTGTCATGTCTCCATGGTTGGTCAATCTGTACATGGATGGGGTAATAAAAGAGGTACAAGGTAGGGTAGTGGATGTTGGAGTGACCCTGTTGAGAGAGGATAGTGTTTGGAAACTCCCTGTACTGTTGTTTGCAGATGATACTGTGTTGTTGTGTGAAGACGAAGGGGAGCTGCAAGGCTTGGTGGATGAGTTTGAGAAAGTGTGTAAGAAACGGAATCTAAAGGTGAATGTAGGGAAGAGTAAAGTGATGGTCTTTGAGAGAGGTGAAGTCAGTGAATGTACAGCGAGGTTGGATGGTGAGGAATTGGAAAATGTGAGTACGTTTAAGTACTTGGGCAGTGTGATGAGTAAGGATGGAGGTTTGGAGGGTGAAGTGCTTGAAAGGGTACAGCAGGGAAGAAAGGTTGCTGGTTCTTTGAAAGCAGTGATAAGAAACAGGGAAGTGAGCATGGAAGTGAAAAAGTTACTACATGACAGTATTGTGATACCAACTCTAACGTACGGAAGTGAAGCTTGGACGTTGTTGGAAAGACACAAGTCAAGAGTGAGAGCAGTGGAAATGAGTTATTTAAGAGGAGTCTGTGGAGTCACATGGAGAGACAGGCTGACGAATGAGGATATAAAGGAGCGTTGTGGTGTTGATGTGGATGTGATAGGAAGCGTTATGAGGAACACACTGAGGTGGTTTGGCCATGTGGAGAGGATGGAGGGTGAAAGACTGACGAAGAGAGTGTATGTGAGTGAGGTGGAGGGGGGATGAGGGAGGGGGAGGCCGAGGATGAGATGGAGGGATGGGGTGGAGAGGTATATGAGAGGGGTGTGTGAGTTGGGAACAGGGCAGTGAAATGGCGGGGGACAGGGCGACGTGGAGGCGATTTGTTTGTGGCCACCCCAAACGGGATTGAGGCGTCTGGCAATAGATAGATAGATAGATAGATAGACGTTCTCTTAAACCCTCTTGTCATCAGTCTTTCTGACTTCACAGCTTTCACTAATCACTTCAGTTATTATCCTGCCCAATAAACGCCCTCCACACACATTTGTCAAGTAATCTTCCTTCCATTGCTCCTCCTCTTGGCGTCGTTCCCATGCCACACTTCAGTGCTCCACCTACAACACTAAAAGTTGTATCAAAACACTTTCATGCCATTATTTGCAGCCCAGACACCCCGACGTTTGATAGTACTAAATCCTTTTAGTACTCTCCGCCTTCTTTCCATGTGCTTCCCTATTTTCCACCTCCTTTGCACGCTTACCGCTATTCTTCCATTGCTCGTAAGTTTCCTTAAATTCCCTCACCAGTTCGTCTCTTTACATTTATCTTCATATCAAACTGACACTTTCCCTCTTCTTGAGTTAAAATTACGTTACAACAATTAAAATATTTGCCTTCATATCATGACACTCACGGACATCAACAAACTCAGCACCAATCTCTCAACCACCAGCCATGTTAGATTGTGAACTGTGGATATGATCAGTCAGCCTCTAAGATGGTGTGATCAGGACGGATGGAACGGCCGCCAAGGAGTCCCAGGAGCTAGGTTTCACATCCAGCTGCACCGCAACCGTCTTTTTGATTTTTTTTTTTTTTTTTTTTTTTACTAGCAGGGGTAACCGGCGTTGCCGGACCGAAAAGGCAGACACTAATCCTATTTGTTCTAGTTCAATCTTTTTTTCTTCTCCAAAGGTGGATGTTGTGCAGGGGCGCACCCGGGAGGGGGGGCACCGGGCCCAGGCCACCCCCCTTAGCTCTCTGGGTCCTTTAAAAACGTATATACATTTATTTCGATAACAGCAAAACATGAAAAATTGGCAGGTACAAACAAAGAGTGACACATGAGGCAGCAGCAACCTAACTCTAAACCTGCATGTGATCCCCCCGTAATGATCGGATTACCTGACCTCACCTCACCACGGGCACCCCCCCTTAGAAAATTTCTGGGTGCACCCCTGATGTGTATACGGACGCAACGACCTATCTTGCTCTCGTGTTCCTGAACTTGATTCTTCTGAATTCTCTACTCTCTGGCTTCGGCTCTCCTGTCATTCTCTGACTAAATATATTCGCTGTTTATTAATCTCCTAATTATACTGATTATAAAAAATTCTTTGACTATTTTACTTCTACGATGGAACACATTCTATCCATTTCTCCTTTCTCTGAAATCTCCATTCTAGGAGATTTCAATGTTCACCACAACCTTTGGCTCTCCTCTCCTCTCATTGATCCATCTGGTGAACAAGCCTACATCTTTTCTATTCTTAATGACCTAGAGCAACACCTACCCGTATCCCTGATTGCCTTGGAGAGAGCCCCAACATACTTGATCTCTTCCTTACAACTAATCCTTCTGCTTACATTGTTAATCTTTTCCCTCCGTTGGGCTCCTTTGATCATAACCTTATTACTTAACCTGTCCTATCACTCCGGTTCGGCCTGTGGACGCTCCAAAGAAACGTCGTCTGTGACACTTTGAAGCTGTGGATTGGGAGGCCCTCAGGCAGTATTTCTTTGATTTTCCCTGGAATGATCATTGCTTCCATGGCCGGTAGCCATCTGAGTGTGCCTTGCGCGTAACGGAGGTTATTCTCTCGGGCATGGAAGCATACATTTGTGGCGTATATTACACCACAATTCATAGTGTACCTTGCATTTCACCTACACACGTGGTTTCCTTCCAGCGTGGTCCCTTGTGGTTTTCCCCACTTTGTTCTCTTATTGAGCATGGTTACTCATGCCGCTACCAACAGTATTCAGTTTCCCACCCCTCTTCACCTGTACTAGTGCTGCTACCAATAATATTCGATCTCTCATTCCTACTCGCCGGTGGTGGTGCCTAAACCAATCAAATTCGCCTATTCAGACAACCTAGGCATACCTGTGCTCTGCCTACCTTATTAAAAGGTTTAAAACCCGACCTAGCCCACGCCCCCTTTTTCCCTCTCAACTTCACCAGGCTTACTACCTGCTTCTCGCCATCTCTCCTAGTAAATCTGGCCACGCAGTACGACCTTACATATACAATACACGTAAACACATCAGCTCAGCACTACCACTCCTCACTAAATTCATTGCTCATATTTTAGTCTGTAACTATTTGTCTAAACAAATGATCTACACATGCTGTAAATGTAATTACCTTGTACAACTTGAGGTCATGAAATAACTCTATATTGTTCTAAGTCAATAATCACTGCCCTGTCTAGTTCTTTTCATCACATGTGTGTTTATCCTTATCATTTGCCTTGGTGTCGCCCTAGTACAATATACCCATAACTGAAATGGTACAGTGGTGACCTCCCGGAGCGTTTAAAGAACATGGATACCTTAAAAAACATCCATCTATCCTTTCCTACATTCACGTACGATATTAACACGTGGTTTACACAAGTTGATGCCGCGTGGCCTGAAGATATCAGTGATGACAACAAATTCAGAGCAGTTGTCCGCACTCTCCCAACTCAAGTAGCTGCCTTTGTGTGGGACGTACTCCTGAAACCACCTACAGAGCACAAATATAAAACCCTGAAGGAGAGTCTGCTGTGGACCCTGGGCAAATCAAAGCAGGCACTTTTAATGGAGCTGGATGCATTTCGCTCCCAACAGCAGCGCCCCTTGGCCCTCCTTGCCCACATTCAGGCCACTCTCACGGCAGCGGGGGCCACCTTATCAGATGACTTCCTCCGACACAGACTCCCCCAGCTCATACCACCAAACTTCTGCCTCCACCTAGCATCCCTGGGCCCTGGCACTTCCCTTGCTGAGTTCATCAAGAGGGCGGACAATCTGTACGAAACTCAACAGCATTACACTATCCATCCAGTAAAGTGCACACACCTGTTTCCCCCCTGTCATAGCCCCCAGTGCTACCCTGAGTGAAACAGTGGTGTCAGTGAACAGTGTTACTAACAAAAACGGTTCCATGTCAGAGCTGTGTACCTTATTAACAAATTTAACAAATAGAATAGATAAACTGGAAAGTAAAATAAGTGGCTTCACCACTCACACCCCCAGTGTTGCAAATCATTCCCCAGCCCATCCGTGTTCCAACAGTGTTCCCCCAGTGAACCATGATCGGAATGCTAATCCCCAAACAGCAAGGGACGATTTTGTGTTGTGTACCTATCACAAGTGCTTTGGCATGGAAGCTAGATGATGTGCACCACCTTGCATATTCATGGGGAACTCATATGGCGGGAGACAATCCCAGTAGTGTCCCCTGCCATGCACATCGAACGCCCTGTCATCATCAGCACACCTAAAGTCACGCCACATTCCACTGGCTCCAGGGAACTGCTATGGGCTAAAGACGCCATCTCCAGCACAAAATACCTTATTGACACTGGAGCCGCATTCAGTATAGTCCCTCCTACCTCTGACCACAAAACGGCTCAGCAGCCCGCATTTGACCTGAGAACAGCAAACGGCACCCCCATAGCCACATACGGCACAGAATCCCGTCATGTGGCACTCGCCCAACCAGTGTCATTTACTTGGCCGTTCCTTGTCGCAGATGTTAATCAACCCATTGTTGGTGTTGACTTCTTGGAGGTACATGACTTGCTAGTGGATACCAGAGGACGGAATCTATATCACAGACCCTCAAACTCGTCCATCCAAGTAACTGGGTGTGCTGGTAATCCGCCACTCATTACACACCTTCATCAGGAGTCCTCATACGATTCCATACTACTCCAGTTTCCCCTCTTGACCTCTCAGACCCCCAACCATGGCTGCACAAACTATGGTGTAGAGCATTGCACCATCAATTCCGGGCCGTCCTGTTTCGCCCGTCCCAGACATACCCCAGAACATCGTCAGGCAGCGGAAAAGGAGTTTCAGGTGATGCTCGACGAGGGCACCATTTGACCTTCATATGCTATTGGGCATCTCCTCTACACATGGTTCCTAAGGCACAGCACGGTGAGTGGAGAGCATGTGGGGACTACAGGGCATTGAATGCGATGACAGTTCCCGATAGATACCCCATTCCCCAAATCCAGGCTTTCCATCACCAACTGCTCGGCCACCAAGTATTTTCCAGGATCGATTTAGTTAGAAGGTTCCACCAAATCACTGTGGCGGAGAAGGAAATCCCCAAGACTGCAGTGACCACCCCCTTTGGCCTTTTTGAATTCATAAAGATGAATTTCGGCCTCAGAAACGCCGCACAAACGTTTCATAGATTTACGAACCAGGTTGTCAAGGGGCTAGATTTCGTCATGGTGTACACTGATGACATCCTCATCACTTCTGATTCCCATGAGCAGCACAAAACACATCTCCAAATTCTGTTCCAAAATCTGCAGGACTACGGGCTGCGTATGCCGGCGAAATGTATCCTCGTTGCAGACGAACTGGATTTCTTGGGCTACAGGGTATCGGGCACAGGTATTACGCCCCTCCCGCAGAAGGTGGACGCCATTAAGGACTTCCTACACCCGGCTGCACCACGCAGGCTCAGGGAGTTCTTGGGGGTGGTCAGTTATTATCACAAGTTCCTTAGAAACCCCGCATCCACATTAGCCCCATTTAACGATTTCCTGAAGGGGACGAAAAAGACATCCTCCAAGCCTCTTGAGTGGACTGCACAATCAGACCATGCCTTCACACCCTCAAAAACCACATCGTCATCACACCCCACCTAGCATACCCATCACCAGATGCCCCCATGACACTCACCACAGACTCCTTTGCCGAAGCAGTGGGTGCAGTCCTACAACAACAAATCACAGGTACAAATGTGCCTGTCGCATTCTTCAGCCAGCACCTTAACCCTGCCCAGTGCAAATACAGTGCCTTCGACAGGGAGTTGCTGGCTATATATGAGGCAGTCAGACATTTCAGGCACCTTCTGGAAGGTAGAGAATTCACCATCCTCACTGACCTTAAACCCCTTATTTATGCCATGGGTCAGAAAGGGGAAGATTGGTCTCTTCGGGTGGCAAGACAGCTAGCCTTCATATCAGAGTTTTCCACTAACCTCCAGCATATCAGTGGGTACCTGAACACAGTTGCGGACGCCTTGTCCCGTGGAGTTTCAGCTGTCGTCCCCAGACTACCCCCGCTTGACCATGCAGCCTTGGCCTGGGAGCAGGAGGACGATCAGGAACTCCAAGCATTGCTGCAGTCCGCAACCTCACTGCAACTGCAACAGTTAGATATCACCGACACATCCCGGAAACTCTGGCGTGACATATCCTGTGGTACAGCACGGCCCTATATTTCCCAACGATTCCGCAAGTCTTTAGTCATTACCAAGAGATGGCACACCCAGGCATTTGCGGCATGCACAGCTTACTTAGCCGGCGAGAGGTACGGCCAAGTATGAGGCGTGACATCACTACCTGGGTCAGAGCGTGCGTGGCTTGTCAAGCAGCAAAGGTGCATCGCCACACCAAGACACCACTTCAACCGCTGCCCACATCAACTCCACACTTCCACACGGTCCACATTGACATTCTCTGCCCCCTGCCCGAATCTAGGTGTGTATGTGTGTGTGGTGTGTGTGTGTGTGTGTGTGTGTGTGTGTGTGTGTGTGTGTGTGATTGTATATGTCTCTATGTATGTAACAGTTCAAGTATGTGTGTGTATATGTATGTGAGTGTGTGTGCGTTTGTGTGTGTGCGTGTGCGTGCGTGTGTGTGTGTGTGTGTGTGTGTGTGTGTGTGTGTGTGTGTGTGTGCGTTCTGACTAGCAATTAACGATTTTATCACCATCAACACCACTATCTCCCGTACAATTTCCCACCCAGAGGTGAGGTGAGGTAGGTTCCAGGAAGCAAAGCAAAAGAAAAAGTTGTAATGCGAGAGCT
This sequence comes from Coenobita brevimanus, assembly GCF_032717465.1. Classification (NCBI taxonomy): domain Eukaryota; kingdom Metazoa; phylum Arthropoda; class Malacostraca; order Decapoda; family Coenobitidae; genus Coenobita; species Coenobita brevimanus. The sequence continues at coordinate 43,064,860 of NC_137050.1, read as the reverse complement.
AACCAATCGCATAGTCAATGAAATATGCCACACACTCATTTGCTTAGTATTCAAACATCTAGAAACATCAGGCACTACACATAAATGATGAGGTGGACATTTTTTTTTACTCCTCTTTGTAGACGAGCTTCGTCTTTCCTCTAAAGAGGGTAAAACCGTCGACAACAATTATGTTTAGAAAAGGGGTGCCAAACATTGTCAGATTCCCTTTCTTACATAACTCATTAGGCCAACCTGATCTCCTGTTAGTTCCTGAGTCTCATTAACTTCAGTATGTCACTTTATTACATACTTATTTACTCTGTCTTTTAACTTTTGTGATGATCTGCCAAACATTCTCCCAATTTCAGACTCATTCACACATACCATCGTCACTCCCCTCCTTAAATCCATTCTCTCCATATGACCAGGACATCTACTGTACAGAGTTTGTTTAGCCATTGTGAAACGAGACTTTGTTTACTCCACATCGTTCTCGATTCACATAATTTCTAATCGCATCCAATCTTTTTACTCCACACACGTTTCTCTGAAACCCCAAGTCCACTGCTCTTGTTCTAGAGGTTTTTGTTCTAACATTACATCAAAGTGTCTCACCCATATGCTGCTGTGGGCACTAAAACACCTTCATGCAGTCCTCTTCCAACCTCCACATTCACACTTTTGTCTAAAGCCAGGACCCTTTTTGATCCAGCCATTTTCCTTCTTTCTGCAGTTCTATGTTCCCTTTAGTCTGGACATTTAACTTTCATAATTATCTGTAACTGCACCCGGGTACCAAAAATCTCAATAAATCGTGTCTCTCCATTCACGAGCAGATAACTCTGATAGTCACTCTTCCTCTTAACAATAACGACCGTTCTAGACTTATCAACACATACTATCAAATTATGGTGCTCATAGATTTCAACAGAACTCCGCAACAGGCTCTGAATCACATGCAATGCTAAATTATAAAACAGTTGATGTGTCTGCTTTCCTAAGATGGTGTGATCAAGATACACAGAACGGCCGCCTGGGAGTCATAGGAGCGAAGGTTCATGTATGTCTCACCCCGTCTTTTTACTGACATTTTTATTTCGGTTTTATAGATCTTTTGGGTACTTTATACCTCTGAGTAACTATTCTCCTTTGACTTCAACTTCTACTGACATCTTGATACTTATGTACGACCGAATTAAATTAACCCCTTGAATCTGGGTTACGTCATTATGGTCTATTCTTACTTGCCCTAGAAGACCTCTTCATTATGCTTAAGAAAGACGTCTCTTTTTGACGGGGTTAAAATAAGGCCACATTTAACCCCTTCAGATAAAAGACTATCCATACCAAACAAAAGTCTATGACTCTCTCCTAATGTAAAGAAAAATCACCAGGAAACAGGAAAACAAATGAAAAACACTTCCCCGGCCTGCGCTGTTAACCACATCACTGGTCATCGTGTTGAAGTGATTGGTTAACAGTTGCTGGCAATGTTTAGTCATCTATGGGCGAGAAAGGGAGGCTGAGAGTGATAGTATTGTAAAAATTAACCTTTTCATGGCTGAGAGAATCGTAGTATACTGTGTCACCTAGCACCAGAAGCCTTTTTTTAGCTAACAGTGAGGATGCTAGCCTGGGAGTGTTAATATTGTATGCATTAACACTTCCATGATAGAGTAACTTCTGCATTCCCACTATCCAGATTTTACTCATCTGGCTGTGAGTCATAGGAACTTGAAAGTACTGTTAGGACTCCATATTATAAATACAATTAATTATAGAAAACATGATAGATAGATAGATAAGTAGACAGATAGATAGACAGAGCACCAGGCAAGCCTGGGAACGGGAAATGAGCTTGCAAGTGTAACTGAGGAAATGTTGACAATACACTGGAAGCAGCAAGTCAGAGGATGATATAAGTAGTGTGTCAGCGAGAGAGCATGCGAACATTGCCTAGTGACCATACACACACATACACACATACTCACACACAGGTTTCTAGAACATTCCAACAACAGTGTAACACACGTGACACCACCCCTGCTACACCAGAATTTAGGAAGCAGAGCTCAGAAGGAGGCTAGCTATAGAACCGACAGGTAGTGGAGAGAGTGAACAAGAAGAGGGGTCCAACTAGACTTAGTATTTCAAGTCTCTGTAAGACATACCCTGCTCAACTTAGATTTTTCTCTGAAGATAATAAATTAAGATCAACTCCCTGTATTCATCTTTAACTCCTACTACAAGAATCGAGAGTCACATTGGTGGCAGCGAACATACGGACCTCGTCTACGAATCTACAGTGAATTTCTACAAAAGCGGACGAGACTCTACAAGATTAGCTTCAGTTCTATAGTGAATTCCTACAAAATACAGCCTATGAGCCTATGAGCCTATAAGTCTACAAAACAAATATATAATCTTCATGTAACTTCAAGCAGCAGCAAGAAGAATAAAAAACAAAGCAAGTAAAGAAAAAGAAAGACCAAAGCAACAAGCACACAAAACCCCAACACTCTCTCCCGCCTACCTCCATCGCTGACGCAGAGGTCAAGACACACAGCAAAACACCGGAGCCACATTAATAACTCATCTTACTCACCTTTCTTCACCCAGGTTACGCATCGCTACTCAGTTACTCACCACAGCTACCAGTGTGGGAAGCCGATGTCATCATGTGTATCTGCTGAGATGACATCACCATGCGAATTTGCTGACAAAAGGCCATGCCAATCAACGTGTGACTGACACCAGGCACTTCTCACCCACTACTCATTACTCATTATTCACATAGTTCCTACTCATACTCATTTATTTCCACAGTATTGAGTTGGAAATTTGACGTTCTATGCTGAGGTTTGCCTGTGACAGCTGTTAACCACCACAAGCACCAGGCCATGGAATTTCCTGAGTAATATCGTCCATCAACACGGCCCTAGAAATATCAAGAGATCTTCAATCAACCCTGCATTTTTCTTCCAAGATCGACAGTTGCATCGACACGCCTCTCCGATCTGTATCGAGTGGGTGAAATTATACTTACTCATTTCTTCTCAGTGCTAAAATTAGGTATATTCAACTCTTTTACTTATTTCTATATATACACTTATACACTCACTATCTATCATTTATTACAACTCATTTACTCATCTATTTAGTTAGGACATAAACAAAAGGCGTATTTCATAACACCATACCTTAATGACGGATATTTTCGCCACCACCCACGTTAATACCAGATGAAACACAATTAGCTCCAACAACAGATTCACAATTAGAAGAGCACCAAGGCAACACACCCATTGTACAAAACTCAACACAAACTAAAGATCAAGAAACAAATACGTCAGTTCTAGATGATGAGTGGGAAACCCCCTCTGACGTAGCAAGTGAGGACTTTGTCGCTGACTTGCACACATATGCCAATATACTTAACAGGGTTCACCGTTCAGGCCAAACCTATTCCACCATTCCCTCACACAACTATAAACAAGTCCAAGTTAAATTAACAGAGCAAACAGTGAAAATGAATAATGCAACAAATACCGCGGATCAAACATCCACACCTCATGTTTATGTTTACTATGAAGATAAAACTGCCCCCAAATTCTCTGGCACAGAAAAAGATCGTATTGACGTCATTTCATTGGTCAGTCAGTGCAAACAAATACAAATTTTTATGAAGCGACACATCCTCAATGAACAAGAGAAAATTGCCATTTTTTCATCTTGCATAAGCCAGGAAAGATGTCCAGCAACCAATTTACTGAGATCAGATAAGCTTCTCAAAGCTAGGACATATGATGAATTTAAAACTGAATTTCTGAAGAAATTTTCTGGAAGTATGAACTTCTTGCTAGGTATAATTCCAGAATTACATAAGATTGTAGATCTTGTAAGGGAGCACACTACAAACCATGTGCTCAGTGAAATAACTGCTGATGTCTCCACAATCAAAAGAACACTGTTAGTTACTTTGGAAAACTCAAATTGGATAACAGATGATGGAAAGATGTCCCCAGACCTCATTGTGGACATCATTGGTTATGTAGCTGCCTTGTGTAAATTACCTGATAGGACCCTTAACCCTCCATGTCCCGGAGACGTGAATTCACGTCCTCACATGATGTGCACTCGTATCCCGGAGACATAAATTAATGCGGCAACATTGCAAGGACATTGCAAGGTCCCTAATTTGCACAATTTTCAATTTCCGTGAGTGATTTTTGGCACGTATACACGGGACACCTTCCTCTACAAGATGCCAGGCAGGGACAATGCCTTACCCAGAATGACCTCTTCCCCCCCCCCTGCATGACCTTTTCTCAGCAATTCACCTGTTATCAGTGACCTGGCCAGTAAAGCCATGTCATGCCACGGTACGAAATTCAAGGCCAGAGTGATTCCCCAATCGATGACAATGTGGAGGACAAACATTAGAGGAAGAAACAGTCAGAAATGATGATCAGGTAATGTGGCAAAAAAAGTCAGGAATGGTGATGAGTTAGTGAGTGAAACAATGCTTATAATGCCTATATTACCATTTGAAAACCAATATATTCTCATACTGCATATAAATTCGTACCAAATAAATAAATAAATACCGTTTATGAGTGGTGTAGAATAGTTATCCTCCCATAGAACTTGTTTTCTTTGCAGCGAGCCTGATAGAAAACCCTGTAAGGTAAGGAGGTACTCATACCTGGATCGAGTATTTTAAACCTCAGGTGAGCGATTTCTCTATGAATTTTCGATGTTTCTCACGAAAAGCGGATGTTTGAGCCAAAAAAAAAAAAGGTCCAAAAATGTCGGGACTGGGGCGTACTGTCATATAAGACTTTGTAGTTACTTGTAGAGAAGTTATATATATTAGACTTGTGGACGAGCGGTTGTTATACTTGAGTAGCTTTGTAAGTAGATAATCTTCTTTCCCATTTGTCATGTAGTGACAGGAGAGGTAAAGAATAGTATGGGACTATTTTTATTTGTCTTGGAAATATTAACAAGTCTCTCACTCACGAGTGAGTATGAGCAGAGTCCCTGTCTCCCTGTCTCGCTCTGTCTCTCTGTCTCTCAAGTTGCTAAGCCCTTCTCCCTGCGACCTGTCTGTTCTATGGCTAGCTTCCTTCTGAGCTCTCTTTCCTAAATTCTGGTGAAACAGGAGTCGTATCACGTGTGTTCCCTGTGATTGGAAAGTTCTAGAAGCCTGTGTGTGAGTATGTGTGTGTATGGTCAACAAGGCTTTGTTCACCGGGTGAATTGCTGACAACTAACTGACTGGCTACTTCATAATCTGTCGTCAGCTTTTCCTCAGTGTAACTTGCAAGATCATTTCCCATTCCCAGGCTCGCATAGGGCTGTCTATCTATCTATTTATCTATCTATCTATTATGATTTGTAATTATAATATGGACTCATAACATATGCTCGGTCCACGCAGCTGAAGGACCTCCGACAGCAATTATCATGACACATGCTAATCTATTAGTACATAATATTGATTATAATATTGTATACATATAATATTTATAGTAAATAGTGATTATTCAGCAATATTACATTTTAAACAAGTTGTATACATATTTGAATAAATGCATTAAAAGTAAATTATTTAACTGTAATACAGTATGTACACTTGGGTTATTGTAGTGAAATGCATACATGTAAGAAAAAAAAATAGTTTAAAATTAAGATTATGGTAAGAGTTATTAATATTTCATTTAAAGATAATGGTACTGGTATGCCATACATGGGTCATTCTTCTTTGTATTTTATATATATATATATATATATATATATATATATATATATATATATATATATATATATATATATATAAAATTAATACTATATACAAAATATGTACACTTCATTCAGGAGGGTTAACTTGGATGTTAACTCTCCCCCCACTAAATAATGACTCCAAATTAGCAATTCTTGCATGCATTCTGTGCATTGCGAACAGCACTACTGCAACTACAATGCAGACGATTATAAAGACAGTAGGTGCTGGGCTATACACATAATATGGGTTGAACATACTCAAACTCAAATCTTCCCAGGGCTTCATTGTTTCATTGATCAGTTGCATAGTTTCAAACTTAGGTGAAGTCAACTTAATACTTGTGCTCATGTTTAAGTTCATATCAGGCAGTGGGTGGAAATGCTTGTGTGTATGATTGAGAATGGCGTAGTGATTGATGGTGGATAAAGTAGACATGGCTGGTGTAAATACCACACAGTAGTCTGGTGCTATGTATAATCCTGATGCTGATGTATGAGATGGTGGTATATCTGGACAGACTATGACTGTAAACTGATGTGTTATGAGTGAAATAAAAAAACTGTGAGTGTCCAATGCGTTGATGGTGTACAAGTTTATCTGGAGCAAAAGTGAAGTTGCAATAATGATGAATATTGTCATTTCTGATGATAGCCATTTCACAGGGGACTGTATCAGTAGGCTGAAACGTGAAAACGTACCCAGGACAAAGAAGAACAGCATGTAAGGATGTGCGGCACTTTTGTTCAATCGTTGATTCACTTGCGAAAGTGACAGTGTCCCGTCTCTTGGAGACCATGATGAGTTCGGTGTCTGTGTTGATGTTGATGATGACCAAAGTGTTCTTATTTTTATAGGGGAAGGGATGTATTTGGTATACTGTGAACAGGTCTTCAGTTATGAATGGTACATGAACTACTATTGATGTTGGTGTTAGTGTTGCTTCTAAATATGGGTAATATTGCATGAATTCCCTACTGCGGAACAACGGCTTCAATTTATGTTTATGTATGCCTTGACTAACTATCTGACGTAGCTCATGAACTGGGAGTAAGTCAATTGTGATCTTGCCATCACCAGCATTCGAAATTCCTTGCATAAGTGCCCTGAAACGATCTCTAGTGTTCTCTAATTGTAGTAGAATCGTGTCAATATTTTCTGTGATGATGGAGAAGTGTTGGAAAAGAGTAATGTTTCCCTCCATTTCATTTATTTTATCTACACTTTCGAGAGCTATGTTTTCTGCTTTTTTCAGATTTTTCACAATTGTCTTCATTGGTGAGTTCTGTCCTGTGATGAATTTATTTTGGTATGTTAGTACCTGAGCTATCTTATTAAATTTGTTGTTTATTTCTTTAAGGTCATCCTCTGTAGCCAGTCCAAAGATGTTCCCAAGAATTGCGCCACCCAGGTCGAACAAACCGCGCTTTTGGCGAGTACGTGTGATGTTGTTCCTGTCGCTCAATACCTCCGTTCCATAAGATGGGAGATCTTGGATCATGATGAGCATAGTTGACTTTGCCTGTTCTAGTTTCCATTTCGCTAACTTTACCATTTCATTCACTTCCTTGGTGTTATGTGCTTGTGAAACATAATTTCCTATCATGAAGTCCAGAGTTCGCATCGGCGTCGCAAGCCTGTCTAGATAAGTAGGTAATTCATACAAGTAATCTAGACTTATTTCAGTACTCATGACGTCCTTAACGATTGTAGTCGTGGCCGTTGGAGCTATGAGGCATCCTTGTCGTACTATGTGTTGGGGGTCTAAGTGCGCATATCCTCTTGCTATGTAGAGGAGAATCCATAGCATAAGTCCCTTCATCGTAACCTACCGAAAAAAAAAATCTATTAATTTCCTAATATGGTCATGCTGTGGTCAATGATAGTGATGATGTGCGTTACGGTTGATTGTTATTTCATTTATAGAAGGAGTTTAAATCGATATTTAATTCTCGTAAATGATGTACTGTAGATTTGATTGGAACAGTTGCACCTATGTTTGATTGTTTGGTATATGACCTTAATTTCTTTTTGTAATCATTGTTGTGTTCTTGCTTGGTTTCTTGAGGTACGTTCACCTGTTCGGTTGTATCCGAGGCTGAATAATTATGGGATAATTCCCTTGAAACTCGTTTTAAATGGTCAATATGAACTTGTTTCTCCTCGCCACTTGAAAGTGACTTAATTAAAACTTTGTTTGCTTTTATGTTAATTACTCTGTATGGGCCCTCAAATTTTGGGGATAATTTATTGTCTCTCGTATGAATGACACCGTAAACAATGTCTCCTAAGCTGATAGGTGAATCTCTTGCCTTCTTGTTAAATGCCTCCGTCATTTCTTCCTTGGACATCGTTAATTGTTTTTTGACTCTTTTGTGAATGTCCTGGAATTCACGTAAACGGAGTTTAATCATCGTAATTGTATATAGGCATGCTGTCACCTTCTAGGAGCTCATATGGTAATTTTTTATCTGCGCCATATATAATGAAATGTGGTGTGTCACCTATTGATTTATTTATAGATCCATTAATTGAGGCTTCTACTCTGAGAATCCAATCATCCCAGCTTGCATAATTTTCACTGAGAATGTGTCGTAGCACATCTAATACTTTTTTATTTTGTCTCTCTACCAACCCATTCGATGCTGGGTGATAGGCTAAAACGTTAACCTTTTTGATGTATTGTTTACATATTTCTTGTAAGATATCAGAATTAAATTCTCCTCCATTATCACTTATTAGTACCTTTGGGGTAGTAAAGCGACATATTACATTATCTGTTATTGCCTTTGCTACTGTCACTGCTGTCTTATCTTTGATTGGAGCTAAAATGACATAACGGGAAAAATGATCCGTTGCTACGAATAAGTATAGGTTATTATTGTATGATAATGGCATCTTGAGTAAATCAACAGCGACAACGTCCCATGGTTGATGTGGTACAGGGTAATTACCCATCGGTGCAGGTGTGATTGGGTATCCTTTGTGTTTCGCACATGATTCGCATTTGTCTATATGATTGTTTATATCTTTTCGTAATGAAGGCCAGTAATATAACAGCTGGGCTTGGTTGAATGTCTTATCCTTTCCAGAATGTCCTGCATGTGGGCTGTCGTGTATCAATCGTAATACTTGGGGTATCATGTCATTAGGTACTACCAACTGGTTAGTATTTCTTTGGCGTTTTGGTTGTTTAGAGTTAATTTTGTATAATGTATTATTGACCATTGTGAATTGTTCAAGTGGGACATGCAGTTTGGGTAATTGTATGTCATCTCCACTTTCTAACTTGTATATAACTTTAGACCATATTGGGTCAAGTCTTTGTGCCTTTGCGATATCCTCGTGGTTTGGGATATTTCCTTTGAGATCTAACGCCGCGACCTGAATTGTGTTCGGGTTCCTAGATAATGCGTCAGCTACTATGTTCATTTTACCCTGTATATAATGAATTTGTACATTGTAGTTTTCACCTGTTCATTTCCATCTTGCTCTCCTCCCAGAAAGGAGTTTTTCTTTAAACATACCCACCAGTGGTTTATGGTCGGTGAACAAGTAGATTTCGTAACCATATACCAAATCTCGAAACTTTTGTAATGGAAAAACTACTGCAAGTGCCTCTAAGTCTGTAGAGAAGAACGATGGCCGTCTACAACAGCGGCTATAGAACGACCAGAAAGGAAGCTAGCGATGAAGGCACAGATAGAAGGAGAGAAACCGTAAGAGGGCAGTTTGGAAATTAAAGATTTATGCCAGACTCGATCGAAAGCCTTTGAGATGTCAAGTGCAATGGCAAAGCTTTTGCCAAAGTCCCGAAAGGAGGATGACCAGGAGTCTGAAAGGTAAGTGAGAAGATCGCCAGTGGAGCGTCCCTGACGGAACCCATACTGACGATCAGAAAGAAGGTTGTGATAGGAAAGATGCCTTAAAATTTATCTATTGAGAATTGACTCGAAAACTTTTGAAATACAGGACGTTAAAGCAATTGGACGATAGTTGGAGGGTTGGGTGACCATTCCCAACCCTCTAACTATCGTCCAATTGCTATAACATCCTGTATCTCAAAAGTTTTTGAGTCTATCCTTAATGGAAAAATTTTAAAGCATCATTCCTATCACAACCTTCTTTCTGATCGTTAGTATGGGTTCCGTCAAGGACGCTCCACTGGCGATCTTCTCACCTACCTTTCAGACTCCTGGTCATCCTCCTTTCGGGACTTTGGCGAAAGCTTTGCCATTGTACTTGACATATCAAAGGCCTTCGATCGAGTCTGGCATAAATCTTTAATTTCCAAACTGCCCTCTTACGGTTTCTCTCCTTCTATCTGTGCCTTCATCTCTAGCTTCCTTTCTGATCGTTCTATAGCCGCTGTTGTAGACGGCTATCGTTCTTCTCCTAGATCTATTAACAGTGGTGTTCCTTAGGGCTCTGTCCTATCACCAACTCTCTTCGTTTTATTCATCAATGACCTTCTAAGCTGTACATCTAACCCTATCCACTCATACGCTGATGACTCCACCCTTCACCTTTCCATTCGATTCCCACAACGTCCATCTCAGCAGTTACTTCAACAGGCAAGGGATGAGGCTATGGCACGCCTAATGTCTGACTTGGCTAGTATCTCTGACTGGGGTAAAAATAATCTGGTTGTTTTTAATGCATCAAAGACTCAGTTTTTGCACCTATCAACCCGACAAAATCTTCCACAGGTATACCCACTTATGTTTAATAATACTCAACTTAAACCTGCATCATCGTTGAACATGCTTGGGGTTTCATTTGCTCAGGACGTATCTTGGAAAGATCATATTACATCACTTGTAAAATCTGCTTCCAAGAGATTGGGTGTGCTAAGCCGACTCCGTTCCTTCTTTGCCTCTGCACAATTGTTGACTCTATATAGGAGTTTTATCCGCCCCTGTGTGGAGTACAACTCTCATGTGTGGGGAGGCTCCCCACATACAGCTCTTCTCAATAGAGTGGAGTCAAAGGCTTTTCGTCTCATTAACTCTCCCCCTCTTACTGACTCCCTTCAACCTCCGTCTCTTGGCCGCAATGTTGCATTTTTATCTATTTTCTATCGCTACTTTATGGTCACTGTTCCTCTGAACTGTCTGCATGCATTCCTCCACTTCTACGACGGGTGCGTAGCACCCGTCTAGCAGCAAACTCTCACCCCTTTTCTGTCCAACTCTCTAATGCAAGACTTAACCGTTACTCCCAGTCCTTCATTTATGCAACAGGTCAACTCAGGAACTATCTCCCTCTGTCTGTATTTCCTGCTTCCTATGATCTCCAGTCTTTCAAACGCAGTGTGTCCAGGCATCTCGAAGTGAATGGGTCTTGAATTTGGCTCTCTCTTGTGTTTTGTTTTTCTCTTGGAAGGAACAGTTTTGCGGGCTCATTGCCTTTGGTTCCTTCTTCCTCACATAAAAAAAAAAAAAAAAAAAAAAAAAAAAAAAAAAACATAGAGGTTGGAGTGTCGGGGCTGCAAAACGATAACATGAAAGTGTTTTAATCCGCCCTTTAATGTTACTGGTGCAACACTCAGGTGTGGCATGAGAACCAAGTCAAGAAGAGAAGTTGTGGAAGGGAGATATTTGACGGTGTCCTGTGCATAGGATAATCATTAATGTGGTTTGTGAAAGCTGTGGGGCTAACAAGTCTGATAACAATAAATTTAAGAGAATGGTCTTAGATGGTATGGTCGTATAGCGAGAACTCACACACACAACATACACTCACGCACGAACACGTACACACACTCACATATATACACGAACAGACACCAACAGATAAACATGTAACACACACACACACACACGACTTCGACTTGAAGTGGTTAAATCAACGATAAAAAAGAATTTTGAAAATCAGTGGGAAACAAAATAAGGGGAAATGAAGAAAAGAGGAAAAAGATCTGTTGTACCGGTACAGTACTGAAATTGTTCGAGACCGACTCCATTAACACGATCAGTGTAGAGATGTCATAATGGAGGTGAACAACAGACTATCACAAACCAAAAGATAAAAAAAAAAAAAAAAGTGGTTGGAGGGAGACAAAACACAATAAAATTAACGATATTAGTAAGTGAAAAAGGAAACTGAAAAAAAAAAAATAACATGGAAAAAACACAAGATAACAACATTAAAATAAAAGTAAAAAGACTGCGCGAAGAGACTTCAAACTAGGCTCCTATGACTCACAGGCTAGGATTCCACCAGTCCTGATCACACCGTCGACCAAGCTTGTTAAGAGCTATCAACACTCTCGGGCTTCTATGACTCACGGCCAGATGAGTAAAATCGGGATAGTGGGAATAGAAAAGAGAACTTATCTTTGCCATGGAAGGTTTAATGCTGACAATATTAACACTCTCAGGCTGGCATCCTCACTATAAGCTAAATAATAGCATTTGGCGGTAGGTGACACAGTATCCTACGTTTGTCCCGGCAATGAAAGGGCTAATTTTTACAGTACGAACACTCTTAGCCTCCCATGCTCATTCTCAGATGACTAAACACAGCAACAGTTTTTAATCAACGACGTGAACACAATGATGAGTGATGTGGTTAATAGCGCAGACCGTGGACGTCTTTCTTATCTTATTTTTACCGTCCCGAGATAATTTTTATTTACACTTGGATAGCATTTTCGGAATGTGTGTTGTTAAATGAGTTGCTTTCATTTATCCCCCTTCAACACGAGAAGCCTTTCTTCAGTTGAACACAATTGTCTGAGACCATTAATGAAAAAAAAGAAAAAATACTGTACATCACAAGGATTAGAAGGGTTAGTTTAATTCATCCGCACAAAAGAATGAGAATATTGGTGTGAGAAAGGAAGAAAGGAAATTAGTTCCCCAGATGCAGAAACTACCCGAAAAAACATCCAAATCCAAATAAAAATATCGATAAAAAAACGGAGATTCTCTGAATGGATATGAACCCTGGCTCCTGTGACCCCCAGGTGGCCGTTCTATCCATCTTGATCACACCGTCTTAGAGGCTGAGTAAGCACATCAACATTTTTAAATTTAGCATCGCTGGTGATTCTGCCTGGTGTAGAGTTCTCTTGTTATCTATGAGCACCGTGCTTTGATAGTACATGTTGGTAAGTCTAGAGCGGCCGTTATTGTTGAGAGGGAGAGTTACTATCGGTGTTTTCTGGCCGTGAACGGCGAGAGACGAATTATTGAGGGAGTTCTTTACCCGGGTGCAATTATTGAAATGGAAGTTTTATGTACAGACTAAATGGAAAGTAAAGCAACAGAAAGAAGGCAAGTGGCTGGATGTATTAGGGCCTTGGCTACATGCAAAGGTGTGAATGTGAAGGCTGGAAGAGAACTGCATGAAGGTGTTTAAGTGTCCACAGTAGCATATGGGTGTGAGATTTTGGTGTGATGTTAGAATAAAAGCTGCACAACAAGAACAATGGACTTGGGGTTTCAGAGGAATGTGTGTGGAGCACAACGAGTGTATTAGATAGGAAATCACGTGAGTCGTGAACGATGGGAAATCCATTGAGGTTTAGAGGAACGTGTGTGGAGCACAACGAAAGGATAAGACAGGGAATTGCGTGAATCGAACTATGTTGAATGAAAGAGCCTGTTTACTGTATACAAGGGCGGCAAAAACTTTTTAGATGTTCTGGCCATATGAGGAAAATGGATATGAAGAGGGGAGTGACAGTGGTATGTGCGAATGAATCTGAAGCTGGAAGAATGCGTGGCAGACAATCAAGAAATTTCAAAGATGAGAGTAAAAAAGCCTGTAAAAAAGTGAGGAATGTTTCAGGAAGTGCAGTGGCAAATCAGAAAATCTACTGTGATCACTCTTTAATTCGAACAGAATTTGACAAATACCTGATATGAACCCTGGCTCCTTGGACTCCCAGGCGGCCGATCCAGCCTTCCTTATCAAACTGTCTTGGAGGCTGAGTAGGCACATCGACAGTTTTTAATTAAGATCAGTGGTGATTCAGAGACCATTGCAGAGTTCTGTTCAAATCTTTGTGCGCCGTCTGTCGATACTGTATGCTCAGAAGCCTAGAATTGACGTTGTTGTTGAGAGGGAAATTGACTACCAGTGAGAGAGTTTTAGTATCCAGGTGCAGTAACAGAAGAGAGTTAGGTAAAGACTAAGCAGAAATCAGAATAGTAAAGACAATGCATGTGGCTGGATCTACTAGGACTATACTTATAAACAGTGATGGGAATGTGGTGGCTGTAAGAAAAATGCATGAAAGTGTTTTGGTGCCCACAGTAACGTATGAGTGAGATTCTTTGGTGTGATATTAGGAAAATTAAAATAAAAATTCGTGGCAATGGGGTTTCTGGGAAATATGTGTGAGGTGGAATGAGTGAATAGGATAAGAAATGATGGGACTCGGGAAGGATATGGAGTAAAGAAGTTTGTTGACACCAGGGCTGAAGACTTTAAATGTTATGTTCATGTAGAGATAATGGGCAGAAGTAGGAAACTGAAAATGGTATATATGAGTGAGTCTGAAGTTGGATGAAGGCGTGGCAGACCATCAAAAAGGTTGAGAGACAGAGAATGAGTGTGTCATAATACGAGAAACTGAACTGATGAGACTTGGGATTTGACAAGCGACTGAGCTGGTCTCATGAGCTATGTAAGAAGGAGAATATGGCAATACCGTGCAACTATTTTGTCACCTGGTGGAGACGAACTGATCTTGGTAGGTAATATGGTCATCAATAAAATAAATGTCCCGCTGATCATTTATGTGAGGTAAGTGGTGACACACACACACACACACACACACACACACACACACACAGTCAGTCAGTGAGGGAAACCACAAATTTTGACCAACCATGAACACAAGAACAAAACAATAAATAAATAAAAACTTAAATAAATAAATAAATGATGTTGTGGAGAGAGAGAGAGAGAGAGAGAGAGAGAGAGAGAGAGAGAGAGAGAGAGAGACTGACGAGGAGAGTGTATGTGTGTGAGGTGGAGAGGGGGAGAGGGAGGAGGAGGCCAAGGATGAGATGGAGGGATGGGGTGGAGAGGTATATGGGAGGGAAGTGTGAGCTGGGAGCAGAGCAATGAAATGGCGGGGGACAGGGCGACATGGAGGCGATTTGTTTTTGGCCACCCCCTACAGAATTGAGGCACTGGCAATAGATAGAGAGAATAAATCAGTAACAGGCAATTCCATATTACCCCCTTGAACGCGTAGGGGCCCTAGGCTAGGCTATCGTAGTCTGGTACATTTCAGGGTAGTTGGTCGGCCTACTTCTCCTGGTGGCTTTACATGATCGACAAACTTCCAGTCACTCTGTGGGGTATCCAACTTATGCACGGCCGTCACTTCCACTGGGGCCTTCTAACCACTACACCACCAGGTAGGACAATGACAGCAGGTAAGTACTTCATTACCATCACACCTTTTGTATTATATTCTTTCTGCCTTCAGTCCATTTTATTCTCCTTAGAAATAGTCTCCTCTACTGAAAGAGTTAGAGACTGACTCCATTAACCCATTCAGTCCAAGCATATCATAATGAAGGCGAGTAAAATATTGTCAAGCACAAGACGGAATGAAACAAAGGTGGGGGAAAAACACCTTTAATACGATTTAGGATATTTGTAGGTGATAAAACGATAGGGAAGTGAAACGGCGGAAAAAATTAACACAAAATCAAATGCAAATACCAGAAGGAGACAAAATGAATTTTCAAGTAAAAAGACCGCGACGTCGAGGCCTGGAGAGAACCCGGGCTCCTATGACTTGTAGGCCACGATTCCACCAGTCCTGATCACGCCGTCTTAAGGACAAAACTTAATACGAGCTATCAGTACTGTGACTCTCGATTCTTGTAGTAGGAGTTAAAGATGAATACAGGGAGTTGATTTTAATTTATTATCATCAGAGAAAAATCTATGTTGAGCAGGGTATGTCTTACAGAGACTTGAAATACTAAGTAAGTCTAGTTGGACCCCTCTTCTTGTTCACTCTCTCCACTACCTGTCGGTTCTATAGCTAGCCTCCTTCTGAGCTCTGCTTCCTAAATTCTGGTGTAGCAGGGGTGGTGTCACGTGTGTTACACTGTTGTTGGAATGTTCTAGAAACCTGTGTGTGAGTATGTGTGTGTATGGTCACTATGCATTGTTCGTATGCTATCTCGCTGACACACCACCTATATCATCCCCTGACTTGCTGTTTCCAGTGTATTGTCAACATTTCCTCAGTTACACTTGCAAGCTCACTTCCCGTTCCCAGGCTTGCCTGGTGCTCTGTCTATCTATCTATCTATCTATCTACCTATCTATCATGTTTTCTATAATTAATTGTATTTATATTATTGAGTCCTAACATTGCTCGGTCACGCACTGGAGGTCCTCCGACAGTAATTATCATTGACATATACTAATCTATTAGTACATGATATTGATTATAATATTGTATACATATAATATTCATAGTAAATTGCAATGATCTAGTAATATTACATTTTAAACAAGTTGTATACATATTTGAATAAATGCACTAAAGGTAAACTATTTAACTGTAATACAGTATGTACATGGGTTATTGTAAAGAAATGCATACATGCAAGAAAAAAAAAATAGTTTACAATTAAGATCATGGTAAGAGTTATTAATATTTCATTTAAAGATAATGCTACTGGTATGCCATACTTCTATATCATGGGTCATTCTTCTTTGTTTATATATATATATATATATATATATATATACTGTATATATGTACACTTCATTCAGGGGGGTTAACTTGCATGTTAACTCTACCCCCACTAAATACTGACTCCAAATTTGCAATTCTTGAATGCATTCTGTGCATTGCGAACAGCACTACTGCAAATACAACGCAGAAGATTATAAGGACAGTAAGTGCTGGGCTATACACATAATATGGGTTGAACATACTCAAACTCAGATCTTCCCAGGGCTTCATTGCTTCATTGATCAGCTGCATAGTTTCAAACTTAGGTGAAGTCAACTTAATACTTGTGCTCATGTTTAAGTCCATATCAGGCAGTGGGTGGAAATGTTTGTGTGTATGACTGAGAATGGCGTAGAGATTGATGGTGGATAAAATGGACATGGATGGTGTAAATACCGCACAGTAGTCTGGTGCTATGTATAATCCTGAGGCTGAAGTATGAGATGGTGGTATATCTGGACAGACTATGTAAACTGATGTGTTATGAGTGAAATAAAAAAACTGTGAGTGTCCGATGCGTTGATGGTTTACAAGCTTATCTGGAGCAAAAGTGAAGTTGCAATGATTATGAATATTGTTATTTCTGATGATAGCCATTTCACAAGGGACCGTATCAGTAGGCTGAAACGTGAAAATGTACGCAGGACAAAGATGAACAGCATGTAAGGATGTGCGGCACTTTCGTTCAATCGTTGATTCACTCGCGAAAGTGACAGTGTTCCGTCTCTTGAAGACCATGATGAGTTCGGTATCTGTGTTGATGTTAATGATGACCAAAGTGTTGTTATTTTTAGAAGGGAAGGGGTGTATTTGGTATACTGTGAACAGGTCATCAGTTATGAATGGTACATGAACTACTACTGATGTTGGTGTTAGTGTTTCTTCTAAATATGGATAATATTGCATGAATTCCCTACTTCGGAACAACGGCTTCAATTTGTTTATGTATGCCTTGACTAATTATCTGACGTAGCTCATGAACTGGGAGTAAGTCAATTGTGATCTTGCCATCACCAGCATTCGAAATTCCTTGCATAAGTGCCCTGAAACGATCTCTAGTGTTCTCTAATTGTAGTAGAATTGTGTCAATATGTTCTGTGATGATGGAGAAGTGTTGGAAAAGTGTTATGTTACCTTCCATTTCATTTATTTTATCTACACTTTCGAGAGCTATGTTTTCTGCTTTTTCAGATTTTTCACAATTGTTTTCATTGCTGAGTTATGTCCTATGATGAATTTATCTTGTTATGTTAGTACCTGAGCTATTTTATTAAATTTGTTGTTAATTTCTTTAAGGTCATCCTCTGTAGCCAATCCAAAGATGTTCCCAAGAACTGCGACACCCAGGTCGAACAAACAGCGCTTTTGGAGAGTACGTGTGATGTTGTTCCTGTCGCTCAGTACCTCCGTTCCATAAGATGGGAGATCTTGGATCATGATGAGCATAGTTGACATTGCCTGTTCTATTTTCCATTTCGCTAACTTCACTATTTCATTCACTTCCTTTGTGTTATGTGCTTGTGAAACATAGCCTCCTATCATGAAGTCCAGGGTTCGCATTGGTTTCGCGATATTTTCTAGATAAGAAGGTAATTCATACAAGTAATCCAGACTTATTTCAGTACTCATGACGTCTTTTACGATTGAAGTCGTGGCCGTTGGAGCTATGAGGCATCCTTGTCGTACTATGTGTTGGGGGTCTAAGTACGCATATCCTTTTGCTATGTAGAGGAGAATCCATAGCATAAGTCCCTTCATCGCTACCTACCGACAAAAAAAATCTATTAATTTCCTAATATGGTCATGCTGTGGTCGATGATAGTGATGCTGTGCATTACGGTTGATTGTTATTTCATTTATAGAAGGAGTTTAAATCGATATTTAATTCTCGTAAATGATGTACTGTAGATTTTATTGGAATAGTTGCACCTATGTTTGATTGTTTGGTATATGACCTTAATTTATTTTTGTAATTATTATTGTTTTCTTGCTTGGTTTCTTGAGTTACTTTCGCCTGTTCGGTTGTATCCGATGCTGAATAATTATTGGATAGTTCCCTTGAAACTCGTTTTAAATGGTCAATATGAACTTGTTTCTCTTCGCCACTAGACAGTGACTTAAAACTTTGTTTGCTTTTATGTTAATTACTCTGCATGGGCCCTCAAATTTTGGGGATAATTTATTGTCTCGTATGAATGATACCATAAACAATGTCTCCTAAGCTGATAGGTGAATCTCTTGCCTTCTTGTTAAATGCCTCCGTCATTTCTTCCTTGGACATCGTCAATTGTTTTTTGACTCTTTTGTGTATGTCCTGGAATTCACATAAACGGAGTTTAGAGTAATCATCGTAATTGTATATGGGCAGACTGTCACCTTCTAGGAGCTCATACGGTAGTTTTTTATCTGTCCCATATATAATGAAATGTGGTGTGTCACCTATGGATTTATTTATAGATCCATTAATTGAGGCTTCTACTCTGAGAATCCAATCATCCAAGCTTGCATAATTTTCATTGAGAATGTGTCGTAGCACATCTAATACTTTTTTGTTTTGTCTCTCTACTAACCCATTAGATGCTGGGTGATAGGCTAAAACGTTAATCTTTTTGATGTTGTATTGTTTACATATTTCTTGTAAGATATCAGAATTAAATTCTCCTCCATTATCACTTATTAGTACCTTTGGGGTATTAAAGTGACATATTACATTATCTGTTATTGCCTTTGCTACTGTATCTGCTGTTTTATCTTTACTTGGAGCTAAAATGACATAACGGGAAAAATGATCCGTTGCTACGAATAGGTATTGGTTATTACTGTATGATAATGGCATCTTGAGTAAATCAACAGCGACAACGTCCCATGGTTGATGTGGTACAGGGTAATTACCCATCGGGGCAGGTGTGATTGGGTATCCTTTGTGTTTTGCACATGATTCGCATCTGTCTATATGATTGTTTATATCTTTTCATAATGAAGGCCAGTAATATAACAGCTGGGCTTGTTTGAATGTCTTATCCTTTCCAGGATGTCCTGCATGTGGGCTGTCGTGTATCGTTCGTAATACCTGGGGTATCATGTCATTAGGTACTACCAACTGGTTATTATTTCTTTGGCATTTTGGTTGTTTCGGGTTGATCTTGTATAAAGTATTATTGACCATTGTGATTTGTTCGAGTGGTACATGCAGTCTGGGTAAATGTATGTCATCTCCACTTTCTAACTTGTATATAACTTTAGATCATACTGGGTCAAGTGTTTGTGCTTTTCCGATATCATCGTGGCTTGGGATATTTCCTTTGAGATCTAATGCCGCGACCTGAATTGTGTTCGGGTTCCTAGATAATGCGTCAGCTACTATGTTCATTTTACCCTGTATATAATGAATTTGTACATTGTAGTTTTCAACTGTACATTTCCATCTTGCTCTCCTCCCAGAAAGGAGTTTTTCTTTAAACATACCCACCAGTGGTTTATGGTCGGTGAATAAGTGGATTTCGTAACCATATACCAAATCTCGAAACTTTTGTAATGCAAAAACCACTGCAAGTACCTCTAAGTCTGTAGTGCAATAATTTTTGTCAGCACCTTTTGTTTGTCTGCTGGCAAATGCAATTGGTTGAATCTTTCCTCTTTTATCTTCCTGCATCAGTACAGCCCCTAATCCTTTAACTGATGCGTCTGTACAAATAAGAAATGATTTTGTGTAATCCGGATATGCCAAACAAGGTGCATTTGTTAGTTTAATTATTAGATTGTTAAATGCCTTTTTTTTGTTCTTCTTCCCATTGGAATATAGCATCTTGTTTGAGTAGTTGGAATAGAGGAAAGGCTATATGAGAAAATTGTGGTGCGACTGACTTATAGTACCCAGCTAGACCTAAAAATTGTCTAACTTCGTCAGTTGTAGTGGGTTCAGGAAAATCTCTCACTTCCTGTATTTTGTCATCAGTGGTCTGAATACCATTAGAACCTAATTTTTGGCCTAAGAAATTTATTTCCTGAAAGCATAATTTGCATTTAGAGAGCTTAATTTTCAAACCAGCATCACTAAGCTTTTGTAAGAGTAAGTCATATTTCTTGAGATGATCTGTAATGTTTTTCGTTGCGATTATAATATCGTCAAGATAAACAAATATTCCTTATCCTAAAATTCCGGACAATACGTAATTCATAAGACGCTGGGATGTGCCTGGGGCTGTCTTCAGTCCCATCGGCATCCTTGTATATTGGTAGTGGCCTCTATTTGTGGAAAAGGCAGTGTATTTACGTGACTCCTCCTCAACCGGTATTTGGTAATAGCCATTTAGTAGATCGATTGTTGAAAATATATTATTTTCCGGTCCAATTGAATATTCTGTAGAATGTCGCTTAGCAATGGCATTGGAAATCGGTCTGGGATTGTGTGATTGTTTAGTTTATGGTAATCTACTACCGCACGCATTTCTCCATTTCGTTTGGGCACGGAGAATAATGGGGCATTCCACGGGGAGACTGAAGGTTCAATAATTGCAAGTTTTAACATTTCATCGACATACTGATTTGCAAGTGTACGTTGGGAGTGTGGGATGCAGTAGGCTGGTACGAAAATTGGTTGTGTTTCTGGGTGCACATTAATCTTGTGATTAATCAGGTTAGTACACCCTGATTGTTCTCCGGGTAATGCTACGGTGTCCCTGTGTGTTTCCAGCAGGGTTAACAAATCATTTTCTTCATCAAATTCACCTGAGTGAATTAAATTCTCTTTTATGCTTTCTCTATCCGTAGATTTTATTTCACTTGTTACTCCAGCTATAACTATTTCCTTCACAGGGGTGGGACACTTTTCAATATTAACTTTCCCCATCCCGATGTTTTCTGGGCAGTGGTACGCCCCAGTCCCGACATTTTTGGACCTTTTTTTTTTTGGCTCAAACATCCGCTTTTGGTGAGAAACATCGAAAATTCATAGAGAAATCGCTCACCTGAGGTTTAAAATACTCGATCCAGGTAGGAGTACCTCCTTATCTTACAAGGTTTTCTGTCAGGCTGGCCGCAAAGAAAACGGGTTCTGTGGGAGGATAACTATTCTACACCACTCATAAACGGTATTTATTTATTTATTTGGTACGAATTTATATGTAGTACGAGAGTATATTGGTTTTCAAACAGTAATATAGGCATTATAAGCATTGTTTCACTCACTATCTCATCACCACTCCTGACCTTTTTTTGCCACATCACCTGATCATCATTTCTGACTGTTTCTTCCTCTAATGTTTGTCCTCCACACTGTCATCGATTGGGGAATCACTCTGGCCCTGAATTTCGTACCGTGGTATGACATGGCTTTACTGGCCAGGTCACTGATAACAGGTGAATTGCTGAGAAAAGGTCATGCAGAGGGGGGAGGAGGTCATGCTGGGTAAGGCATTGTCCCTGCCTGGCATCTTGTAGAGGAAGGTGTCCGGCGTATACGTGCCAAAAATCACTCGCGAAAATTAAAAATTGTGCAAATTAGGGACCTTGCAATGTCCTTGCAATGTTGCCGCGTTAATTTACGTGTCCGGGATATGAGTGCACATCATGTGAGGACGTGAATTCACGTCTCCGGGACGGGGTGGGTTAACTATGCAAGTCCCCTTTTTCAACTGAACTTCCCCATTCATGTGATTAATTATAAATATCTGAGTTTGCCCTTCCTCATTCATCTAACATAATGCGTTTTCTACTGACAATCCCTTTACTTTACATAATTCTTCTAAGACAAGAACAGTACTATTCCGTAATTTGTTCTTTATGGTAACTTTCATATAGGAATTTGGTGATATAACTAAATCATTGGTGAGGTAGGCTGGAAAAACTGATAAATCAGTACTGTTACCTGGGTCTCTAATCCTGGAGGCTGGGGCTGGTGGTTGGAGTGGATCTATACACTCATCTGTTTGTGTATGTTTGTTTAAGCTTTTAATATTACCAATTCTTTTTGGTTCTCTTTTACTAATTGGTGAGGGTTCTGATGGTATTTCCTCTATGAATTCATTGTCAGAGTCTATTGCATTCATTTGTGGGAGTAAAGTTATGTTCTCTGCTCTCATGCATCTTAAGCCCAGTAATATATGAGCTTTAATTGCTAAGTTTTCAACGATATAGAAAAATGCAGAGAATGGTCTTGTAGTCTCTGAAACTGATATTTAACCATATCATACCTTTTACTGTAATTATTTTTCCATCTCCCGTATATAAATCTAAATCAGCTTCATCCAGAAAAATTACTTTCTTCTTATTTTTAAGAATTCTGTTTATTTCTTCTTGTGTTATTAAGTTCACTGGAGAGCCTGTGTCTAAAAATAAGGAAACGTTTTGATCCTCACATACAGCTGGTATCAAGATACACTCATTTCCCAACATGCCTCCTATGTGAATTTTAGACTTGCTTTTCTTTACGTTTGTTCGTTTTTTGTCATGACTTGGTCTTCCCCTGATTTGAACACAGACACAATTTTTCCTACTGTTTCGCAGTTACTGGTCCAGTGCCCTTGGCATCTATGATGCCTACAGTAAGAACGAAATCCTTGTGTCTTTGGCTATCCTCTTTTGTTTTGATAAAGCATTCATTCCTTGTGTGTCCTGGTTTTGCACAATAATGACATAGAATGGACCTATCTCTTGACTGTGACCTACGAGGTAACTTCCCATATGTAGTGTTGTTTGTGGTGTGAGATCTGCTCGGACTGCGCGAAAACTTATAAAACTGCTTGTACCCTTCTCTCTCTGCTACATCCACCCAACCCCCGACGCTGACGCAGGAGTCAAGAGGTCAAGACGACAAAGCAAATACCAAGTCCATATTCACAACTCATCTTCACTCAAGTTACTCATCGCTACTCATTTACTCACCACAGCTACCAGTGTGGGAAGCCGACGTCACCATGTGCTGAGATGACATCACAACGCGAGTCTGCCATGCCAAGCAACGTGTGACTGACACCAGGCACCTCTCACCCACTACTCATTACTCATTATTCACATAGCTCCTACTCATACTCATTTATTTTCACAGTTAAGTTGGAAATTCGACGTTCTATGCTAAGGTTTGTCTGGGACAGCTCTTAACCACCACAAGCACCAGGCCATGGAATCTCCTGAGTAATATCGTTCATCAACACACCACTAGAATTATCAAGAGATCTTCAATCAAACCTGCATTTTTCTTCTGAGATCGACTTTTGTATCGACACACCTCTACGATCTGTATCAAGTGGGTAAAATTATACTTACTCATTTCTTCTCAGTGCTAAAATTAGCTATATTCAACTTTTTTGTTTACTTATTACAATACATACACTTATACACACACTAACAAACATTTATTTCAGTTTATTTACTCATCTATATTGTTAGAACATAAAAAAAAAAGAGGCGTATTTTCATAACACCATATCTTAATGACAGGAATATTTTCGCCACCACCCACGTTAATACCAGATGACACACAATTTGCCACAACAACAGACTCACAATTAAGAGAGCACCAAGGCAACATACCAGATGACACACAATTTGCCACAACAACAGACTCACAATTAGAAGAGCACCAAGGCAACCCGCCCCTTGTACAAACCTCACCACACACTAAAGATCAAGAAACAAATACGGCAGTTTCAGATGATGAGTGTGAAATCCCCTCTGACTTAGCAAGTGCGGACTTTGTCGCTGACTTGCCCACGTATGCCAATATACGTAACAGGGTTCACTGGTCTGGTCGTACATATTCCACCATTCCCTCACACAACGATAAACACGTCCAAGTTGAATTAACAGAGCAAACAGTGAAAATGAATCAAGAAACAAATACCGCTGATCTAACAACCACACCTCAAGTGTTTGTGTATCACGAGGATAAAACTGCCCCAAAATTCTCTGGCACAGACAAAGATCGCATTGATGTCATTTCATTAGTCAGTCAGTGCGAACAAATGTTCATCAAGCGTCACATACTAGATGAACAAGAGAAAATTGCTATTTTTTCATCTTGCATAAGCCAGGAAAGATGTCCAGCGAGCAATTTGCTTCGCTCAGACAAGCTCCATCGTGCTAAAACATATGATGAATTTAAAACTGAATTTTTGAAGAAATTTTCTGGAGGTATGAATTTCTTGCCAGGTATAATTCCAGAATTACATAAAATTGTAGATCTTGTAAGGGAGCACACTACAAACCATGTGCTCAGTGAAATAACTGCTGATGTCTCCACAATCAAGAGAACATTGTTAGTTACTTTGGAAAATTCTAATTGGATAACAGATGATGGAAAGATGTCCCCAGACCTCGTCGTGGACATCATTGGTTATGTAGCTGCCTTGTGTAAATTACCAGATAGGACCCTTAAGATCGCCAAGACGATCGCATACACCCCAGAAATGTGCTTGCTAGACTTAATGAACTAGGTAGAGATGCAGTGCAGTAAAGCAGGTATGGTCGACACACATGCACATTCTGGTAGAATGAGGGTACCTGAGACAGTATCAGCTGTGAAAACATCTACACCGACCCCAAACAGAGAACAAAATCGATCGCGACCCGAAAGCGGGCAGACCAAACAACCAAACATGACAAGGCCTCGTTCACAGACGCCTTGCTACAGACAGTTTCATAAGTTTTCGCACAGCCCGAGCAGGTCTCGTGCCATAAACAACACTTCTTATGGGAAATCACATCGTAGGTCACAGTCAAGGGATAGGTCCATTCTATGTCATTATTGTGCAAAACCAGGACACACAATGTATGAATGCTTTATCAAGGCAAAAGAGGACAAACAAAAGACACAAGGATTTGGTCCTTACTGTAGGCATCATAGATACCAAGGGCACTGGACTAGTGATTGCAAAACAGTAGAAAAAATTGTGTCTATGTTCAAATTGGGGGAAGACCAAGTCATGACAAAAAACGAACAAACGTAAAGAAAAACAAGTCTAAACTTCTAATAGGAGGCATGTTGGGAAATGAGTGTATCTTGATACCAGCTGTATGTGAGGATAAAAACGTTTCCTTATTTTTAGATACAGGCTCTCCAGTGAACTTAATAGCACATGAAGAACTAAATAGAATTCTTAAAAATAAAAAGAAAGTAACTTTTCTGGATGAAGCTGATTTAGATTTATACACAGTAGATGGGCAAAGAGATTACAGTGAAAGGTATGATAAGATTAAATATCAGTTTCACAGAAACTGCAAGACCATTCTCTGCATTTTTCTATATCGTTGAAAACTTAGCAATTAAAGCTCATATATTACTGGGCTTAAGATCCATGAGAGCTGAGAACATAACCATACTCTCACAAATGAATGGAATAGACTTTGACAATGAATTCATAGAGGAAATAACTTCAGAGCCCTCACCGATTGGTAGAAGAGAGCCAAAAAGAATTGGTAATATTAAAGGCTTAAACAAACATACACAAACAGATGAGTGTATAGATCCACTCCCACCACCAACCCCATCCTCCAGAATTAGTGACTGGGTCACTAATAAGTCACTATACACTCATCTGTTTGTGTATGTTTGTTTAAGCCTTTAATATTACCAATTCTTTTTGGCTCTCTTCTACCAATCGGTGAGGGCTCTGAAGTTATTTCCTCTATGAATTCATTGTCAAAGTCTATTCCATTCATTTGTGAGAGTATGGTTATGTTCTCAGCTCTCATGGATCTTAAGCCCAGTAATATATGAGCTTTAATTGCTAAGTTTTCAACGATAAAGAAAAATGCAGAGAATGGTCTTGCAGTTTCTGTGAAACTGATATTTAATCTTATCATACCTTTCACTGTAATCTCTTTGCCCATCTACTGTGTATAAATCTAAATCAGCTTCATCCAGAAAAGTTACTTTCTTTTTATTTTTAAGAATTCTATTTAGTTCTTCATGTGCTATTAAGTTCACTGGAGAGCCTGTATCTAAAAATAAGGAAACGTTTTTATCCTCACATACAGCTGGTATCAAGATACACTCATTTCCCAACATGCCTCCTATTAGAAGTTTAGACTTGTTTTTCTTTACGTTTGTTCGTTTTTTGTCATGACTTGGTCTTCCCCCAATTTGAACATAGACACAATTTTTTCTACTGTTTTGCAATCACTAGTCCAGTGCCCTTGGTATCTATGATGCCTACAGTAAGGACCAAATCCTTGTGTCTTTTGTTTGTCCTCTTTTGCCTTGATAAAGCATTCATACATTGTGTGTCCTGGTTTTGCACAATAATGACATAGAATGGACCTATCCCTTGACTGTGACCTACGATGTGATTTCCCATAAGAAGTGTTGTTTATGGCACGAGACCTGCTCGGGCTGTGCGAAAACTTATGAAACTGTCTGTAGCAAGGCGTCTGTGAACGAGGCCTTGTCATGTTTGGTTGTTTGGTCTGCCCGCTTTCGGGTCGCGATCGATTTTGTTCTCTGTTTGGGGTCGGTGTAGATGTTTTCACAGCTGATACTGTCTCAGGTACCCTCATTCTACCAGAATGTGCATGTGTGTCGACCATACCTGCTTTACTGCACTGCATCTCTACCTAGTTCATTAAGTCTAGCAAGCACATTTCTGGGGTGTATGCGATCGTCTTGGCGATCTTAAGGGTCCTATCTGGTAATTTACACAAGGCAGCTACATAACCAATGATGTCCACGACGAGGTCTGGGGACATCTTTCCATCATCTGTTATCCAATTAGAATTTTCCAAAGTAACTAACAATGTTCTCTTGATTGTGGAGACATCAGCAGTTATTTCACTGAGCACATGGTTTGTAGTGTGCTCCCTTACAAGATCTACAATTTTATGTAATTCTGGAATTATACCTGGCAAGAAATTCATACCTCCAGAAAATTTCTTCAAAAATTCAGTTTTAAATTCATCATATGTTTTAGCACGATGGAGCTTGTCTGAGCGAAGCAAATTGCTCGCTGGACATCTTTCCTGGCTTATGCAAGATGAAAAAATAGCAATTTTCTCTTGTTCATCTAGTATGTGACGCTTGATGAACATTTGTTCGCACTGACTGACTAATGAAATGACATCAATGCGATCTTTGTCTGTGCCAGAGAATTTTGGGGCAGTTTTATCCTCGTGATACACAAACACTTGAGGTGTGGTTGTTAGATCAGCGGTATTTGTTTCTTGATTCATTTTCACTGTTTGCTCTGTTAATTCAACTTGGACGTGTTTATCGTTGTGTGAGGGAATGGTGGAATATGTACGACCAGACCAGTGAACCCTGTTACGTATATTGGCATACGTGGGCAAGTCAGCGACAAAGTCCGCACTTGCTAAGTCAGAGGGGATTTCACACTCATCATCTGAAACTGCCGTATTTGTTTCTTGATCTTTAGTGTGTGGTGAGGTTTGTACAAGGGGCGGGTTGCCTTGGTGCTCTTCTAATTGTGAGTCTGTTGTTGTGGCAAATTGTGTGTCATCTGGTATGTTGCCTTGGTGCTCTCTTAATTGTGAGTCTGTTGTTGTGGCAAATTGTGTGTCATCTGGTATTAACGTGGGTGGTGGCGAAAATATTCCTGTCATTAAGATATGGTGTTATGAAATACGCCTCTTGTTTATTTATGTCCTAACAAAATAGATGAGTAAATAAGTTGAAATAAATGATAGATAGTGAGTGTATAAGTGTATATATGGAAATAAGCAAAAAAAAAGTTGAATATAGCTAATTTTAGCACTGAGAAGAAATGAGTAAGTATAATTTTACCCACTTGATACAGATCGTAGAGGTGTGTCGATACAAAAGTCGATCTCAGAAGAAAAATGCAGGTTTGATTGAAGATCTCTTGATAATTCTAGTGGTGTGTTGATGAACGATATTACTCAGGAGATTCCATGGCCTGGTGCTTGTGGTGGTTAAGAGCTGTCCCAGACAAACCTTAGCATAGAACGTCGAATTTCCAACTTAACTGTGAAAATAAATGAGTATGAGTAGGAGCTATGTGAATAATGAGTAATGAGTAGTGGGTGAGAGGTGCCTGGTGTCAGTCACACGTTGCTTGGCATGGCAGACTCGCGTTGTGATGTCATCTCAGCACATGGTGACGTCGGCTTCCCACACTGGTAGCTGTGGTGAGTAAATGAGTAGCGATGAGTAACTTGAGTGAAGATGAGTTGTGAATATGGACTTGGTATTTGCTTTGTCGTCTTGACCTCTTGACTCCTGCGTCAGCGTCGGGGGTTGGGTGGATGTAGCAGAGAGAGAAGGGTACAAGCAGTTTTATAAGTTTTCGCGAGTCTGAGCAGATCTCACACCACAAACAACACTACATATGGGAAGTTACCTCGTAGGTCACAGTCAAGAGATAGGTCCATTCTATGTCATTATTGTGCAAAACCAGGACACACAAGGAATGAATGCTTTATCAAAACAAAAGAGGATAGCCAAAGACACAAGGATTTCGTTCTTACTGTAGGCATCATAGATGCCAAGGGCACTGGACCAGTAACTGCGAAACAGTAGGAAAAATTGTGTCTGTGTTCAAATCAGGGGAAGACCAAGTCATGACCAAAACGAACAAACGTAAAGAAAAGCAAGTCTAAAATTCACATAGGAGGCATGTTGGGAAATGAGTGTATCTTGATACCAGCTGTATGTGAGGATCAAAACGTTTCCTTATTTTTAGACACAGGCTCTCCAGTGAACTTAATAACACAAGAAGAAATAAACAGAATTCTTAAAAATAAGAAGAAAGTAATTTTTCTGGATGAAGCTGATTTAGATTTATATACGGGAGATGGAAAAATAATTACAGTAAAAGGTATGATATGGTTAAATATCAGTTTCAGAGACTACAAGACCATTCTCTGCATTTTTCTATATCGTTGAAAACTTAGCAATTAAAGCTCATATATTACTGGGCTTAAGATGCATGAGAGCAGAGAACATAACTTTACTCCCACAAATGAATGCAATAGACTCTGACAATGAATTCATAGAGGAAATACCATCAGAACCCTCACCAATTAGTAAAAGAGAACCAAAAAGAATTGGTAATATTAAAAGCTTAAACAAACATACACAAACAGATGAGTGTATAGATCCACTCCAACCACCAGCCCCAGCCTCCAGGATTAGAGACCCAGGTAACAGTACTGATTTATCAGTTTTTCCAGCCTACCTCACCAATGATTTAGTTATATCACCAAATTCCTATATGAAAGTTACCATAAAGAACAAATTACGGAATAGTACTGTTCTTGTCTTAGAAGAATTATGTAAAGTAAAGGGATTGTCAGTAGAAAACGCATTATGTTAGATGAATGAGGAAGGGCAAACTCAGATATTTATAATTAATCACATGAATGGGGAAGTTCAGTTGAAAAAGGGGACTTGCATAGTTAACCCACCCCGTCCCGGAGACGTGAATTCACGTCCTCACATGATGTGCACTCATATCCCGGACACGTAAATTAACGCGGCAACATTGCAAGGACATTGCAAGGTCCCTAATTTGCACAATTTTTAATTTTCGCGAGTGATTTTTGGCACGTATACGCCGGACACCTTCCTCTACAAGATGCCAGGCAGGGACAATGCCTTACCCAGCATGACCTCCTCCCCCCTCTGCATGATCTTTTCTCAGCAATTCACCTGTTATCAGTGACCTGGCCAGTAAAGCCATGTCATACCACGGTACGAAATTCAGGGCCAGAGTGATTCCCCAATCGATGACAGTGTGGAGGACAAACATTAGAGGAAGAAACAGTCAGAAATGATGATCAGGTGATGTGGCAAAAAAAGGTCAGGAGTGGTGATGAGATAGTGAGTGAAACAATGCTTATAATGCCTATATTACTGTTTGAAAACCAATATACTCTCGTACTACGTATAAATTCGTACCAAATAAATAAATAAATACCGTTTATGAGTGGTGTAGAATAGTTATCCTCCCACAGAACCCGTTTTCTTTGCGGCCAGCCTGACAGAAAACCTTGTAAGATAAGGAGGTACTCCTACCTGGATCGAGTATTTTAAACCTCAGGTGAGCGATTTCTCTATGAATTTTCGATGTTTCTCACCAAAAGCGGATGTTTGAGCCAAAAAAAAAAAAAGGTCCAAAAATGTCGGGACTGGGGCGTACCACTGCCCAGAAAACATCGGGATGGGGAAAGTTAATATTGAAAAGTGTCCCACCCCTGTGAAGGAAATAGTTATAGCTGGAGTAACAAGTGAAATAAAATCTACGGATAGAGAAAGCATAAAAGAGAATTTAATTCACTCAGGTGAATTTGATGAAGAAAATGATTTGTTAACCCTGCTGGAAACACACAGGGACACCGTAGCATTACCCGGAGAACAATCAGGGTGTACTAACCTGATTAATCACAAGATTAATGTGCACCCAGAAACACAACCAATTTTCGTACCAGCCTACTGCATCCCACACTCCCAACGTACACTTGCAAATCAGTATGTCGATGAAATGTTAAAACTTGCAATTATTGAACCTTCAGTCTCCCGTGGAATGCCCCATTATTCTCCGTGCCCAAACGAAATGGAGAAATGCGTGATAGTAGATTACCATAAACTAAACAATCACACAATCCCAGACCGATTTCCAATGCCATTGCTAAGCGACATTCTACAGAATATTCAATTGGACCGGAAAATAATATATTTTCAACAATCGATCTACTAAATGGCTATTACCAAATACCGGTTGAGGAGGAGTCACGTAAATACACTGCCTTTTCCACAAATAGAGGCCACTACCAATATACAAGGATGCCGATGGGACTGAAGACAGCCCCAGGCACATCCCAGCGTCTTATGAATTACGTATTGTCCGGAATTTTAGGATAAGGAATATTTGTTTATCTTGACGATATTATAATCGCAACGAAAAACATTACAGATCATCTCAAGAAATATGACTTACTCTTACAAAAGCTTAGTGATGCTGGTTTGAAAATTAAGCTCTCTAAATGCAAATTATGCTTTCAGGAAATAAATTTCTTAGGCCAAAAATTAGGTTCTAATGGTATTCAGACCACTGATGACAAAATACAGGAAGTGAGAGATTTTCCTGAACCCACTACAACTGACGAAGTTAGACAATTTTTAGGTCTAGCTGGGTACTATAAGTCAGTCGCACCACAATTTTCTCATATAGCCTTTCCTCTATTCCAGCTACTCAAACAAGATGCTATATTCCAATGGGAAGAAGAACAAAAAAAAGGCATTTAACAATCTAATAATTAAACTAACAAATGCACCTTGTTTGGCATATCCGGATTACACAAAATCATTTCTTATTTGTACAGACGCATCAGTTAAAGGATTAGGGGCTGTACTGATGCAGGAAGATAAAAGAGGAAAGATTCAACCAATTGCATTTGCCAGCAGACAAACAAAAGGTGCTGACAAAAATTATTGCACTACAGACTTAGAGGTACTTGCAGTGGTTTTTGCATTACAAAAGTTTCGAGATTTGGTATATGGTTACGAAATCCACTTATTCACCGACCATAAACCACTGGTGGGTATGTTTAAAGAAAAACTCCTTTCTGGGAGGAGAGCAAGATGGAAATGTACAGTTGAAAACTACAATGTACAAATTCATTATATACAGGGTAAAATGAACATAGTAGCTGACGCATTATCTAGGAACCCGAACACAATTCAGGTCGCGGCATTAGATCTCAAAGGAAATATCCCAAGCCACGATGATATCGGAAAAGCACAAACACTTGACCCAGTATGATCTAAAGTTATATACAAGTTAGAAAGTGGAGATGACATACATTTACCCAGACTGCATGTACCACTCGAACAAATCACAATGGTCAATAATACTTTATACAAGATCAACCCGAAACAACCAAAATGCCAAAGAAATAATAACCAGTTGGTAGTACCTAATGACATGATACCCCAGGTATTACGAACGATACACGACAGCCCACATGCAGGACATCCTGGAAAGGATAAGACATTCAACCAAGCCCAGCTGTTATATTACTGGCCTTCATTATGAAAAGATATAAACAATCATATAGACAGATGCGAATCATGTGCAAAACACAAAGGATACCCAATCACACCTGCCCCGATGGGTAATTACCCTGTACCACATCAACCATGGGACGTTGTCGCTGTTGATTTACTCAAGATGCCATTATCATACAGTAATAACCAATACCTATTCGTAGCAACGGATCATTTTTCCCGTTATGTCATTTTAGCTCCAAGTAAAGATAAAACAGCAGATACAGTAGCAAAGGCAATAACAGATAATGTAATATGTCACTTTAATACCCCAAAGGTACTAATAAGTGATAATGGAGGAGAATTTAATTCTGATATCTTACAAGAAATATGTAAACAATACAACATCAAAAAGATTAACGTTTTAGCCTATCACCCAGCATCTAATGGGTTAGTAGAGAGACAAAACAAAAAGTATTAGATGTGCTACGACACATTCTCAATGAAAATTATGCAAGCTTGGATGATTGGATTCTCAGAGTAGAAGCCTCAATTAATGGATCTATAAATAAATCCATAGGTGACACACCACATTTCATTATATATGGGACAGATAAAAAACTACCGTATGAGCTCCTAGAAGGTGACAGTCTGCCCATATACAATTACGATGATTACTCTAAACTCCGTTTATGTGAATTCCAGGACATACACAAAAGAGTCAAAAAACAATTGACGATGTCCAAGGAAGAAATGACGGAGGCATTTAACAAGAAGGCAAGAGATTCACCTATCAGCTTAGGAGACATTGTTTATGGTATCATTCATACGAGACAATAAATTATCCCCAAAATTTGAGGGCCCATACAGAGTAATTAACATAAAAGCAAACAAAGTTTTAAGTCACTGTCTAGTGGCGAAGAGAAACAAGTTCATATTGACCATTTAAAACGAGTTTCAAGGGAACTATCCAATAATTATTCAGCATCGGATACAACCGAACAGGCGAAAGTAACTCAAGAAACCAAGCAAGAAAACAATAATAATTACAAAAATAAATTAAGGTCATATACCAAACAATCAAACATAGGTGGAACTGTTCCAATAAAATCTACAGTACATCATTTACGAGAATTAAATATCGATTTAAACTCCTTCTATAAATGAAATAACAATCAACCGTAATGCACAGCATCACTATCATCGACCACAGCATGACCATATTAGGAAATTAATAGATTTTTTTTGTCGGTAGGTAGCGATGAAGGGACTTATGCTATGGATTCTCCTCTACATAGCAAAAGGATATGCGTACTTAGACCCCCAACACATAGTACGACAAGGATGCCTCATAGCTCCAACGGCCACGACTTCAATCGTAAAAGACGTCATGAGTACTGAAATAAGTCTGGATTACTTGTATGAATTACCTTCTTATCTAGAAAATATCGCGAAACCAATGCGAACCCTGGACTTCATGATAGGAGGCTATGTTTCACAAGCACATAACACAAAGGAAGTGAATGAAATAGTGAAGTTAGCGAAATGGAAAATAGAACAGGCAATGTCAACTATGCTCATCATGATCCAAGATCTCCCATCTTATGGAACGGAGGTACTGAGCGACAGGAACAACATCACACGTTCTCTCCAAAAGCGCTGTTTGTTCGACCTGGGTGTCGCAGTTCTTGGGAACATCTTTGGATTGGCTACAGAGGATGACCTTAAAGAAATTAACAACAAATTTAATAAAATAGCTCAGGTACTAACATAACAAGATAAATTCATCATAGGACATAACTCAGCAATGAAAACAATTGTGAAAAATCTGAAAAAGCAGAAAACATAGCTCTCGAAAGTGTAGATAAAATAAATGAAATGGAAGGTAACATAACACTTTTCCAACACTTCTCCATCATCACAGAACATATTGACACAATTCTACTACAATTAGAGAACACTAGAGATCGTTTCAGGGCACTTATGCAAGGAATTTCGAATGCTGGTGATGGCAAGATCACAATTGACTTACTCCCAGTTCATGAGCTACGTCAGATAATTAGTCAAGGCATACATAAACAAATTGAAGCCGTTGTTCCGAAGTAGGGAATTCATGCAATATTATCCATATTTAGAAGAAACACTAACACCAACATCAGTAGTAGTTCATGTACCATTCATAACTGATGACCTGTTCACAGTATACCAAATACACCCCTTCCCTTCTAAAAATAACAACACTTTGGTCATCATCAACATCAACACAGATACCGAACTCATCATGGTCTTCAAGAGACGGAACACTGTCACTTTCGCGAGTGAATCAACGATTGAACGAAAGTGCCGCACATCCTTACATGCTGTTCATCTTTGTCCTGCGTACACTTTCACGTTTCAGCCTACTGATACGGTCCCTTGTGAAATGGCTATCATCAGAAATAACAATATTCATAATCATTGCAACTTCACTTTTGCTCCAGATAAGCTTGTAAACCATCAACGCATCGGACACTCACAGTTTTTTTATTTCACTTATAACACATCAGTTTACATAGTCTGTCCAGATATACCACCATCTCATACTTCAGCCTCAGGATTATACATTCCACCAGACTACTGTGCGGTATTTACACCATCCATGTCCATTTTATCCACCATCAATCTCTACGCCATTCTCAGTCATACACACAAACATTTCCACCCACTGCCTGATATGGACTTAAACATGAGCACAAGTATTAAGTTGACTTCACCTAAGTTTGAAACTATGCAGCTGATCAATGAAGCAATGAAGCCCTGGGAAGATTTGAGTTTGAGTATGTTCAA
Organism: Coenobita brevimanus; assembly: GCF_032717465.1. Taxonomy (NCBI): domain Eukaryota; kingdom Metazoa; phylum Arthropoda; class Malacostraca; order Decapoda; family Coenobitidae; genus Coenobita; species Coenobita brevimanus. Next base: position 43,029,586 of record NC_137050.1, on the reverse strand, counting down.
CCCATATTATGTGTATAGCCCAGCACTTACTGTCTTTATAATCTTCTGCATTGTATTTGCAGTAGTGCTGTTCGCAATGCACAGAATGCATTCAAGAATTGCAAATTTGGAGTCAGTATTTAGTGGGGGTAGAGTTAACATGCAAGTTAACCCCCCTGAATGAAGTGTACATATATATATATATATATATATATATATATATATATATATATATACAAAGAAGAATGACCCATGATATAGAAGTATGGCATACCAGTAGCATTATCTTTAAATGAAATATTAATAACTCTTACCATGATCTTAATTGTAAACTATTTTTTTTTTCTTGCATGTATGCATTTCATTACAATAACCCATGTACATACTGTATTACAGTTAAATAGTTTACCTTTAGTGCATTTATTCAAATATATATACAACTTGTTTAAAATGTAATATTACTAGATCATTGCAATTTACTATGAATATTATATGTATACAATATTATAATCAATATCATGTACTAATAGATTAGTATATGTCAATGATAATTACTGTCGGAGGACCTCCAGTGCGTGACCGAGCAATGTTAGGACTCAATAATATAAATACAATTAATTATAGAAAACATGATAGATAGGTAGATAGATAGATAGATAGATAGACAGAGCACCAGGCAAGCCTGGGAACGGGAAGTGAGCTTGCAAGTGTAACTGAGGAAATGTTGACAATACACTGGAAACAGCAAGTCAGGGGATGATATAGGTGGTGTGTCAGCGAGATAGCATACGAACAATGCATAGTGACCATACACACACATACTCACACACAGGTTTCTAGAACATTCCAACAACAGTGTAACACACGTGACACCACCCCTGCTACACCAGAATTTAGGAAGCAGAGCTCAGAAGGAGGCTAGCTATAGAACCGACAGGTAGTGGAGAGAGTGAACAAGAAGAGGGGTCCAACTAGACTTACTTAGTATTTCAAGTCTCTGTAAGACATACCCTGCTCAACATAGATTTTTCTCTGATGATAATAAATTAAAATCAACTCCCTGTATTCATCTTTAACTCCTACTACAAGAATCGAGAGTCACAGTACTGATAGCTCGTATTAAGTTTTGTCCTTAAGACGGCGTGATCAGGACTGGTGGAATCGTGGCCTACAAGTCATAGGAGCCCGGGTTCTCTCCAGGCCTCGACGTCGCGGTCTTTTTACTTGAAAATTCATTTTGTCTCCTTCTGGTATTTGCATTTGATTTTGTGTTAATTTTTTCCGCCGTTTCACTTCCCTATCGTTTTATCACCTACAAATATCCTAAATCGTATTAAAGGTGTTTTTCCCCCACCTTTGTTTCATTCCGTCTTGTGCTTGACAATATTTTACTCGCCTTCATTATGATATGCTTGGACTGAATGGGTTAATGGAGTCAGTCTCTAACTCTTTCAGTAGAGGAGACTATTTCTAAGGAGAATAAAGTGGACTGAAGGCAGAAAGAATATAATACAAAAGGTGTGATGGTAATGAAGTACTTACCTGCTGTCATTGTCCTACCTGGTGGTGTAGTGGTTAGAAGGCCCCAGTGGAAGTGACGGCCGTGCATAAGTTGGATACCCCACAGAGTGACTGGAAGTTTGTCGATCATGTAAAGCCACCAGGAGAAGTAGGCCGACCAACTACCCTGAAATGTACCAGACTACGATAGCCTAGCCTAGGGCCCCTACGCGTTCAAGGGGGTAATATGGAATTGCCTGTTACTGATTTATTCTCTCTATCTATTGCCAGTGCCTCAATTCTGTAGGGGGTGGCCAAAAACAAATCGCCTCCATGTCGCCCTGTCCCCCGCCATTTCATTGCTCTGCTCCCAGCTCACACTTCCCTCCCATATACCTCTCCACCCCATCCCTCCATCTCATCCTTGGCCTCCTCCTCCCTCTCCCCCTCTCCACCTCACACACATACACTCTCCTCGTCAGTCTCTCTCTCTCTCTCTCTCTCTCTCTCTCTCTCTCTCTCTCTCCACAACATCATTTATTTATTTATTTAAGTTTTTATTTATTTATTGTTTTGTTCTTGTGTTCATGGTTGGTCAAAATTTGTGGTTTCCCTCACTGACTGACTGTGTGTGTGTGTGTGTGTGTGTGTGTGTGTGTGTGTGTGTCACCACTTACCTCACATAAATGATCAGCGGGACATTTATTTTATTGATGACCATATTACCTACCAAGATCAGTTCGTCTCCACCAGGTGACAAAATAGTTGCACGGTATTGCCATATTCTCCTTCTTACATAGCTCATGAGACCAGCTCAGTCGCTTGTCAAATCCCAAGTCTCATCAGTTCAGTTTCTCGTATTATGACACACTCATTCCCTGTCTCTCAACCTTTTTGATGGTCTGCCACGCCTTCATCCAACTTCAGACTCACTCATATATATCATTTTCAGTTTCCTACTTCTGCCCATTATCTCTACATGAACATAACATTTAAAGTCTTCAGCCCTGGTGTCAACAAACTTCTTTACTCCATATCCTTCCCGAGTCCCATCATTTCTTATCCTATTCACTCATTCCACCTCACACATATTTCCCAGAAACCCCATTGCCACGAATTTTTATTTTAATTTTCCTAATATCACACCAAAGAATCTCACTCATACGTTACTGTGGGCACCAAAACACTTTCATGCATTTTTCTTACAGCCACCACATTCCCATCACTGTTTATAAGTATAGTCCTAGTAGATCCAGCCACATGCATTGTCTTTACTATTCTGATTTCTACTTAGTCTTTACCTAACTCTCTTCTGTTACTGCACCTGGATACTAAAACTCTCTCACTGGTAGTCAATTTCCCTCTCAACAACAACGTCAATTCTAGGCTTCTGAGCATACAGTATCGACAGACGGCGCACAAAGATTTGAACAGAACTCTGCAATGGTCTCTGAATCACCACTGATCTTAATTAAAAACTGTCGATGTGCCTACTCAGCCTCCAAGACAGTTTGATAAGGAAGGCTGGATCGGCCGCCTGGGAGTCCAAGGAGCCAGGGTTCATATCAGGTATTTGTCAAATTCTATTCGAATTCAAGAGTGATCACAGTAGATTTTCTGATTTGCCACTGCACTTCCTGAAACATTCCTCACTTTTTTACAGGCTTTTTTACTCTCATCTTTGAAATTTCTTGATTGTCTGCCACGCATTCTTCCAGCTTCAGATTCATTCGCACATACCACTGTCACTCCCCTCTTCATATCCTTTTTCCTCATATGGCCAGAACATCTAAAAAGTTTTTGCCGCCCTTGTGTACAGTAAACAGGCTCTTTCATTCAACATAGTTCGATTCACGTAATTCCCTGTCTTATCCTTTCGTTGTGCTCCACACACGTTCCTCTAAACCTCAATGGATTTCCCATCGTTCACGACTCACGTGATTTCCTATCTAATACACTCGTTGTGCTCCACACACATTCCTCTGAAACCCCAAGTCCATTGTTCTTGTTGTGCAGCTTTTATTCTAACATCACACCAAAATCTCACACCCATATGCTACTGTGGACACTTAAACACCTTCATGCAGTTCTCTTCCAGCCTTCACATTCACACCTTTGCATGTAGCCAAGGCCCTAATACATCCAGCCACTTGCCTTCTTTCTGTTGCTTTACTTTCCATTTAGTCTGTACATAAAACTTCCATTTCAATAATTGCACCCGGGTAAAGAACTCCCTCAATAATTCGTCTCTCGCCGTTCACGGCCAGAAAACACCGATAGTAACTCTCCCTCTCAACAATAACGGCCGCTCTAGACTTACCAACATGTACTATCAAAGCACGGTGCTCATAGATAACAAGAGAACTCTACACCAGGCAGAATCACCAGCGATGCTAAATTTAAAAATGTTGATGTGCTTACTCAGCCTCTAAGACGGTGTGATCAAGATGGATAGAACGGCCACCTGGGGGTCACAGGAGCCAGGGTTCATATCCATTCAGAGGATCTCCGTTTTTTTAATCGATATTTTTATTTGGATTTGGATGTTTTTTCGGGTAGTTTCTGCATCTGGGGAACTAATTTCCTTTCTTCCTTTCTCACACCAATATTCTCATTCTTTTGTGCGGATGAATTAAACTAACCCTTCTAATCCTTGTAATGTACAGTATTTTTTCTTTTTTTTTTAATTAATGGTCTCAGACAATTGAGTTCAACTGAAGAAAGGCTTCTCGTGTTGAAGGGGGATAAATGAAAGCAACTCATTTAACAACACACATTCCGAAAATGCTATCCAAGTGTAAATAAAAATTATCTCGGGACGGTAAAAATAAGATAAGAAAGACGTCCACGGTCTGCGCTATTAACCACATCACTCATCATTGTGTTCACGTCGTTGATTAAAAACTGTTGCTGTGTTTAGTCATCTGAGAATGAGCATGGGAGGCTAAGAGTGTTCGTACTGTAAAAATTAGCCCTTTCATGGCTGGGACAAACGTAGGATACTGTGTCACCTACCGCCAAATGCTATTATTTAGCTTATAGTGAGGATGCCAGCCTGAGAGTGTTAATATTGTCAGCATTAAACCTTCCATGGCAAAGATAAGTTCTGTTTTCTATTCCCACTATCCCGATTTTACTCATCTGGCCGTGAGTCATAGAAGCCCGAGAGTGTTGATAGCTCTTAACAAGCTTGGTCGACGGTGTGATCAGGACTGGTGGAATCCTAGCCTGTGAGTCATAGGAGCCTAGTTTGAAGTCTCTTCGCGCAGTCTTTTTACTTTTATTTTAATGTTGTTATCTTGTGTTTTTTCCATGTTATTTTTTTTTTTTCAGTTTCCTTTTTCACTTACTAATATCGTTAATTTTATTGTGTTTTGTCTCCCTCCAACCACTTTTTTTTTTTTTTTTATCTTTTGGTTTGTGATAGTCTGTTGTTCACCTCCATTATGACATCTCTACACTGATCGTGTTAATGGAGTCGGTCTCGAACAATTTCAGTACTGTACCGGTACAACAGATCTTTTTCCTCTTTTCTTCATTTCCCCTTATTTTGTTTCCCACTGATTTTCAAAATTCTTTTTTATCGTTGATTTAACCACTTCAAGTCGAAGTCGTGTGTGTGTGTGTGTGTTACATGTTTATCTGTTGGTGTCTGTTCGTGTATATATGTGAGTGTGTGTACGTGTTCGTGCGTGAGTGTATGTTGTGTGTGTGTGTGAGTTCTCGCCATACGACCATACCATCTAAGACCATTCTCTTAAATTTATTGTTATCAGACTTGTTAGCCCCACAGCTTTCACAAACCACATTAATGATTATCCAATGCACAGGACACCCTCAAATATCTCCCTTCCACAACTTCTCTTCTTGACTTAGTTCTCATGCCACACCTGAGTGTTGCACCAGTAACATTAAAGGTCGGATTAAAACACTTTCATGTTATCGTTTTGCAGCCCCGACACTCCAACCTCTATGTTTTTTTTGTTTTTTTTGTTTTTTTTATGAGGAAGAAGGAACCAAAGGCAATGAGCCTGCAAAACTGTTCCTTCCAAGAGAAAAACAAAACACAAGAGAGAGCCAAATTCAACACCCATTCACTTCGAGATGCCTGGACACACTGCGTTTGAAAGACTGGAGATCATAGGAAGCAGGAAATACAGACAGAGGGAGATAGTTCCTGAGTTGACCTGTTGCATAAATGAAGGACTGGGAGTAACGGTTAATTCTTGCATTAGAGAGTTGGACAGAAAAGGGGTGAGAGTTTGCTGCTAGACGGGTGCTACGCACCCGTCGTAGAAGTGGAGGAATGCATGCAGACAGTTCAGAGGAACAGTGACCATAAAGTAGCGATAGAAAAGAGATAAAAATGCAACATTGCAGCGAAGAGACAGAGGTTGAAGGGAGTCAGTAAGAGGGGGAGAGTTAATGAGACGAAAAGTCTTTGACTCCACTCTATTGAGAAGAGCTGTAAGTGGGGAGCCTCCCCACACATGAGAGTTGTACTCCACACAGGGGCGGATAAAACCCCTGTATAGAGTCAACAATTGTGCAGAGGCAAAGAAGGAACGGAGTCGGCTTAGCACACCCAATCTCTTGGAAGCAGATTTTACAAGTGATGTAATATGATCTTTCCAAGATAAGTCCTGAGCAAATGAAACCCCAAGCATGTTCAACGATGATGCAGGTTTAAGTTGAGTATTATTAAACATAAGTGGGTGTACCTGTGGAAGATTTTGTCGGGTTGATAGGTGCAAAAACTGAGCCTTTGATGCATTAAAAACAACCAGATTATTTTTACCCCAGTCAGAGATACTAGCCAAGTCAGACATTAGGCGTGCCATAGCCTCATCCCTTGCCTGTTGAAGTAACTGCTGAGATGGACGTTGTGGGAATCGAATGGAAAGGTGAAGGGTAGAGTCATCAGCGTATGAGTGGATAGGGTTAGATGTACAGCTTAGAAGGTCATTGATGAATAAAACGAAGAGAGTTGGTGATAGGACAGAGCCCTAAGGAACACCACTGTTAATAGATCTAGGAGAAAAATGATAGCCGTCTATAACAGCGGCTATAGAACGATCAGAAAGGAAGCTAGAGATGAAGGCACAGATAGAAGGAGAGAAACCGTAAGAGGGCAGTTTGGAAATTAAAGATTTATGCCAGACTCGATCGAAGGCCTTTGAGATGTCAAGTACAATGGCAAAGCTTTCGCCAAAGTCCCGAAAGGAGGATGACCAGGAGTCTGAAAGGTAGGTGAGAAGATCGCCAGTGGAGCGTCCCTGACGGAACCCATACTAACGATCAGAAAGAAGGTTGTGATAGGAATGATGCTTTAAAATTTTTCCATTAAGGATAGACTCAAAAACTTTTGAGATACAGGATGTTATAGCAATTGGACGATAGTTAGAGGGTTGGGAATGGTCACCCAACCCTCCAACTATCGTCCAATTGCTTTAACGTCCTGTATTTCAAAAGTTTTCGAGTCAATTCTCAACAGATAAATTTTAAGGCATCTTTCCTATCACAACCTTCTTTCTGATCGTCAATATGGGTTCCGTCAGGGACGCTCCACTGGCGATCTTCTCACCTACCTTTCAGACTCCTGGTCATCCTCCTTTCGGGACTTTGGCGTAAGCTTTGCCATTGCACTTGACATCTCAAAGGCTTTCGATCGAGTCTGGCATAAATCTTTAATTTCCAAACTGCCCTCTTACGGTTTCTCTCCATCTATCTGTGCCTTCATCGCTAGCTTCCTTTCTGGTCGTTCTATAGCCGCTGTTGTAGACGGCCATCGTTCTTCTCCTAGATCTATCAACAGTGGTGTTCCTCAGTTCTCTGTCCTATCACCAACTCTCTTCCTTGTATTCATCAATGATCTTCTAAGCTGTACATCTAACCCTATCCACTCATACGCTCATGACTCCACCCTTCACCTTTCCATTCGGTTCCCGCAACGCCCATCTCAACAGTTACTTCAACAAACAAGGGATGAGGCTATGGCACGCCTAATGTCTGACTTGGCTCGTATCTCTGACTGGGGTAAAAATAATATGGTTGTTTTTAATGCATCTAAGACTCAGTTCTTACACCTATCAACCCGACAAAGTCTTCCACAGGTATACCCACTAATGTTTAATAATATTCACCTTAATCCTGCATCATCCTTGAACATGCTTGGGGTTTCATTTACTCGGGACTTATCTTGGAAAGATCATATTCTCTTGTAAAATCTGCTTCCAAGAGATTGGGTGTGCTAAGCCGACTCCGCTCTTTCTTTACTCCTGCACATTTGTTGACTCTATACAAGGGTTTTATCCGCCCCTGTGTGGAGTACAACTTTCATGTGTGGGGAGGCTCCCCACTTACAGCTCTTCTCAATAGGGTGGAGTCAAAGGCTTTTCGTCTTATTAACTCTCCTCCTCTTACTGACTCCCTTCAACCTCTGTCTCTTCGCCGCACTGTTGCATCTTTATCTATTTTCTATCGCTACTTTAATGGTCACTGCTCCTCTGAACTGTCTGGTTGCATTCCTACACCTTTACGACGGGCGCGTAGCACCCGTCTAGCAGCAAACTCTCATCCCTTTTCTGTCCAACTCTCCAATGCAAGAGTTAACCGTTACTCCCAGTCTTTCATTTATGGAACAGGTCAGCTCTGGAACTGTCTCCCTCTGTCTGTATTTCCTGCTTCCTATGATCTCCAGTCTTTCAAACGCAATGTGTCCAGGCATCTCAAAATGATCGGATCTTGAATTTGGCTCTCTATTGTATTTTGTTTTTCTCTTGGAGGGAACTGTTACTGCGGGCTCATGGCCTTTGGTTCCTTCTTCCTCGCATAAAAAAAAAAAAAAAACTTCTTTGGGACTGGCTGAATGAGAGCAAACTTCCAGCAAGAAGAAAAGGTACAAGTTGACAGACAAAGGCGAAATAGTTTGCCTAGGCAGGGTGTAAGCACAGAAGCACAGTTCTTGAGAACAACAGGAGGGACTCCATCAGGCCCATATGCCTTATTAGTACTGAGGCCAGCAATGGCAGAAAATACATCAGCTGAAGAAATTTTAATGTTAGCCATGAGGAAGTCAGAGGGGGGAAGTGATGGAGGAACAGCACCGGATTCGTCTAAGGTGGAATTGGAGGAGAAAGTCTGAGCGAAGAGATCTGCTTTATCAGTAGAAGAAATAGCTACAGAGCCATCAGAGTAGAAAAGAGGAGGGAAGGATGATGAGATAAAGTTGTTAGAAAGGTTTTTGGCAAGGTGCCAGAAGAAGCGGGAAGAGTTCGAGTTAGAGAGTTGAGAGCATTTTGTACTGATGAAATTATTTTTAGCAGAGCGAAGAACAGACTTAGCACGATTCCGGGCAGAAATGTATAAAAGATGTGATTCAAGGGTGGGTTGGCTCCGGTACCTTTTATAGGCCCTCTCCTTGTTGCGGACAGCATTAGAACAAGACCTTCTAGTACCGGTACTATCCAATTCCCTCCATTTGCCTCCTTACTTTTCATCACCTGTGCACACTTATCTCATAATTTTTCCATTGCACGTTGGTATCCTTTAATACTCTTACTAGTTCGTCCCTACATTCCCCCTCACATCAAACTGACAGTCGCCTTCCTCTTCAGTTATAATCACTAACAGCAACTAATATTTACCTTTTTGGCGCAATACTCAGGGACTTCATTAAACTCAACACCAATCTCTCAATCACCAGCCATGCTAAATTAATAACTGTCGATGTGTTTAGTCAGCTTCTAAGGCGGTGTGATCAGGACGGATGGAACGGCCGCCGTGGAGTCATAGGAGACAGGTTTTACATCCCGCATAACAGTAACCGTCTTTTTGCTAGTTTCATTTTATTGTGTGGACGTACGCTTTGCATCTGATCAACTATTTTCCTTTGCATTTACCTCTCAATTATATCCCCATTCTTGTGTGCAAATGCGCGAAACTAAGCCCATGCATTGGTGATATTCTTTTTTCCCTACTGGTATCAAACAACTTTCTCCATCTTTAAAAAGACGTCACATACTGCCCCCCCCCCAAAAAAAAAAAAAAAAAAATGTTTATCTAACCACACAAAGTCCGAAAACTCGATCCTAATCATCATAAGGAGACGAAAAATACAAAAGTGAGAAAGACGTCCCCGGGATGTGTAGTTAATCACTTCGTCATCCTGTCGATTGATAATTATTGTTAGGCATAGTCTTCTGAGAGGGAGCACAGGAGTATAAGAGCGTTGATTCTGTAAAAATTATCCCCTTCGTGGCCAGGAAAAACGCAGTATACTCTTGCAATTAGCGCCAGATGCTTATATCAAGTTAATACTTAGTCTGAGAGCCTGAGAATGTAAGCACTTTCATTATTAACCCTCTGACTGTCGAGACAACTTCTGTATTTTATTCCACTTACAGTCATCTGACTTTGAGTCACAGGAACCTGAAAGTGTTGATAGATGTTTATATATGAACATACCATCTGAGCATTGTCTTTGGAAATCCGTTAAACAACAGACTTCCTAACTCGACATCTTTCACGAATCACGCAATTTCTTGTCCACTTGACCCTTTCCACACACATTCCACGAAAATCCCTATTTCTACTGCTCAAATCCTTGTCTTCATTCTCATGTTACACCATTGTGCCGCACGCAGATAATAAGGTTCGCAGTATAATCCTCTCATGTAATCCTTTTACAAGAGCGACACTACGACCTGTGTTTAGTATCAACGTCTTTTAGTACTAACCACTTTCCTTACTTATGCTGCCCTACCTTCCACTTCCAACATTGACTTCTCTGTTCAGTTACTATACCGAGTTACTTAGGCTCCCTTGGTACTGGACAGGGACACCTTCTTGTTGCGCACTCATATAACCAGACGGATGAACTACCTGGTTATACAAACCTCTCTCTTTTGTCTTACCCCCCGAAATGAGGATGGTGGACTGCAGGGGCAGAGGAACTTTAGCCTGCAATTTACCATAGCCACATTCACCCAAGCCACGGGTCGCAAATAATACAACTTAAGCTCCCTTTCCATTTAAAGTCTTTATATTCAACAGCACATCATTCTGAGCGTCGCCTTCCCTCCCAAAAGTTATCACATTACTCTTATCAACATTTACTTTCAAAGCACAGCGTTCACAAGCATCATAAAAAAATCTGCAACAGTTTTCTCAGTCACCAAAGATACTAAACTAATAACTAGTAAGCTATCACGATGGTGTTATTGGGTCGGATAGATTGGCAGCCTGGGAGTCACTGGAGCCAGTGTGTGTGTGTGTGTGTCTTTTTATTTTTTATATTCCTTTTCTTGTACTTTTTCCGTCTATGGATTTAATGTTATTTACCTACGACTTGATATCCTTATTGTTCTATTGAATTAAATTAGCCCTCTGAACCAGGCCTCTATCACCTTTGGCTTATTGTTAATGCCAGTAAGTCATTATATCAAACTATAGGACGAGCTCTCCTACTCAAGAGGTTAAAAGAACGCTCCAGCTAACCACCCCAGTTAGAACACTCTATCCGAACAAGAGAGAAAAAAAAAATGAGAGAACGGTATTGCTAAAATAAAAAAGTCCCCGTGATGCTGCGTGGTTAAACACTTTACATACCATCGTGTTGAAGTGTTTAATTAACAACTGTTGCTATTTTTACTTATATGAAAGTGAACATGGGGACTTGAGAGTGTTAGTACTCTAAACCTTAACCCCTCCATAGCGGGACAAGAAAAGTCTGCTATTTCATCCAATGCCAGATGCTTATATTTTGCTTATAGTGAGTATGCCAGCCTGAGAGTGTTAATACTATAAGTAACAATCCTTCCATTGTAGAGATAAGGTCTGTAGTCAGTTCCGGCCATCTCATTTAACTCATCTGGCCGTGAGCCGTAGAGACCTGAGAGTGTTGATAGCTCTTAACAAGTCTGGTCCGTAGGACGGTGTGGTCAGGGCTGGTGGAATTGTGGTTGTGAGTCATAGGAGCCTGGTTTCACTTCTCGGTACGGCGTCTTTTTGCTTTTATATCAATTGTATTTCTTTGTGGGTATTGCACTGGTTTATTCCTTTCTTTTCCTTTCGTAATTATTATTTTTTTCTTCATATCCTAAATTCTTTTATACGTGTTGTACTTCACTCCAACCATAGCCATTTTTTCCCTCTCGTTCTGGATTGTTATTGACATTTTTGTTATTCACCTTCACGATGATTTCCTTTTACTGAACAGGTTAATGAAGCTTGTTTGGAACTGTTTCAGTAGAGGAGACTATTTCTAAGGTGAGTAAAGTGGACTGAAGGCAGAAAGAATATAATACAAAAGGTGTGATGGTAATGAAGTATTTACCTGCTGTCATTGCCCTACCTGGTGGTGTAGTGGGTAGAAGGCCCCAGTGGAAGTGACGGCCGTGCATAAGTTGGTTACCCCACAGAGTGACTGGAAGTTTGTCGATCAGGTAAAGCCACCAGGAGAAGTAGGCCGGTCAACTACCCTGAAAATTACATGACCTGGACTTTGTTACTCTCTCTCTCCTAATAGTGTGCAGTTGTTTATGGTTGACTGAAGCTTGTGCTTTGCCATTGCACTTACCGTCTTCCTTGCTTCCTTGTTGTGTGTGTGTGTGTGTGTGTGTGTGTGTGTGTGTGTGTGTGTGTGTGTGTGTGTGTGTGTGTGTGTGCGGGCGCGCGTTTGTGTGTGTTTTTGTCTGCACGTTTGTGTTTGTGTTAGTTTGTGTGTTTGTTTCTGTTTGTGTTTGTGTATGAGTGTGTTTGTTTTTAAGAGAGAGAGAGAGAGAGAGAGAGAGAGAGAGAGAGAGAGAGAGAGAGAGAGAGAGGATTAGGCAAACAATATATAGACAAATGCAGGGAAACAGTAGAGGATGGACAGACTAACTATAGGCACATAGGTATACTTAAAGACTGAAAGATATATAAGTAGTTAGGTAATGTGTAGATGGAGAGACAGTCAGACTTCTCTTCACATGACGAACAAAAGGCACTACAGCCAAAGCAGGTAGATAACTGGGTGTGGTTAGTGAGGTTCTGGACTGGAACTTGTCATACCAAGTGCTTTCTTTTGAATTATTAAATTGTTTCTCAGTTAGTTTCGTGTCGCATTAAAGCGTGTCTAAGGTGTAGGTGTAATTATGTTTTGTGTGTGTGTGTGTGTGTGTGTGTGTGTTTCCTGGCTGGAGATTGATGATTTTACAACCATACCATCATCATCTCACCTATTTTTCCCACCCAATTGTGCGGTGAGGTAAGTTCCAGGAAGCAAGGGAAGAAAGTTACAGCGGGAGACCTAACCAAACCGCATAGCCAAAGAATCAGCCACACATTCGCTTACCATTCAAACACCTAGAATCAGAAATGATCAGGTGTACATTTCTTTCTTTTATATTTCCTTTAGCAATGATATTTGTATTTCGTATAATAAAGTCGAGAACAAATTCAGAAGAGGGGTTTTAAGCATCGTCACGTTGTTCTCCTTCTATTGTTCATCAGACCAACTCGATCGACTGTCAGTTACCTAGCCTCATCAACGTCATTTTCGTCATGTTTCTTTTATTAAGGCTCCGTCTTTCTTCCATGCATCGGCCTTGGTCACCTGTTGGTAGCTTTCCATGCTTTTCGATGTCTGGAAGCCTCTCTGTTCAGTCCCTTAACCCTGGAGTCACTCAATGGCCTCGTCCCAGATCTTTTTCCTTCAACTTCTCGGAACCCTAACACCAACGTTCACACTTTACTCACTTCCTGCAACCAGTTGTCATCCCTCATCCACTCCTCATGGCCAAACCATCTCAATCTACCCCTCCTCATCAAAAGATCAATTTACTCTAGTCCCATTCTTCCTCTCAACTCTTCCATCATAAACCTATTCCCTCCCAGTCCTCACGTTCAAGGACTCACCACACATCCACCTAATCATTGTCATTTCTGTATGTTTCAGCCTACGAATATCCTATTCCCTTACTGCCGAGGTCTAGCTCCAGTCCAACCTCCAACACATAACATGTCTCGCAGTTGACAAAACACACTCAAGAGGTTCTCCAGCCAGATCAGTCATTTCACAACTATCTCCACATGCTGTTCCCGACACACAGTACACATGGAATCAGCATTATCTCGCAGTGTATCTTTAATACCACTACATGTATTATGCACCCACTTATCACAAACACTGCACAAGATAGAATTAATTCCCACTCCCTCGCGGCAACTCACTTATGGCCACCCTCCCTCTTCTCTGACCGTACCGCCACCAGGCCCAGATACCGTCACTTTTGTTTTATCGGCATTTACTCTCGAGCCCTTGTGCCCCACACCATCTCTTTACTTCCCAAATGTTTCCTCCACATCCCTTTCATTCGCTTCAAGTAATACCAAATCATCGACATACAACATCTCCCATGGCAGTCAATTTTTAAAGTTACCTGAGAGAGCTTCAAGCACCTTGATAAACAGTATGGGACTCAAAACTGACCTCTGATGCACACCAAAATACGAGAACATACCGGTAACCACTCTAACCAGTCACTCCTCGATCTGAAGCATTCTCATTGCCCACTTCACCACCTCTCTATAGGGATTTTGTCAAAGGTCTTCTCGTCATCAACAAATCAAAGTAAAGATTCCCTTTCTTTCCTATTTATTTTACCTGAAGCTGTTGAGCAATGAATATGGCATCAGTGGTCCCTTTGCATGGCAAAATCCCAAACTGCATCTCATCAATATTTACTCTTTCTCTAAGCATACCTTTTATAACACTTCAAATTACCTTCATTTTCTGACCCAAAAGCTTTATGCCTCTGTAATTTCCACGTTCCAGGCATCACCCTTCCTCCTGCACACATTTACAATTCAACTCATTAGCCAGTCGTCTGGGACAAGACACTCATACATAATCGTATTTATTATATCAGCCACGAACCGCACTCGGCCTCTCCAGACGCCTTTAGCATTTCGGCAGTCAACCGAGACACACTTGCTGCCTTCTCTAACTGCATCCTGCCCATTGCTCTGCTCAAAACAGCAGCGTCAATCAAAGGCCTAGGGCCAAACATTGGACACGCTGACTCCAAACCTTTCCTGTTCCAGTCAAACTCCTCATTCAGCAACGGATATAATACTTTGTCTAGTCTTTAATATCCTCCCTGTTCACCACTACCTTTCCTTCTTCGTTCTTCACACACTGCCCACTTATGATATCCGTGTTTCCCCTGTTGATCTCATTTGTCACCTTAAATATCATAGTCTACCTTTCATCGCTGTTTAGGTTATCTAGTAAAAGTCTTTGACTCAGATTTTTTCCCTGTTTACCTCTTTTCTAGCCCTACGCTTAGCACCCAAGTATTCCTCTTTGTTACCACCCCTTTTCCATTCTCGGAAAAGCCTTCTTCTCTTCATAACTGCAGCTTCTACACCCTCATCCCACCACCTTGTTAACGTTGTTTTTTTTGGGGGGGGGGTTGTCTATCCACTCACTGAATCAGCAACTCTCAGATTGTTCTTGAGAGCTTTATACTGTTCATTAACACTTCTGTCGGCAAGTCTCTGTTCAGTCACCATTCTGCTTATCTCTCAGAAAAATGAGTCCCTTAATGCTTGTTTTTTCCAACTTCCATATTTTCCTCCTAGGTGCTTACTTCCTTTTCTTTACCACCCGCTCCTTAAGCGCCATGTCACATATCAGTAATTTCTGTTGCTGCACACACACTTCGCTCCCTATAACATTAACATCCCTCACCAACCTCCTATCTGCCCTTCTGACCACTAAGCAATCATTTTATTACACTCTCATTTTCCCAGTCTCTCAACATTTTTGATGGTCTGCAACGCCTTCTCCCAATTTTAGAGTGACCCACATATACCATTTTCACTCCCCTGCTTATACCTCTTTTCTCCATTTGATCATAACATAAAATCAAGAGTCTGTTTAGCCCTGGATTTAACAAACTTCTTTACACAATATCATTTTCGAATCACATCATTTCTTATCCTGTACGCTCTTTGCACTCCGCACACAACCCCGGAATCCCCATCTTAACTGCCCGTACCTTTGTTTTTGTTATAAAATTACACAAAAGCCTCACACCCATATGATGCTGTGGGCACTAAAACACTTTCATGCAGTCCTCTTGCAGCCTCCACATTCACACCTTTGCTTATAACCATTTCATGTCTAAGACGGATATTTCTAAGGATTCTGTTCAAACTGGTGTCAACAGACTTTTTACTCCACATTTTTATCAAATCACATCATTTGGTATATTATCCATTTTTTATACTTCATACATATTCCTCAGAAATCCCATTTCCACTGCTCTTGATCCTGAATTTTTGTTTAATATCACACCAAAGTCTCACAACCATACGCTACTGTGGGCACTGAAACACCTTCATCCAGTCTTCTTGCAACCTCCACATTTGCAACTCTGCTTATAACCAAGGCCCGTTGGCCAATAGCTCCAGCCACTTTCCGTCTCTTTGCTGTTCTACTTTCATTTAGTCTGCACATTTAACTCTCCCTTCCATTACGACATCCGAGAATCAAAACTTCCTCATTGATTCAAGTCTCTATTCATTTACTACCAGATAACACTGACAAATCACTTTCCCTCTCAGGAAGAACATTCATTCTACACTGTTGAACATATACACACGGCGCTCATAGATTTCACCAAAAATCTGCACCGTGATGCTAAATTAAAACTGTTGATGTGCTTGCTCAACCTCTAAGACGGTGTGATCAATATGAATAGAACGGCCGCCTGGGAGTCATAGGAGCCACGGTGCATATCATTCCTACTTCTTTTAGCGATGTTTTTATTTCGTTCTTACAGTTGTTTTCGGGTACTTTTTGCATCTGAAAAACTAATTTCTTTTAGTCTTTCTCCCACCGATATCGTCATTCATTTAAATGGATGAATTAAAATAACGCCATGAACCTGGGCGACGTCACTTTGGGGTATTTTTGCTGCCACCAAACAAACTTATTAAACTTGGAAAAACAATCTCGTATTGCTGTGTTTAAAGAAAGGATGCAATAAATTCCTGGTATTTAATAGTAAATCTTTAGATTAAAAAAAAAGAAAAATCTTCAGGAGACGGCGAAAACAAAATGAACAAGATAGCCCCGGCCTGAGCTGTTAACATCACTCGTCATCGTACTGAAGTGGTTGATTAACAACTGTTGCTATTTTAAGTAATCTGGGAGTCAGCGTGGTAGGTTGAAAGTGTTAATACTGTAAAAATTAACCCTTTCGTGGCCGGGACGAAAGTAGTACACAGTGTCACATAACACTAGATACTTATATTTAGCTACCAGCTGGTATGTCAGCCTGAGAGTGTTAATATTGTTAGCATTAACCCTTCCTTGGTAGAGATAACTTCTGTATTCTATACCCACTATCCCGATCTTCCTCATCTGGCCGTGAGTCATAGCAGCCTGAGAGTGTTGATAGCTCTTAACAAGTTTAATCCTTAAGACGGCGTGATCAGGACTGGTGGAATCGTGGTCTAAGAGTCATAGGAGTCCGGGTTCACCACTGTGCGAGTCGTCTTTTTACTTTTATATTCATTTTGTATCCTAGTGGTATGTGCATCTGATTTTATTTTTATTGTTGCTATCGGTTCATTTCCTTATTTTTTTACTTAATATCCAAAATTCTATTACCGGTATGTTTTACCTTCTCCCAACCGACCTCCCCCCCCCCCCTTTTTATACCATTCTGGTTTGTGATAGATATTTTCTTTTATCCGCCATTATGCGATCCATGGACTGAACGAGATAATGGAGTCTGTCTCGAAGTTTTTCAGCACAAGAGATCATTTCCGGGGTGAGTAAGGTAACCTGAAGTTTGGTCCTCAAGACGGTGTGATCAGGACTGGTGGAATCGTAGCGCCTGAGTCATAGGAGCCCGAGTTCATGTAAAGTGTTGTGCCGTCTTTTTTTTTTTTTTTTTTTTAATGTCTCTGGTAGTTTTTTATCTGAGAACTTTCTCTCTATTTTCCGCACTTTCCTTTATTTTTCTCTCCAGTACATATCTTAAATTCCCGTATGTCGCTGATTTAATCCTTTCAAGCTTAGGTCATTGTGTGTGTGTGTGTGTGTGTGTGTGTGTGTGTGTGTGTGTGTGTGTGGTTGTTGTTCTGCCGAGGGATAGATAATTTTAATGGGAATAATAAGGACGTCCTTGGGCTGAAACTGTTAAGGTAGTCTGACTCGAACCCTCTCAGTGCGAGAGACCATTTCCAAGCTTAATAAAGTGATCTGAAGCAGCAAGAATAAAATACAAAAGGCGTCAACATAGCGAAGAATGGATGGATGGATGGATGTGTGAGTGAGAAGGGTTTGGTCGAATTGTCTGATGAGTGGTAGGTGGATGGATGGATGGAAATGGGAGTGAGAGTGGGCTGCATCTATTGGTGGATGAGCTGCAGGTGGAAGGGTGGATGGATGTGTGTGTGAGAAGGGAGAATTTATAAGGTATTGCTGCACGGGAGGTAGGTGAAGTAATAGATGAATCATTTGGTGGTGGTGAATAGACGGTAGATGAGAATAGATGGATGGATGGATGAATGGATGGATCAGTGGGTACGTGAGTGGGGGTAGATATTTTCGTTCAAAAGGGATGCATGGATGGAGGGATGGATGGGCAGGTGAAGTATTTAGCTGTTCTCATTTATTTGGTGTTTATAGTCGACCCAGTTTTGTTTTTTTCGAGAACATTCTTGCCACTACTGTGTGTGTGTGTGTGTGTGTGTGTGTGTGTGTGTGTGTGTGTGTTTGTGTGTGTGCGTGCGTGCGTGCGTGCGTGCGTGCGTGCGTGCGTGCGTGCGCGCGCGCATGGGTGCGTGTGTGCGTGCGTGCGTGCGCTCGCTAGTGATTAATATTATCATTACCATCGCCACCACCTCTTGCTACCCAAAGATGAGGTCAGATAGGATGTAGGCAGCAAGAGAGAAAGTTATAGTGGGAAAGCAAATCAACACTATAGCAAATACAATGGGACACACACACACGCATTCATCTACTATTCAAACACCCAGAATCATCGCTCACCTCAAAGGAATTATCTGCATGTATATATTTTTTGTTTATTTTTATTTTTATTTTTTATAAATTAGCTTCAGTTTTCTCTCACAGGTCAGTCCATGGACAACAGTTAAGTTAATAAAAGGAGTTCTAAGTATTGTCATGTTCCCGTTCTTTAATACCTCATCAGACCAACTTGATTGCTTGTCAGGTCCCTGGCCTTCTCAAATTCATATTCTCCTTTTATTACCCACTCATTTTCCCTGACTATCAATTCTCTTATTGGTTTGCTACGCGTTCTGCCCTCATCATATTCACTCACTAACATCATTTTCATTCCTCAAATACTCATTTTCTTCATCAGACCATAACATCTAAAGATTTTGTTCAGCCCAGTGTTAACATACTTCATTACTCCACGTCTCTGTAGAATTAGACCATTCTCTGTCCTATCCACGCTTTGCACTCCACACACACATTTCGAAAGCCCCATTTCCACTGCTCTTGCTCTTGAGTTTTTGTTCTAATATCACACCAAAGTTTCACATCCATATGTTGCTACGGGTACTAAAAAACCTTCATATAATCCTCTTGCAGTCTCCACATTCACACCTCTGCTTATATCCAAGGCCCTTGTATCTCCAACCACTTTCCTTCTTCTGTTCTACTTTCCACTTAGTCTGCACATTTAACTGTTTCTCTGTTTCTTCACCCGTGTACCAAGATTCCATTACTAATTCGTGTCTTCATTCACTACCAGATAACACTGATAGTCACTTTCCCTGTCAACAACAACGTTCATTGCACACTTATCAACATATACTCTCCAGTTACGACGTTAATAGATATCAACAGAACTCTT
This sequence comes from Coenobita brevimanus, assembly GCF_032717465.1. NCBI lineage: Eukaryota > Metazoa > Arthropoda > Malacostraca > Decapoda > Coenobitidae > Coenobita > Coenobita brevimanus. The sequence goes on along the minus strand of NC_137050.1, from coordinate 43,010,219 downwards.
CGCCAGCCCCTGAATCACTGTGGATCCAAAATTCAGAACTATCGATTTGCGTAGTCATCCTCCAAGACGGTGTGATTAGGATGGATAGAACAGCCGCCTGGGCGTCATAGGAGGTTGGGTTCATATCCTTCATAGTACCTTCTCCGTCTTTTTACCGATATTTTGATTTCCCATTTATAGTTTTTTCAGCATCTGGTGAAATATTTTCCTATAATTTTTTTTTTATTACCCCGATATACTCTTTCTACTACATGGATACTTTAAAATAACCCCTTGAATCCGAGGGTCATCATTTTGGTTTATTCTTTCTGTCACCAGACAATCTTCGTATTAATTTTAAGAAAGACCTGTCGTTTTGACGCGGATATAAAAAGGCTGCCTTTAACGCCTACAAATCTAAGTCTATCCTAACCACACAAACTTTTGACAATTCCTTCGACTCTAAACAAAAAACAACAGGAGAGGGAAAAATGAACAAAAGACTTTTCCGGGCTGCGCTGTTAACCACAAAACTCGTCTTCTTGCTGAAGTGGTTAATTCATGACTTCTTTGTTTACTCACGTGAGTGAGCATGGGAGGCTGAGAGTGTTAATACTGTGAAAATTAATCCTCTCATGGCCGGGACAAACGTAGTAACCTATAGAGCGTCACCTAGCGCCAGATTCTTATTTTTAGCTATCAGTGAGTATGCTAGCCTGGGAATGTTAATGAGTTTGGTCCTTATGACGGCGTGATGAGGACTGGTGGAATCGTGGCCTGAGAGTCGTAGGAGTCCGGTTTTAGTCCTCAACCACCGTCTTTTAACTTTTTTTCATACTGTTTTCTTGAAGTGTTTGTATCTACTTTTGAAAAAAAAAAAAAAAAATCCCGTACTTTTCTTTCCTCTCCTTACTATTTTTTTCCCCTAAATCCTGTTATTCTTTTCATCTTATTCTTTTTATCTTTTTCTGACTTGTGATAGATCATTTTTCATCCCAAATGACCTGTATCCTTGCAATGAACGGGATAATGGTGTCTGTTTGGAACTCCTTCAGTGGAGGAGACTATTTCTGGGATGAATAAAGTGGACTGAAGGCAGAAAGAATATAATACAAAAGGTGTGATGGTAATGAAGTATTTACCTGCTGTCATTGCCCTACCTGGTGGTGTAGTGGTTAGAAGGCCCCAGTGGAAGTGACGGCCGTGCATAAGTTGGTTACCCCACAGAGTGACTGGAAGTTTGTCGATCATGTAAAGCCACCAGGAGAAGTAGGCCGGACAACTACCCTGAAATGTACCAGACTACGTTAGCCTAGCCTAGGTCCCCTACGCGTACAACGGGGTAAAATGGAATTGCCTGTTACCGTTTTATTGATTTGTTAAATTCTACTCCAGTTCAGGGTTGACTAGATTTTGTGATTTACCATTGCACTTCCTGCCTTACTGTGTGTGTGTGTGTGTGCCGGTATGTATTTCTGTCTGTCTATCTATCTATTTATCTATCTATACACGTGTGTGTGTGTGTGTGTGTGTGTGTGTGTGTGTGAGAGAGAGAGAGAGAGAGAGAGAGAGGAAGCCTGGAGGTTTAGGCATGCACTATAGAGACAAATCCAGTCAAATAGTAATAGATGGACAAACAGACGATAGAGACATAGGTGGAATGAAAGACAGAAGCATAAAGGTAGTTAGGCAGATGTGTAATATACAGACTTGCCTTCACATGACCAACAGAGGCCACTTTAAACAAAGCAGGTGATAATTGGCCCTGGTTTGTTAGGCCCGCCTTCGAAACCTCTCCTAGACTTCGGCTTCTTTTTGTATTATTGATGTTTCCGCATTTCGATTACACTGCGGTAATGGAACGTCTTTTTGGTGTAGGCGTATTAGTGTGTGTGTGTGTGTGTGTGTGTGTGTGTGTGTGTGTGTGTGTGTGTGTGTTCTTGCTAGCGATTGACGATTTTATTTATCATCTTCATAATCTCGCCAAAAATTTTCCACTCAGAGGTTATGTGAAACAGGGTCCAGGAAGCAAGGGAGACAGGGTTTTCATGGAAGAGCTGATGAATATCGTAGTCAATTAAAAGGGTCAGATGTCAGGCACCATATTGAGACATTTAAAATGTTCGCTAACCTCACAGAAGTGCTCATTTGCACTTTTTTTTTTTTTTTTAACATACATGAGATTAATATTTCCTATAAAACAGATCAGTCCATCTACATCAATCGAGCTAAGTTAAGGAAAGGGGTGGTAATCATTGTACTTGTTTTGTCCTTACATAGCTCATCACAGCAGCTCGATCGCCGGTCAGATCCCGAGCCTCATCACCTTCAGTACCTCACTTTATTATACACTCGGTTACCGTGTCTCCCAACCTTCTTGATGGTCTGCCACACCTTCTTCCAACTTCATTCTCACTCACATATACCATTTTCACTCCCCATTTTCTACCCATTTCCTCCATTAGATTATAATATCCTACGAGTTTGTCCCACTTTGTTGTCAATACACTTCTACTCTACGTCTTTCTCGAATTACATCATTTCCTCTCCTATACACTCTGCAGTTCACAAATATTCCTCAGAAAACCATTTCCACTATAATACTCTTTATATATTTATTTATTTTTTACACCCAAGTCTCACACCCATATGTTACTGTGGGCACTAAAACACCCTCATACAGTCCGCTTGCAGCCTGCACATTCACACCTTTGCATAACTAAGGTCCTTATAGATCCAGGCACTCTCGTCCTTTCTGCAGTTCTAATTTCCACTTAGTCTGCACATTTAACTCATTCCTGTTACTGAACTTGTGTATAATAATTCCCTCTCTGATTCGAGTCTCCATTCACCACCAGACAACCTGACAGTCACTCCCCACCTCAACAGGAACGTTCACTCTTCACCTATCAACGTATACTATCGAAGGACAAAGCGCGACGCTCATAGATATCAACAGAACTCTGAACCACCCCATGAACCACCAACGATGCCAGATTAATAACAGTCGATGTGCTTACTCGGCCTCTAAGACGGTGTGATCAGGATGGATGGAACGACCGCCTGGGAATCAGGTGACCCCCGTTTTTTTTTTTTTTTTTCTCATGGCTGTATTTGGGTGCTTCTTGCATCTGGGAAACTCTTTAGTTTCGCCTCCTGCTGATACCCTGCTTCTTCTGTTTGGATGAATTAAATATGACCCTGGCATCCAGGTGACGTCATTTTCTACTGGTCTTACTGCCACCAGATGGTCTTATTATTAAACTTAAAATAGACTTGTCGTGTTGAAGGGGTAAAATGATCTCTACATCTGACCCCTGCACGACTAAATTTCTCCCCGAATCTGGAAGGAAAACACAATCGTCAGAAGAAATGAATAAGTGGGAGAAAAAATATATATATGTTCCCGGCAACACTGTCAACCACTTTACTCGTCATCGTGTTGAAGTGGTTAATATATGTTGCTATATTTACTAATATGAGAGTGACCACAGAAGTATGAAAGTGCTAATTCTGTAAAAAGATTAACCCTTTCATGGCCGGGACAGACAGTCACCTAGCACCAGATGCTTATTTTTAGCCAATAGTGAGGATGCCAGCCTGAGAGCGTCAATATTGTCCACATTAACCCTACCATGGTAGACAATTTCTGTATTCTGTTCCCACTATCCCGATTTTACTCATCAGGCAGTGAGTCATAGGAGCCTGAGAGTGTTGATAGCTCATAATATGTTTGGTCCTTAAGACGGTGTGATCAGGACTGGTGGAATCGTGGCCTGTGAGTCGTAGGAGCCCAGTTTTATATCACATAAGGCGCCGTCTGTTATATATATATATATATATATATATATATATATATATATATATATATATATATATATTTAATGTGTGTGTGTGTGTGTGTGTGTGTGTGTGTGTGTGTGTGTGTGTTCTTGCCAGTGGTTGACTTTTTTATCATCACCATCATCATCTCTCCTCTTTTTCCCACCCAGAGGTGAGATGAGGTTGCGTCCAGGAAGAAGAGGAGAAAGAATTTTAGTGGGAGAGCTAATCAACAGCTTCACCAACGAAGTGAGCCGCACACTCATTCACTTACCGGTCAAGCACCTACAGTAGAATCATCGCTCACCTCGCAGAAAATATCAGCTAGACATTTATTTTTGTATGTTTTTCTTAATATATGAATTTCATATTTCCTATAATAAGTCTCAGTCCATCGACAACAGTTAAGTTATGGAAAGGGGTGTTAAGCATTGTCATTTTCTCCTCCCTTCATAGCTCATCAGATCAATTCAACTGTCTGTCAGATCTCGAACCTCATCAACTTTAGTATCTCACATTATTAAACACTCGTTACCCTGTCTCTCAACCCTTTTGTTGGTCTGCCACGCCTTGTATCAACTTTAGACTCGCTTATATAAACCATTGTCACTCCTCTCCTTAGTTCCATTTTCTCCCTATGACCAGAACATCGAAAAACTTTTTAGCCCTTGTGTGAAAAGACTCTCTGTCTCCACATCATTCTCGAGTCATATGATTTTCTTTCTTATCCACTCATTATACTCCATACACGGTCCTCTGACACCCCACGTCCACTGCTTTTGTTCTTGAATCTTTGTTCTAATATCACGCTAATATGTCACACCCGCATGTAACTGTGGGCACTAAAACACCTTCATGTAGTCCTCTTGCAGCCTACACATTCACACCTTTCCTTATAGCCAAGGCCCTTATACTGTAGATCCAGCCAGTTTCCTTCCTTCTGGAATTCTACGTTTTATTTAGTCTGCATATTTAACTCTCATTTCTATAACTGCACCCGGGTACTAAAACTTCCTCAATAATTCGTGTCTCTCCGTTCACTACCAGGTAACACTGATACTTACTCTCCCCCTCAACAACAACGACCGTTCTAGACTTATCAGCATATACTATCAAATTACTGTGCTCATAGATATCAACAGAACTCGGCGACAGTCTCTGAATCACAAGCGATGTTAAATTATAAAACTGTTGATGTGCTTACCTATCCCCTTAGACGGTGTGATCAAGATGGATGATAAAACGGCCGCCTGGGAGTCATAGGAGCAAGAGTTTATATCAAATTAACCTCCCCGTCTTTCTACTGATATTTTTATGTCGTTTTTATAGATAATTTTAGGTACTTTTTTCTTCTGAGTAACTATTCTCATTTGGCTTCACCTTCCACCGACATCCTGATACTTGTTTACGGATGAATTAATTTAGCACCCTGAGTCCGAGTGACATCATTTTGATTTATTCCTACTGTTAGTAGACAATCGTAATTTTAGGCTTCAGAAAGACCTCCTGTTTTGACGGAGTTAAATGAAGGCTACATTTAACCCCTTCAAATGTCGAAGTTTATGCTGACCACAAACGGTTAAAAAATACCCTCTTAATCAGAATAATTATAAATCATCAGGATATGGCAAAAACTAAATGAAAAACAAGCATCCCGGTTTCGTTGTTAACCTCATCACGTTACATCGAGTTGAAGTGGTTGATTAACAACTGTTTTTATGTTTAGTCATCTAAGAGTGAGCATGGGTGGCTGAGAGCATTAATACTGTAAACATTAACCCTGTAATGACAGGGACAAACTTATTTAACGTCCCTTAGTACCAGATGCTTATATTTAGCTAATAGTGAGTATGGCAACCTAAGAGTGTTGATATTATCAGCATTAACCCTTCCATGGTAGAGATAACTTCCGTTCTATTCCCCACATCCTGATTTTATTTATCTGGCCCTGAGTCATAGGAGCCTGAGTGTTGATAGTGCTTATAAGATCAGGACTGGTGGAATCATGGCCTGTGAGTTCACTTCATCTCGGCGATCTCTTTTTACTTTTATTTTCATTTTGTGTTCGTGTGGATTTTCCATCTGATTTTTTCCGCCAGCTTTTCATTCAGATAATTTTTTGTACTTAAAATCCTAAATTCTATTATTCATACTCTAACCCCTTTCCAAACCGAAGCTGTGTTATTATGCCATTCTGGCTTGTGATATATTTTCAGTCACCTTTATTATGATATTCTTGGATTCTGGAACTCATCCAGTAGAGGACACTACTTATTAGGTGAATAAAGTGGACTGAAGGCAGAAAGAATATAATACAAAAGGTGTGATGGTAATGAAGTATTTACCTGCTGTCATTGCCCTACCTGGTGGTGTAGTGGTTAGAAGGCCCCAGTGGAAGTGACGGCCGTGCATAAGTTGGTTACCCCACAGAGTGACTGGAAGTTTGTAGATCATGTAAAGCCACCAGGAGAAGTAGGTCGGTTAACTACCCTGAAATGTACCAGACTACGAGGGCCTAGCCTAGGACCCCTATGAGTACAAAAGGGTAATATGGAATTGACTGTTACTGCTCTATTTATTTATTTACTTATTTATTTTTTTCATTTATTAATTTGCATTGCATGCTACTGGTGTTCATGTTTCACCAAAATGTGTGTTTCGCCAGTGCACTTACTCTGCCTCATTGTGTGTGTGTGTGTGTGTGTGTGTGTGTGTGTGTGTGTGTGTGTGTGTGTGTGTGTGTGTGTGTGTTGGTCCGTCCGTCCGTCCACTCCTTGCCTTTACTGGCAGTCTCCAGGCTTAAGTTTCACTAATATGGATGCTTTATATAATTTACTTCTGCCTCCTCATAACAGTTCTACCCTGTCTGTGATTATGATGATGACGATTGTGATGATTATGATGGTAGCCAAGGAGAGCTCATACGTATAGTGTCTGGTGGAGTGATGGATAGTAAGGGATTGGGTGATGATGAGGGAGGGAGCTCATCCACTGACAAGGTGCCCGTATGGATCTTGAATTATATTGTGAATATTCAGTTGATTGAGAGATATTGGAACACAACTCTTTGGCATCCTTTTTTAAAACATTTTTGTGGGATTGACTATCTGGTAGGCAAAGTTAGTACTCTCTGTAAAAAAAAAAAAAAATCATTTTCATCGTCTTCGTCGTGAACCATCTTTAATATTTTCCACCCAAGGCTGGAGTGAAGCTGGTCCAGAAAGCAAAGAAACAGGAAAGAACGATAGAGGGAGAAGTATTGAACAGATTCCCAGAGAAATGGGTCACACACTTATGCATACGGCAGTCAGCCTCAGGAAATCCTGACTCCATCTCAAAGGCATAATCATCCCGTAATTTTTCTTATTCTGGAGTAGGGATATTTTTCTCTCCAGATGCTTTGTATGTTGGCTTTCCGATAGCCAATCCGACCACTATCAAGTGAAAGAAGGAGTATCAAACCCTTTTAATATTCTCTGCAATACATAGTTCATCAAGCCAACTCGATCCCCTGTCAGTTGCCATGCGTCGTCAACCTCTATACCTAGATTTCTCACACACAGATTTGCCATTCTCTGGTCACCTTTTTCTTCGCCAACCACGCCTCCCACCGTCAGGCACACTCACATGCACCATTTTCATTGCCACATTTATCCCCGTTCTCGCCATACGACCATACCATCTAAGCGTATTCGCTTAAACACTTGTCATCAGACTTCCTTACTTCACAGCTATCACGAATCACGTTACTCATTTTACGCACTAGACGCTTTTCGCATATTTTTAAAAATCTCCCTTGCACTGCTCCTCTTCTTAACCAGTTCTCATGTCACACCTGAGTGTTGCACCCATAACATTAAAGGTCGGATTAAAAAACATTCATGTTATCGTTTTGCAGCCCCGACACTCCGACCTCTGTACAGTATCAAGGCTTTCCAGTGCTGTCTAATTTCCTTCCATGTACTTCCTTACTTTCCAACTTCATTTTCACATTCACCTTTCACTTCTTCCATTGCTCACAGATATTTTTAAATTCCCTCACCATTTCTTCTTTACATTCACCCTCACATCAAACTGACAGTCGCCTTCTTCAGTTACAATTACTTTACAACTGTTAATATTTACGTTCAGATCACGACACTCACGGACATCAAGAAACTCGTCTCCAATCACTCAATCACGATCCACGCTAAATTAATAACTGTGGATATGTTTAGTCATCCTTTAAGACGGTCTGATCAGGACGGATGGAACGGCCGCCTAGGAGTCATAGGAGCCAGGTTTCACATCCTCCTCATAAGAGTCGTCTTTTTCGCTTTTTTTTTTTTTTTTTAATCACCCTAAAATACGCTTGACATCTCTGTTACTGTTTCTCTTTGCATTTACCTTCCACTGATATCCTCATTCTCCTCTCCGAATGCATCAAGTTGATACATAACGTTAGAGTAACATTATTTTTGTTTCCTTAACGGCATCAGAGAATTTTATCTGACTTAGAAAAGACCTCTCGTTTTGAGAGTAAAAAAAAAAAAAAAAAAAAAAAAAAAAAAGGGCTATACTGTATATCTGAGCACGCAAAGTTCGAAAAAAAAAAAAAAAAAAAGTGCATAAGACGCCCCCGGGCCGTGCTGTTAACCACTTCAACTCGTCATCGGTTTCAAGCTTTTGACTGATAACTGTTGTCTTGCTTAGTCACATAAGTGTGAGCATAGGAGTCTGAGTTTTTTAATATTATCAGAATTAACCCAGTCACGTCGTAACACACGTAGTAAATTATTTCAGCCAATGTAAGATGTTTTATATACAGCTAAAAATGAGTATACTAGAACTGCAGTGTTAATACTGCTACCATTAATTCACTCATGGTCGGGATAACTTCTGTATTATATTCCATTTAGCTCGATCTTACTCAACTGGCTGTCAGTCACAGGAGCCTGAGAATGTTGAACATCCGATAAGTTTGGTCCTTATGACGGTGTGATCAGGACTGGTGGAGCTGTGGCCTGTGAGTCATAGGAGTCCGGGTTCACAGTTACTTCCACACTGTCTTTTATATATCTACTTTTTGTCCTATTTTCCTTAACTTTTATTTAATTTTTCTTTTCCTCTGATAACTTAAATTTCCCCATGTCGGTAATTTAAACCCTTTAAGTCGAGAACGTGTGTGTGTGTGTGTGTGTGTGTGTGTGTGTGTGTGTGTTTTACTTTAGTCTCCCAAATAATAGATGAATAATATGTTTAATAATAGTGTCTTTTGGATGACAGGTTAATGGAAGATCTGTCTGGAACCCTTTCACTGCAAGAGACCATTTCCAAGGAGAATATAGTGATCTAAAGACAGCAAGAATTTTATACTAAAGGCGTCAACATAGCGAAGAATGGATGGATGGATGTGTGGATGAGTGTGTGAGTGAGATGGGGCTGGATGGACTGGTGGATGAACGGCAGGAGGATGGACGGGTAAATATGTAAGTGAGAAGGGTTTGGATGTACTGGTGGGTTAGCGGTAGGTGGATTGATGGATGAGTGGAGGGGTATGTGAAAATAGAGAAGATATATTAGTGAATGAGGGGTAGGTGGGTGGATGGATGATGGATCAGTGGGTAGGTGAGTGAGGGTAGTTACATTGGTTGATATGAGGTAAGTGGATGAATGGATTAATGGATGGATGTGTGAAAGAGAATGGTTTGGATGGAATGGTGTATGGGAGGCAGGTGGATGGATGGGTGACTGTGTGAGTGACAAGGGGTTAGATCTATCTATCTGTCTATTGCCAGACGCCTTAATCCCGTAAGGGGTGGCCACAAACAAATCATCTCCATGTCGCCCTGTCCCCTGGCATTTCATTGCCCTGCTCCAAGCTCACAACCCTCTCTCTCATATACCTCTCCACTCCATCCCTCCATCTCATCCCTGGCCTGTCCCTCCCTCTTCCCCCCTCCACCTCACTCACATAAACTCTCTTCGTCAGTCTCTCGCTCTCCATCCTCTCCACACGTCCAAACCACCTCAGTGTGTTTCTCCTAACGCTTCCTGTCACATCCACATCCACACCACAACGCTCCTTCACTTCCTCATTTGTCAATCTGTCTCTTCATGTTACTCCACAGGCTCCTCTCAAATAACTCATTTCCACTGCTCTCACTCTTGACTTCTAGGTCCAAGCTTCACTACCATACGTTAGAGTTGATATCACAATACTGTCATGTAGTAACTTTTTCACTTCCATGCTCACTTCCCTGTTTCTTATCACTGCTTTCAAGGAGCCAGCAACCTTCCTTCCCTGTTGCACCCTTTGAAGCACTTCACCCTCCAAACTTCCATCCTTACTCATCACATTACCCATGTACTTAAAAGCACTCACATTTTCCATTTCCTCCTCTTCCAGCCTCACTGTACATTGAATGACTTCATTTCTCTCAAAGACCATAACTTTACTCTTCCCTACATTTACCTTTAGATTCCGTTTCGTACACACTCTCCCAAACTCATTCAGCAAGCCTTGCAGCTCCCCTTCGTCTTCACACAACAACACAGTATCATCTGCAAACAACAGTACAGGTAGTTTCCAAACACTACCCTCTCTCACTAGGGCTGCTCCAACATCCACTGCCCTACCTTGTATCTCTTTTATAACCCCATCCATATACTGATTGAATAACCATGGAGACATGAGACATCCTTGTTTCAATCCAGCCTTCAAAAAGAAAAATTCTCTCAGTTCACTATCCACACGCACTGTAGCCTTAGCACCCTCATACATACTCTTCACGGCCTTCGGCAACTTTCCATCTACTCCATATAGTCTTAACACTTTCCGCAGTCCTTGTCTATTCACCCTGTCATATACGTTCTCCAAATCCATGAAGACCGCATACAACTTCTTTCCCTTCACTAGAAATTTTTCCACTAAAGATTAAAGAATGAATATCTGATCTACGCCACCTCTTCTCTTCCTAAAACCTCTCTGTTCATCTCGAACTAATTCCTCTGTTATTTCCCTAACTCTGTCAATAAGTATCCTACCATATACTTTTCCTATGACATTAAGAAGACAAATGCCAATATGATTACCACACACTTCTTTTTCACGTTTTCCCTATTTGACACAAGTGGGTTGGCGGAGGGTTAGTGCCCCTCCCCGCAAAACACCTAACTAAAAATACGAACAATAAGGAATTAGATATATTAGTTAATAAGGAGTATGTGGATGGATAGTTGGATAGATGGGGATGTATGAATGGATGGATGGATGGATGGGCAGGGGAAGTATTTAGTTGCTTTCATTCTTATGGTGTTAATAGTCGACATAGTGTTCTTTACCAAAGCATTCTTGCCTTCACTGACTCTCTCTCTCTCTCTCTCTCTCTCTGTCTCCTGTACAGGTGTTTGTTTTTTGTTTATTTGTTTCTCTAGCGTGCGACTGAAGATTATATCCTCACCATCATCTCACGTATTTTTCCCATCCAGAGGTGAGGTGCGGAATGCCCTAGAAAGGGAGGCGAAAAAAGTTATAATGGGAGAGCTAATCAACAACATAGCTAACTAGAATGGCACTCATTAGAGCGCATATCCCCTCAATCAACATCTATGCAATATTCACTGAAATTTTTACGAAAATGTCGAAAAACGTTCAATCTCGCAATGTTAAAGAAATTGGAAAAAAAAAAAAAAAATCCTGGATCCACACCTTTATCCGGATCTGAACCAAAATTTAATGGAGTCTATTCTGGGCCAAGACCCATTCTTCTTCCAAGTTTCGTGGAAATCCGTCCAGAAGTTTTGTGTAATCTTGCCTGCAAACCATCCAACCAACTAGCAAACAAAGGGACACGAGTGAAAACATAACCTCCTTGGCGGAAGTAATGAAATGGGCCACACACTCAATCGCGTACTATTCAAGCACCTAAACTCTTTCTCACCTCACAGAAATCATCAGATGGACATATATTTCTTATGTATTAATGTTTATAGATTAGCTTCAGATTTCCTATACAGAAGGCCAGTGCATCAACAACAGAGTCATGTTCTTCTCATTACATAGCTCATCACACCAACTCGATCGCCTGCCTGATCCAGATCCTCATCATCTTTATTTCCTCAGTTTATTACACACTCATTTTCCCTGTGTTTCAACTTTCTTCATGGTCTGCCACACCTTCTCCCACCATCAGATTGACTTATAAATACTATTTTCACTCCCTTACACCCAATTTCCCCATATTACTATAACATATTCAGCCCTGGTGTTAACAGACTTCTTTACTCAAAATCGTTTTCGAATCACATCATCTGGTAACCAGTACACTCTTTGCACTCCATGCACATTCCTTACAAACCCCATTTTCACTGTTCTTACTCCTGAGTTTCTTATATTACCACACCAAAGTCACACATATCTGCTACTGTGGGCACTAAAACACTTTCATGCAGTCCTCTTGCAGCCTCCACACTCAAAACTTTTCTCATAACCAAGGCCCCTGTCGGTCCAACCATTTTCCTTCATTTTGCTATTCTACTTTCCTCTTAGTCTGCATATTTAACCCTCCCGTCCATTGCTGAACCCGGTTATCAAAATTCCCTCACTAATTCGTCTGTGTCCATTCACAATCAAATATTGTTGCCAATTTCCCTCTCAACAACAACGATCATTCTACACTTATCAACATACTGTATACTATCAACGGCGCTCACACATATCAAGAGAACTCTGCACCAGTCTCTGCATCTCCATCGATACTAAATTAAAAACTGTCGATGCTTACTCAGCCTCTAAGACGTTGTGATTAGGATGGACAGAGCGGCCGCGTGGGAGTCACAGGAGGTAGGGTTGATATTTTAACGTTTTTTTTGGATGTTTTTATTTCAGTTTTACACTTGATTTCGGGTACTTTCTGCTTCTCAGTAACTATTTTATTTTGGATTCCCCTTCCACTGCCATCCTAATTATTCTATATGGTTGAACTGAATTAGCTCTTTGAATCCAGGTTACGTCATTTTGGTTTACTGTTACGAACACCATACAATCTGATTAAGCTTAAGAATTACCTCTCATAATGAAAGGGTAAAGCGAACACTATATCTGAACCCTAGACATCTAAAAGTTTATCTGATGAGAGAGAGAGAGAGAGAGAGAGAGAGAGAGAGAGAGAGAGAGAGAGAGAGAGAGAAGCAAGCTGTATTCTTAATCACTTCGATCGTCATCCTAGTAAGGTGGTTACTTCAGAACTATGGCGGTGTTAATTCATCTGAGAGTGATCATGAGAGGCTGAATATTATCAATGCAAAAATTAATCCTTTCATGGCCGGGACAAATGTAGTATACAGTGTCACCTAGCGTAAGATACCTACATTTAGCTAATAGTGAGGGTTCTAGTATGAGTGTTAATATTGTCAGCATTAACTCTTCCATGGTAAAAATAACTTCTATATTCTACTGTATTCCCACTATCCCAATTTTACTCATCTGACCGTGAGTCATAGGAGCCTGAGAGTGTTGATAGCTCTTAATAAGTTTGGTCCTTAAGACGGCGTGATCAGGACTGGTGGAATCGTGGCCTGTGAGTCATAGGAGCCCGGGTTCATATCCAGCCAGGCAGACTTTTTACTTGAAATTTCATTATTTCCTTCTGGAATTTGCGTTTGATTTTGTATTTATTTGGCTGCCACTTTATTTTCTTATATATTTTTTTTTTCACTCACTAATATCATAAATTGAATTAAAAGTGTTTTACTTCTATCCAACCGAAATCGTTTTTTTTTTTTTTTTCCCCATTTGTCTTATACCGTCCTGTGCTAGATAAATAATACTCGCCTTCATTATGATATCCTTGGACTGAACGGGTTAATGGACTCTGTTTGGAACTCTTTCAGTAGAGGAGACTATTTCTAAGGTGAATAAAGTGGACTGAAGGTAGAAAGATTATAATACAAAAGATGTGATGGTAATGAAGTATTTACCTACTGTCATTGCCCTACCTGGTGGTGTAGTGGATAGAAGGCCCCAGTGGAAGTGACGGCCGTGCATAAGTTGGTTACCCCAAAGAGTGACTGGAAATTTGTCGATCATGTAAAGCCACCAGGAGAAGTAGGCCGGTCAACTACCCTGAAAATTACATGACCTGTGCCTTTTTTTTTTTTTTCTTAATAGTTTGCAGTTGTTTATGGCTGACTGAAGCTTGTGCTTTGCCATTGCACTTACCGTCTTCCTTGCTTCCTTGCTGTGTGTGTGTGTGTGTGTGTGTGTGTGTGTGTGTGTGTGTGTGTGTGTGTGTGTGTGTGTGTGTGTGTGTGTGTGTGTCTGTCTGTCTGTCTGTCTGTCTGCCTGTCTGTTTGTCTGTGTGGGTTTGTAAGGTTGGGTGAATCGATAGGTGTTTGTGAATTTTTGTGTTCTACGTGCCATGTGTTTTTTGTGTTAGTTTTATTATGTGTGTTTCTGTGCGTTTGTTTCTTTGTGTTTGTGTGTGTTGGTCGTTGTCCGTTTGTTTGGTCGACTCTCTCTCTCTCTCTCTCTGTGTTTGTGTGTGTGTGTGTGCTGTGGCAAGAGACTGACGATTTTATCACCAGTAGCATCAAATTTCCCACCCAGAGGTGGGGTGAAGAAGGTTCCAGGAAGCAAGGCAGAAAAAAGTTATAATGGGAGAGCTAACCAATCACATAGCCAATGAAATGGACCTCACAGTCTTTCACTTGGTATTCAAGCACCTACAATCATCGTTAGCCTCACATAAATGATCATCTGGACTTTTTTGCAATATTATTCTTTATCGATAATCTTCATTTTTTGTGTAACAAAGTCTTTCCATCGAGAACAATCAAATTCAGAAAAAAGGTTCTAAGCATTGTTATGTCGTTCTCCTTATATTACTCATCACACCAACTCGGTCGCCTGTCAGCTACAGAGCCTCATCAGTTTCAGTATTTATTTTATTACACAATCGTTTTCCCTGTCTCTCAACGTTTTTGATGGTCTGCCACACCTTCTCCCATCGTCACACTCATTAACACCATTTTCAGTCCCCAGTTTATTCCATTTTCTCCTTGACCATTACATCTGAAGATTCTCTTCAGTTTGGTGTCAACGGACTTCATTATTCCACATCTCTCTAGAATCACATCATTATCTATCGTATCTACTCATTGCAATCCACACACATACCTCAGAAATCCCATTTCCACGACTCGCATACTCCAGCTTTTCTTCCAATGTCGCACCAAACTTTCTCACTTATATCTATGGGCACCAAAACACCTTCATGCCGTCCTCTTGCAGCCTCCACATTCACACCCTTGTTTAGAACCAAGGCCCTTGAGGATACAACGAATATTCTTCTTTCTGTTGTTTACTTTCCAGTTAGTCTGCACAGTTATCTCTTTCCTATTATTGCACCAGGGTCCCAGAACTCCCTGACTAACTCTTCTGTCCCCAATCACTACCAGATAACACTGAGAGTTATTTTCCTTCCCAGCCTCAACGTTCATTCTACACTCGTCAACATGGAATAGTAGAGAGCGGCACCCATAAACATCGGCCGAGCTCTGCGAAAGCCTCTGAGTCATCAACGATGCTACGTTAAAAACTGTAGTTGTACACTTACTTAGCCTCTAAGACGGTGTCATGAGGATGGATAGAACGGCCGCCTGGGAGTCAAAGGAGCCAAAGTTCAGATCCTGGTTGTTGTTCCGTCTTTTTTACTGATATATTGTGTGTTTGTGTTTAAGGAGGTTTTGGGGTGTTTTCTGCCTCTTAGTAAATATTTTCGATTAGTCTCTCCTCACACTGATATCCTCTTTCTTCTCTACAGATGAAATAAATTAACCTCTCGAATCCGGGGTATGTCATTTTGGTTTATCCTTACTGCCACCAAGACGATCTTATTATTTAACTTAAGAAAGACCTCTCGTTTTGATGGGGTGAAAACAAGGCTACATTTAACATCTACAAATCTAAAAGACCAGCCTAACCACATACAGCTCGATAATTTTATCCTAATCTAAATAAAACTCATCAGGAGACGGCAAACACAAAATGAAAAACACGTCCCCGGGCTGAGTTGTTAACCACATCATATGTCATCGGGTTAAAGTGTTTTTTTTTTTTTAACTTTAACTATGTTTAATCATCTGAGAGTGACGATGGGAGGCTGAAAGGTTAATACTGTAAATATTAATCCTTTCATGATCGGGAGAAGCATAGTGTGCAGAGTCACCCAGCGCCAGATGCTTATAGTTACCTAGTAGTGAGTATGGTTGCCTGAGGAGTGTTAGTATCGTTAACATTAACCCTTCCATGGTAAACATGACTTCTGTATTTCATTCCCGCTATTCAGATTTTATTCATCTGTCTGTGAGTCATGGGAGCCTGAGAGTGTTGATAGCTCTTAATAAGTTTGGTCTTTAAGACGGCGTGATCAGGACTGGTGGAATCGTGACCCGTGAATCATAGGAGCTTGTGTTCACCAATCTGCCCTAGTCTTTTTACTTTTTTTATTTTTTCCTTGTGGTATTTACATCAGATTTTGTTTTCATGTTAACCACATTTTCGTTTCCTTATTTTTACACTGAATAATATCCTAAATTCATTATGTTTTACCGCCTTCCATTCGAACTGTTTTTCTTGTTCTGATTGGTAATAGATATTCTTTTTAATGAATCTCCATTATGATATCCTTGGACTGAATGGTTACTGGAGCCTCTTTCGAACTCTTTCAGTACAAGAGATGATTTCTAAGGCGAATAAAGTAGCCTGACGTTTGGTCCTTAAGACGGTGTGATCAGGACTGGTGGAATCGTATGTCTTGAGTCACAGGAACCCAAGATTTATTTAACATTCGGCGCCATCTCTTCTTTATTATTATTATTTCTAGTATCAGTTCCTTATTAATCCAGTTTTCCCTATTTCCCACACTTCCCCATATTTTCTATCATCCTGACATCCAAAATTCTTTATATCGTTGATTTACCCATTCACGTCGATTTCGTGTGTGTGTGTGTGTGTGTGTGTGTGTGTGTGTGTGTGTGTGTGTGTGTGTGTGTGTGTGTGTGTGTGTGTGTGTGTGTGTGTGTCTGTCTGTCTGTCTGTCTGTCTATCTGTGTGCGTGCGTGCGTGCGTGCCTGCGTGTGTGTGTGTGTGTGTGTGTGTGTGTGTGTGTGTTGTGTGTGTGAGCGTGCGTGCGTGCGTGAATGCGTGTATGTGTGTGTGTGTGTGTGTGTGTGTGTGTGTGTGTGTGTTATTCTGTCGGGTGATAGATAATTTTAATGGGAATAATAAGGACGTCCTTGGTCTGAAACTGTTCAATTAGTCCGACTCGAACCCTCTCAGTGTAAGAGACCATTTCCAAGCTGAATAAAGTTATCTGAAACAGCAAGAATAAAATACAAAAGGCGTCAACGCAGCGAAGAATGGATGGATGGATGGATGGATGGATGAATGACAAGGGGTATAATGGATTGGTGGACGAGGGGTGGGTGGATAGATGGAGGGATGGATGAATGTGTGAGAGAGAGAAACGGATGGATGAATTGTCTGATGAGAGGTAGGTGGATTGATGGATGAAAATGGGAGTGAGAAGGGGCTGCATCTATTGGTGGATGAGCGGCAGGTGGAAGGGTAGATGGATGTGTGTGTGAGAAGGGAGTAAATATACTGTATTGCTGCACGGCATGTAGATGGAGTGATAGATGAATCAGTTGGTGGTGGTGAATAGAGGGTAGATGAGAAGAATAGATGGATGGATGGATGAATGGATGGATCAGTGGGTAGGTGAGTGAGGGTAGATATACTGGTTCATAAATGATGGATAGATGGGTGAATGGTTGGGCAGGTGAAGTATTTATCTGCTCATGTTTTTTCTGGTGTTTATAGTTGAACCTGTTTTGTTTTTGTCCAGAGAATTCTTACCTTTGTTGTGTGTGTGTGTGTGTGTGTGTGTGTGTGTGTGTGTGTGTGTGTGTGTGTGTTCTCTCAGTTGATTAATAATTTTATCATCACCGTACTGTCATAACGTCGCCTTATTTTTCCCACCCAGAGGTGAAATAAGATACTTTCCAGAAAGCAAAGGAAAAGAGTTATAGTGGGAGAGCTAATGAACATAACCAAAGGAATGGGCCACACACTCATTCACTTACCATTCACAAACCTAGAATCATCGCTCACCTCACAGAAATGATCATCTGGACATTTATTATATACATATATCTTAATCGATGATTTTCATATTTCATATAATAAAGTCTGTCTGTAGAACAGTCATATTGTTGTTTGCCTTATATAGCTCATCAGACCAGCTTGATCGCCTGTGAGTCCCCGACCCTAATGAACTTCATTTCATTTTCCTGCACACTGATTTTCGCTGTCTTTCAACATTTTTAAATTTTTTATGGTCTCCCACCTCCTTCTTCTGACTTCACATTTACTAACATACACCATTTTTACTCCCATCCTTATACCCATTCTCTCCACATCACCGTAACATCTAAAGAGTCTATTCAAACCTTAGTGTCAACACACTTCTTTACTCCTCATCTCTAGAATAACATCATTCCACATTCGTTTCACTCTTTGCACTCCACATACATTCCTCAGAAGCCCCAATTCTGCTGTAACCTTCTCTTGAGAATTTATTCTAATATCTTACCAGACTTTCTCACTCATGTGTTGCTGTGGGCACTAAAACACCTTCATGCAGTCCTCTTGGAGCATCCACAGTCACACCTCTGCTTTTAAGCAAGGCCCTTATAGACCCCAGCCACTTTCCTTCTCTCTGTTACTTTAATTTTCACTGAGTCTGCACATTGAATTATTTCCTGCTACTTCAGTCCTGTACCAAAACTCCTTCACTGACTCAATTCTCTCCATTCACAACCAAATAACAGAGATAGTCATTCCATCTCAACAACAACGTCCATTCTACACTTATCCACATATACCATCAAAGAACAGTGCTCATATATGTCAACAGAAATCTGCATCAGTCTCTGAATCACCCGCAATGCTAAATTATTATCTGTTAATGTGCTTACTCGGCCTCTAAGACGGTGTGATCAGGATGGATGGAACGGCCGCCTGGGAGGAATGGGAGCAAAGGTTCATATCCAGAGAAGAGGTCCGTCTTGTTACCGACATTTTTATTTTGTTTTTATAGTTGTTTTCGGGTACTTTCAGCTTCTGAATAAGTATTTCCAACGGCTACACCTTCCACTGACAACCTAATTCTTTATTGCGTCGGAATTAAATAAGCCCAATGAATACAGGGGACGACCACACAGTCTTATTAAGCTTAAAGAAAAAACTCGTGTTGAAGGGGTAAGAGAAAGCTATATGTCTAAGCACATAGACTTCGAAGCATCTACTTCATCTAAATAAAAATCTTCAAAAAACAAAATGAAAAAGACCTCCCCTGAGCTGAGCTGTCAACCCCATCTCTCGTCATGATGTTTAAGTGGTTGATTAACAACTGTTGCTGTGTTTAGTCATCTGAGAGTGAGTATGGGAGGCGGAGAGTGTTAATACTGTAAAAATTAACCCTTTCACTTCCGTAACAAACGTATTAGGCAGTGTCACATTGCGCCTAATATAGTGAATATGAGAATATGAGAGTTTTAATTTCGTCAGTATTAACCCTTCCACAGTAGAAATAACTTCTGTATTCTCGTCTTGCTATCCCGGTTTATGCTCAAGTGACAGTGAATTGTAGGAGCCTGAGAGTGTTGATAGTTCGTAATAAGCTTGGTCCTTCAGACGGTGCAATAAGGTCTAGTGGAATCGTGGCCTATGAGTCATTGGAGCCTGGTTTCAGTGCTCTCCGCGCTGTCATTTTATTATTATTATTTTTTTTTATATTATTTTCTTCAGAATTTTGCATCTGATTTTGTTTCAAGTTTTCCATTCCTTGTTACTGTATCCTTTGACTGCTCGTGCTTATTGATTCTGTCTCGAACTCTTTCAGTACAAGAGATCATTTCTAAGGAAAGGAAAGTAACCCGAACTGTGGTTCTTAAGACGGCGTGATCAGGACTGGTGGAATCGTAGCCCATGAGTCAAAGGAGCCCGAGTTCACGCCATGACCGAAACAGCCTTTTTTTTTTTTTTTTTTTTTTTTTTATTGTCCCTACCATCATTTGCTTCTAAGACCTCTTTTTTCCTATGTTCCTCACTTCGGCTGATTTGTTTCTCGCCCACTGACACGCAAAATTCTTTCATATCATTGAGTAAATAATTGAAGCTGAGATCGTTTGTGTGTGTGTGTGTGTGTGTGTGTGTGTGTGTGTGTGTGTGTGTGTGTGTGTGTGTTCTCGTTAGCGATTGATAATTTTATCATCACCGTACCATCATAATCTCGCCTTATTTTTCCCACCCAGAGATGAGACGAGATACTTTCCAGAAAGCAAGGGAAAAAGAGTTATAGTGGGAGAGCTAATGAACAGCATAACCAAAGAAATGGGCCGCACACTCATTTACTTACCATTAACAAACCTAAATCATTGCTCACCTCACAAAAAATGATAATGAACTTCATATTTCACGTAATAAAGCCTGTCCGTAGAGAAAAATCATATTCAGGAAAGGGGTTCTAAACACTGTCATGCTGTTTTCCTTATATAACTTATCCTACCACCTCGATCGCCTGTCACTTTCCGAGTGTTGTCAACTTCACCATCTCATTTTGTTATACAGTCAAATTCCCTGACTTTCAACATTTTTGAATTTGTTGTCGTCTCCCACCTCCTTCTTCTAACTTCAGACCCACTCACATATACCATTTAAACTCCCATCCTTATACCCATTCTCTCCACATCACCGTAACATCTAAAAAATCTGTTCAACCTTAGTGTCAACAGACTTCTTTACTACATGTCTCACGAATAACATCATTGCATATCCAGTTCACCCTTTCCACTCCACATACATTCCTCAGAAACCCCAGTTCCACTGTTACTTGCTCTTGAGTATTTGTTCTAATATCACCTTCAAACAGTCCTCTTGGAGCATCCACATTCATACCTCTGCTTTTAAGCAAGGCCCTTATAGATCCAGCCACTTTCCTTTTCTCTAATATTCTGATTTTCACCGAGTCTGCTCAATGAACTGTTTCCTGTTACTGCAGACCTATACCACAACTCCTTCACTGACCCAAGTCTCTCCATTCACGACCAAATAACACAGATAGTCACTTTCCCTGTCAGCAACAACATTCATTCTACACTTGTCCACATATACCATCAAAGAACAGTGCTCATAAAAGTTAACAAAAATCTTCATCAGTCTCTGAATCACCTGTAGTGCTAATTTAATATCTGTTAATGTGCTTGCTTGGCCTCTAAGACGGTGTGATCAGGATGGATAGAGCGGCCGCCTGGGAGGCATATGAGCAAAGGTTCATATCCAAAGTAGGGACCCGTCGTTTTATCGACATTTTCATTATGTTTTTATAGTTGTTTTCGGGTACTTTCTGCTTCTGGACAACTATTTTCCTTCGGCTTCACCTTCCACTGACATCCTAATTCTTTATTACGACTGATTTAAATTAGCTCCTTGAATCCGGGCGACGTCATTATGGTATTCTTTCTGCCACCACACAATCTTAATATTAAGCTTAAAGAAAAAACTCGTGTTCAAGGAGTAAGAGAAAGCTATATGTCTAACCACATAGACTTCGAAACTTCTAACTTCATCTAAATAAAAATCATCAGTAGATGGCAAATACAAAATGAAAAAGACGTCCACGAGCTGCGCTGTCAACCCCATCTCTCGTCATCGTGTTAAAATGGTTGATTAACAACTAGTGCTATGTTTAGTCATCTAAGAGTCAGTATGGGAGGCTGAGAGTGTTAATACTGTAAAAATTACTCCCTTTCATTGCCGTAACAAACGTATTATACAGTGTGTTCTAGCGTCAAATGCTATTTTGTAGCTAATAGTGAATATGCCAGCCTGAGAGTGCTAATATTGTCAGCATCAACCCTTCCATGGTAGAAATAACTTCTGTATTCTCTTCCTGCAGTCCCGGCTTATACTCAGGCCACCGTGAATCATGGGAGCCTGAGAGTGTTGATAGCTCTTGATAAGTTTGGTCCTTAAGACGACGTGATGAGGACTGGTGGAATCGTAGCCTTTGAGTCATGGAAGCCTGATTTCTCTGCTCTCCACGCTGTATTTTTATCATTTTTCTTTTCATCATATATATTTTCTTTTTTAGGTTTTTGAATCTGATTTTTTTTTAAATTATCCTTTCCTTGTTTTGATATCTTTTAACTGATCGTGTATATGAAGTCTGCCTCGAACTCTTTCAGTACAAGACATCATTTCAAGGGAAAATAAAGTAACCCGAAGTTTGGTTCTTAAGACGGCGTGATCAGGACTGGTGGAATCGTAGCCCAAGAGTCAAAGGAGCCCGAGTTCACCCATACGAAGTGCCGCCTTTTTTTTTTTTTTTTTTTTCATCGTTTACTTCTAAGACAACTTGTTCTCTATGTTCCCCACTTCGGCTGATATTTTTCTCTCCCACTGACATCTATAATTCTTTAATATCTTTGATTTAATCCCTTCAAGTTGATGTCTTGTGTGTGTGTGTGTGTGTGTGTGTGTGTGTGTGTGTGTGTTATTCTGCCGGGTTATAAATAATTTTAATGGGAATAATAAGGACGTCCTTGGGCTGAAACTATTAAAGTAGTCTGACTCGAACCCTCTCAGTGCGAGAGACCATTTCCAAGCTGAATAATGTGATCTGAAGCAGCAAGAATAAAATACAAAAGGCTTCAACATAGTGAAGAATGGAAGACTGGATGGATGCATGGATGAAAGTGTGAGTGAGAAAGGGATGAATGCATTGTCTGATGGATGGATGGATGGATGGGAAGATGAATCATATAGCCACTCTCATTTTTCTGGTGTTTATAGTCGACCAAGTTTTGTTTTTTCCTGAGCATCCTTGCCTCTACTGTGTGTGTGTGTGTGTGTGTGTGTGTGTGTGTGTGTGTGTGTGTGTGTGTGTGTGTGTGTGTGTGTGTGTGTGTGTGTGTGTATTCTCGCTAACGATTGATATTTTTTTTATCACCGTACTTTCATAATCTCGCCCTATTTTTCCCACCCAGAGGTGAGATGAGATACTTTCCAGAAAGCAAGGGAAAAGAGTTATAGTGGGAGAGCTAATGAACAGCATAACCAAAGAAATGGGCCACACACTCATTCACTTACCATTCACAAGCTTAGAATCATCGCTCACCTCACAGAAATGGTCAGTAGGACCTTTTTTATATACATATTTCATTACCGATGATCTTCATCTCTACCTATCTATATACCCAGGCAGCTTCCCTCAAGGAAAGGGAGGTAACCGAGACAGGACGACACACTCCCAAATTACTTGTCCACTCAAACACATTCATTTGCATCTTAGCCCCAAAGTGGAGAAGGGACAGATCCTCACCGCACCACACTGCACGAGGCTCAACTGCGCAGTGCAATCAGTGACATCCGCAGCGGGGCCCGACAGCAGAGCTGGTTTACTCCTGCCACACCATAATAGACCCATCCCCTTACCCGCACCTGACCTAATCAGCTGATCAGATCTTCATACTTCATATAATAAAGTCTGTCCGTAGAGAACAATCATATTCAGAAAGAGGGTTCTAAACATTGCCATGGTTTCCTTATATAGCTCATCAGACCAACTTGATCGCCTGTCAGTTCCCAAGCCTCATCAACTTCATCTCGTTTTGTTACACACTCATTTTCCCTGTCTTTCAACATTTTTTAATTTGTTAATTTCTCTCACCTTCTTCTTCTAACTTCAGACTCACTCACATACTGTATATCATTTTCACTCCCATCCTTATACCCATTCTCTCCACATCACCGTAACATCTAAAGAGTCTGTTCAACCTTAGTGTCAACCGATGTCTTTACTCAGCATCTCTCGAAAAACATCATTTCATATCCAGTTCACCCTTTGCACTCCACTACATTCCCCAGAAACCCCAAGTCCACTGTTACTTGCCTTGAGTATTTGTTCTAATATTTTACCAGACACTCGCACCCTTATGTTACTGTGAACACTTAAACACCTTCATGCAGTCCTCTTGGAGGATCCACCTTCACACCTCTTGTTTTAAGCAAGGCCCTTACAGATCCAGCCTCTTTCATTCTCTCTTTTATTCTGATTTTCACCGAGTCTGCATATGGAACTATTTCCTGTTGCTGCAGACCTGTACCAAAACTCCTTCACTGACTCTAGTCTCTCCATTCACGACCAAATAACACAGATAGTCACCTTGCCTTGCACCAAAAACGTTCATTCTACATTTATCCACATATATCATCAAAGAACAATGGTCATAAATATCAACAGAGATCTGCAACAGTGTCTGAATCACCTGTAAAGCTAATTTAATCTGTTAATATGCTTACTCGGCCTCAAAGACGGTGTGATCAGGATGGATAGAACGACGCCTGGGAGGCATCGGAGCAAAGGTGCATATCCAGAGCAGCAGTCCGTCTTTTTACCGTTTTTTTGTTTTGTTTTTTGAGGTGTTTTCTGGTACTTTCTGCTTCTAAATAACTATTTTCCTTCGGCTTCACCTTCCACTGACAGCCTAATTCTTTATTACGCTTGAATTAAATTAGCCACTTGAGTCCGGGCTATGTCATTATGGTATTCTTTCTGCCACCACACAATCTTATTATGAAGCTTAAAGAAAAATCTCGTGTTGAAGGGGTAAGAGAAAGCTATATGTCTAATCACATAAACTTCGAAACTCCTTGTTTCATCTCAATAAAAATCATCAGGAGACGTGACAAACAAAATGAAAAAGTCGTCCCCGAGCTGCGCTGTCAACCCCATCTCTCGTCATCGTGTTGAAGTGGTTGATTAACAACTACTGCTGTGTTTAGTCATCTAAGAGTGAGTGTGGGAGGCTGGAAGTGTTAATACTGTAAAAATTAACCCTTTCATGGCAGTAACAAACGTATTATACAGTGTCACCTTGCGCCAAATGTTTTTATATTGCCAATAATGAATATACCTGAGTGAGAATGTTAGTACTGTCATTATTAACCCTTGCATGGTAGAAATAACTTCTGTATTCTCTTCCTGCCATCCCGGTTTATACTTAGGTGGCCGTGAGTCACAGGAGTCTGAGACTGTTGATAGCTCTTAATAAGTTTGGTTCTTAAGACGCTCACTGCGCTGTGTTTTTATGTTTATTTTCATTTTGTTTTCTTTAGATTTTTGCATCTCCTTTATTTTTCAAGTGTTCCTTTCCTTGTTATGACATCCTTTGACTGATTATGTTTATGGTGTCTGTCTCGAACTTTTTATTACAAGAGATCATTCCTATGGCAAATAAAGAAACTCGAAGTGTGGTTCTTAAGACGGCGTGATCAGGACTGGTGGAATCGTAGCTCATAAGTGCAAGGAGCCCGAGTTCATGCACGTAAAATGCCGCCTTTTTTTCTTTTTTTCGACTACCATCTTTTGCTTCTAAGATCACTTTTTCCCTATGTTCTCCACTTCAGCTGATTTTTTTGCTCCTTCAGTGACGTCATTGATATAACAACTTCATGTCAAGGGTGTGTGTGTGTGTGTGTGTGTATGTGTGTCATTCTGCTGGGTGAGAGATAATTTTACTGGGAATAATAACGATGTCCTTGGGCTGGATCTGTTAGTCTGACTCTAACCCTGTCAGTGCGAGAGACCATTTCCAAGGTGAATAAAGTGATCTGAAGCAGCAAGAATAAAATACAAAAGGCGTCAAGATAGCTAAGAATGGATGGATGGATGTGTCAGTGAGAAGGGTTTGGTTGGTTTGGTGGATGATGGGTTGTTGAATGGATGGATGGATGTGGGAGGGAGAAAGGGCTGCATGGATTGGTGGATGAGCAACAGATGGATGGATAGAAGAATGTCTGAGTGAAAATAGTTTGGATACATTCGTGGATGAGGGGGTACATGGAAGGATGGACGGATGTGTGAGAGAAAAAGGAGCTGGATTGATTGATGGATGAGTGGCAGGTGGATGCGTGGATGAGTATGGGTGAGAAGGGAGTATATATAAGGCATTAGTGGATGAGCGGTAGTTAAATGGATGGATGGATGGGTGTGTTTGTGAGAATGGAGTAGATACATTGGCGAATGAGGAGTAAGTGAACTAATGGATGGATGAATGGATGGGCAGATAAAGTATTTGTCAAGTCTCACTCCTCTGGTCTTCCTAGTCAACCCAGTTTTGTTCATTTCCGAAGCATTCTTGGTTTTCCTCTAAGCGTGTGTGTGTGTGTGTGTGTGTGTGTGTGTGTGTGTGTGTGTTTGTGCTACTATGCATGTGTTTATGCATGTGTGTACATGTTTGTGCATGATTATACGTATTTGTGTCAGTCTGTGTATGCGCCTTTGTGAGTGTTTGTGTGTTTCTTTGTGGTTGCGTTTGGTTGTTGGATTGCTCGTGTGTGTATGTTCTTACGTGTGTGTGTGTGTGTGTGTGTGTGTGTGTGTGTGTGTGTGTGTGTGTGTGTGCGCGCTCACTTGCTCACTTTCCTGAGAGAGAGAGAGAGAGAGAGAGAGAGAGAGAGAGAGAGAGAGAGACACTCGAGGATTAGCCAAACAATAAATACCTGTAAATAAAGACAAAAGCAGGGAAACATTAACTGACTGACAGACATATGAAATGCACATAGGTGGAATGAAAGACTGAGCGATATACAGGTAGTTAGGTAGATGCGTAGATGTAGAGATAGACAGACTTGCCTTCATATGACGAACAGAAGCCACTACAGCCAAAGCAGGTGGATAATTGGGTCTGGTTTGTTGGGCCCGGCATCGAAACCTTCGCTAGTCCGTGGCTTCTTTTTATATGTTTGAAGTGTTTTTGCACGTACAGTTCGTTGTGTTATTGCATAGTCTCTTGTGTGTGTGTGTGTGTGTGTGTGTGTGTGTGTGTGTGTGTGTGCGTGTGCTTCTTGCTGTACTGGCTGAGTCCAGTTTCTGCCTTGTAAATAAGATGAATTCCTTAAATGTTACTCTTGTTGCCACCAACAATTCTACCCTGTCTGTGATGATGATGATGATGATGATGATGATGATGATGATGAAGTGGGGATGGAGGAGGAGGAGGAGGAAGAAGAGGAGGAAGGAAGGAAGGAAGGAAACATTATGTGCAATGCCTGTGTGGTTGGATGGATGGTGAGGGTGAGGGAGACAGCTCTCCCAGTGCCAAGGTTCCTCATTGTGTCCCCTTTAAATTGTGATTTATATTTTGAATTTTTTACGTAATTAATCGTCATCATAACACAGCGGTTGCCTCTGGTAACAATGTCACGCGCTTCTGTCAAATAAAATCATCATCATCATCAACCCAACCTCTTTTTTCAACCTAAAAATAGAGTGAATCAGGATCTCGATATTAAACAGAAAGTACGATAGAGGGAAAAATAATCAACAACATGGCTGGTGAAATGTGCCACACACTGACTGACATAGCAGTCAAGCCCCAGGAAACTCTGACTTCATTTCAAGGACGTAATCATCCAGAAATTTTTTTTTTGTAGTGGACTAGGAGTATTTTTCACTATAGAGTTATTGTTCATTTCCCTTCAGATAGTCAGTCCGACCACTATTAAGTTAAAATGGGGTGTCAGACCCTTCTGATATTCTCTACAAAAGGCTATATTGCTCATCAAGCCAATTCAACCCCCGGTCAGTTGCCAAGCCTTGTCAACCCCCATACTTCGTTTTTTCGTGCACTGATTTACCATTATCCGTTCACCTTTTTCTCAGCCTACCACGCCTCTCTCCTTCAGAGACACTTGCACCATTTTGATTACCACATTTATCCCCGTTCTCGCCATACGACCATACCATCTAAGCACATTCTCTTAAACCCTGTTGTCATCAGACTTCCAGTACTTACTTCACAGTCTTATCGAATCACGTTGATTATTATCCTATCTACTCGACGCTCTCAAAAATCTATTGCAGATCCCCTAGCATTAAAGGTCGGATTAAAACACTTTCATGTCACAGTTTTGCAGCCCTGACACTCTTGGCCTGTGTCTAGTATCAAGGCCATTTAGTACTGTCCACTTCTTTTCCATGTATTTCCCTACTTTTCACCACCGTCTCACATGTACTATCACGAACAAAAGTTCGTTCTCCCAACCAGTCACTGTGTGAATCCGAAACACCTGAAGCTCGAAAAAAGATGCATCTGAAAGAAGTGTCATTTTCGCCCAACAGATGGCGCTCAATAATGTTTATGAGGGGGACAGGAAGGTTGGGAGAGGGAGGTGCGACGAGAGGAAATTTGTATCAGGGTGCAGATGAAGTAGCTTAATCACCAGATGTTGGTATGGTTTCCACTGTGATGGAGATGAATTGAAAGAAGACCGATAAATAATGCTCGGTAACAATAATTGTATGCGTTGTATGTGCTGTATATGTTGTAGCAGCAACAGTGGTCGAGTT
Source organism: Coenobita brevimanus (assembly GCF_032717465.1). Lineage (NCBI taxonomy): Eukaryota > Metazoa > Arthropoda > Malacostraca > Decapoda > Coenobitidae > Coenobita > Coenobita brevimanus. Next base: position 42,981,960 of record NC_137050.1, on the reverse strand, counting down.
AATATTATGATTACTAGTAATATACTGAAATTACACATGTTAAGTGTTAAAGCAGGGGCACAGGAAAATTATTAGTAACATATGGTATTTGTGATATTATTGTCTATGTCAGTTAAAGGCCTGCATTCAGACAACCTGTTTTACCATAAACAACAATTTATTTTGTCCGGCACAAATTATTTGATTTTATTCCACACATTACCAAGACATAGTATCTCGCAGATAAGAAAATACATGGCACACTGTTATGTGTATATCGTCAACAAATGTTGCACCCCTTCCACCAAGTGCTAAGTGTATTGCAAGAATTAGTGGCTGAACTACTCCTACGGTTACACCTGCCAGGTTTCCCTCAACCTCTGGTCAACATTAACAAAAGTGGTGTTCATTTTTTTTTTTTTCCAGTTTACCCTTCTGACGATTGTCCGAATATGCTGTTCGAGGGTACAAGGGCGAAAAGACGGGTGTCCACATAATTATGTAGTCACGCCCCCCCACCCACAACACCACCACACCCCTCCACCCCCTACCACCACATTTACTCACTACCCCACACCCCCTCCACCCCCGTCCCCAACCCCACCCACCACAGCCCCCCAACCACTCCCACCCCCACTCCCCACACTCCCACCCCCCTAACCCCTCTTACCCAAATTCCTCCATCCCCCACAACCACCCCTACCCTTACCCATACCCTATCCCCCCGCTCCCACCCCACCCCCACCATCACCCCCACCCCACCCCATACTCCCCAGCCACCTCTCTCACCCCACCGCACCACCCACAAACCCCGTCCACCATATCGCACCAGCCGATGATGCCATGTATGAGCGTACGTCAAAACATTACGCAGTCTTTTAGGGGTTAATATAAATGAGCCAGCATAGTAAGCACATGCAGACAAACATCAGCATGTAAATTCCTGTTGTAAATAAATAACACTGGCAAGAAAAGAAACGGTGCTGATGTAAAGCCCACAGGCCGATCACTGACTGCACTGAACTCGATGATCACTGTTTTTTTTGAACTGCTAATCCATTTAATGTGACATTTTACTATACAAAGTAAATATAATGATAACTAAAACGTGTCAGTGATTTCATGTTTAAAAAATATCTTTCTTCTATTGTGATGAAGTACCAAGTTCACAAAAAAAAAAATAATAATTGCAACAGACATATTTTTTATACACGTTTGTGGGATGTCTAAAATATATATAGGTCATTCCTAGAAGATATTGTTCACTACCGTGGTAGTGTCTGCCCCATGTATGAGCTGGCTGTTCCACCCGCACCAAAGCTGAGCTTAAACTGGCAGGTTTCCCTCAACCATGGGACGGGCTTGCAAGAACGTCGGTATTCATATTCTCACTGTTTTACAATATACAGTACCCCATTGAAGATGCTACTTTGCTGAGGAAATATAACAACAATTGTATATATCCACAATCAAGTAGTCCGACTCATGGTTGTCGGAAACCTGCCAGTGTGACCACATCTTTACTTAGGGCACTGTTTCCTGAAATACACACTCACTATGGGTGAGGGTGGGCTGTTGGTCACAACTGCTCGAAATATTCACGAAACAGTGTGATGTTAATCTCATTATAACAGATGGGCCAGTTTACCTTGTGTTGGTATTGTATGGAATGAATTCGTAACATTTATAATAGAGCAAATAACTTATTGTTCGGTATAATAGGTTGTCAGAGGGATGGTCGATTATTGGAATTTTAATACCCTCACAAATATATTAATAACACATGTCACATACACCTAAACTTACTATGGTGGCATCGGTCTCTCCCAACCTCCCCGACCCATAAACAAATACAGAAGCAAACACGTCTACCAGGAACAGACAGACAAAGGAGAGTGAAGATGAGAGACGTGGAAGCCACCACTCCATGAGAGTTAAGCACCTGTTTATGGGTGGTCCTGACATGCAACAACCAGTCACGTGTATCACAGACAATTTAAGACACACAATATCCTCCTAGGCAACTATTTGATTTATTACATAAGTTCTGGACATCATCTTTTTCTTTTTGCATGGTGATAGTAACGCAGTGAACAACTTATGTAACTGCATGATTACTAGACCTTTTCAACGAGTCTAGGAAGCTGATAATGTCTGCACCCTGTATGGGCTGTCTTTTCCATCCGCAAAAGTCGAGTCAGGATAAGGCTGTTACGATGACAAGTTTGCCTCAACTAAGCTTCGGGCTGACTATAACTATAGTCTACATATTATGCCTTTTTTTTACAAGTTGCCTCACTGAAGGTGCTAGTTTACTATGAGAGGGAAAAAACTACAGTGCAATTATTGCTCATTAAAGTAGCCCGTCCGTGGGGTAAACTGGAAAAAAAATGAACACCACTTTTGTTAATGTTGACCAGAGGTTGAGGGAAACCTGGCAGGTGTAACCGTAGGAGTAGTTCAGCCACTAATTCTTGCAATACACTTAGCACTTGGTGGAAGGGGTGCAACATTTGTTGACGATATACACATAACAGTGTGCCATGTATTTTCTTATCTGCGAGATACTATGTCTTGGTAATGTGTGGAATAAAATCAAATAATTTGTACCGGACAAAATAAGTTGTTGTTTTTGGTAAAACAGGTTGTCTGAATGCAGGCCTTTAACTGACATAGACAATAATATCACAAATACCATATGTTACTAATAATTTTCCTGTGCCCCTGCTTTAACACTTAACATGTGTAATTTCAGAATATTACTAGTAATCATAATATTAGCTCGACCACTGCTGCTGCCACAACATATACAGCACATACAACGCATACAATTATTGTTACCGAGCATTATTTATCGGTCTTCTTTCAATTCATCTCTATCACAATGGAAACCATACCAACATCTGGTGATTAAGCTACTTCATCTGCACCCTGATACAAATTTCCTTTCGTCGCACCTCCCTCATCCAACCTCCCTGTCCCCCTCATAAACATTACTGTGAGCCATCTGTTGGGCGAAAAATGGCACTCCTTTCAGATGCTTCTTTTTCGAGACTGAGGTGTTTCGGATTCGTACAGTGGCTGGGGGAATGAACTTTTGTTCGTGATAATACCTCCCTATTCTTCCATCGCACGTAGGTATCCTTAAATTCTCTCACCAGTTCGTCTCTACATTCACAATAAAATGACAGTCGCCTTCCCCTTGAGTTACAAACACTTTACAACAATTAATATTTACCTTCACAACACGACACTGACGGACATCAACAACTTTAGCAGCAAAATCTCAATCACCAGCCATGCTAAGTTAATAAGTGTGGATTTGTTCAGTCAGCCTCTAAGGCGGTCTGAGCAGGACGGATGGAACGGCCGCCGAAGTCAGAGGAGCTAGGTTTCACATCCCATGTTGGGCCAACCGTCTTTTTGCGTTTTATTTCCTATATCATGAACGGACGCTTTGCATCTCGTTAATATTTTTCCTTTTCATTTTGATATCCTTATTGTTCTATCTGCGTGGATCAAGTTCATCCTTTACATTAGAATATCATATATTTTTTCCTTTTGCCATCAGATAATTTTACATAGCTTAGTAAAGGTTTCATGTTTTGAAGATGATAAAACAAGGCTAAAAACCTAAACAAGTAAAGATCGAATATTTTATTCATATCAAAATAAAAATCACTAGGACACGGCAAAAATAAGTGAATTAGACGTCCCCCGACTGTGCTGTTAACCACTTCAACTCGTCATCGTGCTGAAGTGTTAATACTGTCACCATTAACTCTCTCATGGTCAGGATAACTTCAGTATCATATTCGCGCTAGCTCGTTTATATTCAACTAGCTGCGAGTCATAGGAGCCAGAGTGTTGATCGTTCGATAAGCCTCGTCAACCTCCATACCTCGTTTTTTTTCACACACATTTACCATTATCTGTTCACCTTTTTCTCATCCTACCACGCCTGCAACCTTCAGACACACTCACATACATCATTTTCATGCCACATTTATCCCCGCTCTCGCCATACGACCATACCATCTGAGCACATTCACCTCAACCCTACTGTCATCAGACTTGCTCACTTCACAGTTATCGAATCTCGTTAGTTATTAATGTATCCACTGGACGCTCTCAAAAATCTCCCTTCCATTGCTCCACTTCTTGACCTCGTTCTCATGCCACACCTGACTGCTCTGCCCATAACAATAATGGTCTGATAAAAACACTTTTACGTTATCGTTTTGCAGCCCCGACACTCCAGCCTTTGCATATTACCGAGGCCTTCTAGTACTGTCCACTTTCCTTCCATGTGTTTCCCTATTTTCCACCTCCTATGCACAGTTACCTCTCTATTCTTCCATTGTTCACTGGTATCCATAAGTTCCCTCACCAATTCGCCACAACATTCACCGTCACATCACTCTGCCAGTCGCCTTCCCCTTCATTTTAATAGATACTCTTTAATTTCATGACACGACTCTCACGGACTTCAACAAACTCAGCACCAATCATTCAATCACCAGCCGTGCTAAACTGATAACTGTGGATATGTTTAGTCAGCCTTTAAGACGGTGTGATCACGATGAATAGAACGCCGCCGGGGAGTCATAGGAGCTAGGTCTCACATTCACAACACAATATCCGTCTTTTTGCTAGTTTTTGTGTTTTTATTACATTGACTTACACTTGACATCTCGTTGACCATTTTCCATTGCATTTACTTTCCACTGATATCGTTATTCTTCCTTCCGGATGCATCGAGTTGATCCTTTACATTAGAGTGACATGATTTTATTTTCCTAGAAGCTTCAGAAAATTTTACCGGACTTAGGAAAGACGTTTCGTTTTCAAGATGATAAAAGGTTATATATCTACACACACGAAGTTCAAAAGTTCTGTCCATACCAACATTCAAATCACCGAGAGACGGCAAAAACAGAAGTAAATAATACGTTCCCGGGCTATGTTGTTAACCACTTACACTCGTCGTTGTGCTGAAGTGATTGATTAATAATTGTTAGTTTAGTCACATAAGAGTGAGCATAGGAGTCTGAGTGTTATAATACTATCAGAAACAACCCTTCCACAGTCGGAACAAACGTAGTATACTATTTCAGCCAACGTCAGATGTGTATATACAGCTAAAAATGAGTATACTGGACTCGGAGTGTTAATACTGTCACAACTAACTCACTCATTGTCGGGATAACTTCTGTATTATATACCCGCTAGTTTGATTTCACTCATCTGGCTGTGAGTCATAGGAGCCTGAGTGTTGATCGTTCGATAAGTTTGGTCCTTAAGACGGTGTGATCAGGACTGGTGGAACCGTGACCTATGAGTCATAGGAGCCCGGGTTCACATAGACGTCTTAAGCCATGTCCAGACGAGCGGGCGTGCCCGGCGGGCAGCGCGGTCGACGGGCAAATTCTGCCAGGCATGCCCGTGAATGTTGTTCACACGGCCGAGTCGATGAATTGGAGGGCGTGCCCGACGATGCCAGTTGGTTGTCGAGTGCGGTACGAGAAACATGGTGCCAAGTGTTACTAAGAAGAGGACAGTATTGTGTAGCATAGTTATTGGTTTGCTTATAAAGAAAAATAAGAAAAAGAAGAGACTTTGGTGCAAAGAATGGCTCAATAGAAGAGATGTTTATGGAAGCCATACAACACTACTACAAGAACTACAACTTGGCTATGAACAAGACTTTACAAACTACATGCGAATGAGTGTAAGCACTTTCTATACACTCCTAGCAAAGGTGGAGCCATACATCAGAAAAGAAGACACAAACATGAGACACAGCATAATAGCAGAAGCTAGGTTGGAGGCAACGCTGAGATTTCTAGCAACTGGGTGCACATACTCGGCACTGCAGTACACTACACGCATATCTAAACAGAGCTTGTCCTGCATACAGTAATCCCTGAAACCTGTCGGGCCATATACGAGGTACTCATGGATGATTACTTGCAGGTGAGATTTATATTTTATTAAACACTACTTAATTTGTAATGACACTGTGATATGTTGATATATCGAGTTAAGGTGCTTGACTTACAGTACGAGACCTACTGTACACAAACAAATACGAGTATCACTTGACACAATGTTCCTTTTATTGCCTTGTTAGTGCACTGTACAGCCTATCGTTGTTTGATATATACACAGGGCATCTGCACCAGTCGGGGCGCATACACATATTGCATATGCTGTAATCAAATTTTCTGAACCTAGTCCGTGTTATCCTTCTGCCAACTCGTCTTAAGTCACACATAAAAGAAAAGCCCGCCCACCCCTACAGAGCGAAAGATAATATTACGGTTATCAGCGGTGGCAACAGTGCGTCTGACGTCAGGGATCTGGAGAGGGAGGAGTGAAGTTTGAGGGGAAGGGGGGTGGATCCTAATTCCACTAAACTCTGCTTCAATCCACATTTTGAGTGACTTGTATTATGTTTCCTCCCCCCCTCCCCCCTCCCCCCCCCTCTCTCTCTCTCTCTCTCTCTCTCTCTCTATCTCTATCTCTCTCTCTCTCATTTATTGGGTCGATTAACCACATTTCTGGCACCGAACAAAGAGTACAAATGCATTAGGTATGTGGCCATCACAGATGCGCAATATAAGCAAACTGAATATCATGTACAATAATCAGTTCCGTATTTAAATGACAATATGTCATTTTAAATTCTCCCATAAATATTTTACACCAAATATAGGGAAAGGAGGGTTGAAAGACGTACTTGTCGTGAAATTTACGTCTGGTATCAGGTTCAAGTGCTCTTTTGGAGATATATTCCCACTGTTGTACTTGGGTACAGATACTCCATTGTAATTTATTCTCCGCATAATACTCGATGTAGATGAGTTGCGTATTTAACATTCAGACTACTCACTTCCTTGCTGATCCTTCCGTGTGTGGGAGGGGGTGGGAGATATCCGAGCCGTTGAGTGATATTAATGAACGCAGGAAGGCAGTCTGTTCTCAACCATTACAAGGTGTGGATAATCACTTTACAAACACGTTACAAAAATTAGGCGGTACTTGTTAAGCACATGTGGTTTCTCATAATTAACCAAGTGTGAATGAATCAAAATATGGATTTAAGCAGTGCTTCCTGGAGATCGGCTGAAACACTAATCCTCACCCTCCCTATCCCTGACAGCACATTTACTTATCAAAATTAAAAACCTTCAGATCATGGCCTATCGCTCAACACTTTTAATGAACTGTACAGTAGATGAGACGAAGCATGAGCTGAGGCAGTGTTTCGAGCAGACACCTTCCCCCAACACCACCCCACACCTTAATCTCTGATGTCAAGTACAATATTACCAAGACCAATATCACACAAGATAAAAGGTGTGAAGCCCGGGGGAAGGGTCTCAACTTTTATGAGTGTACCCCACTGATCGTCCAAGGTACAAATCCCAAGGTCACTCTACTGTTGAGGTCGAGGGGGTTGTGGCTATCAGCTGATGATGATAGGAACATGAGGTTCCAATAATAATAATTATGAAATTGTTCCTAAAATTTGTTGGGTCTAATGGTTTTACCACAAAACCTTTGCTTGTATTATCTTAAATAACAAGTCGAAAATGGCTTTATGAAAGGGTAACCTTGCCATAAGGATACCTGATGTGAACAATGCACATCGTGTGTACAGCTTTGTGGACTGAGACTAATGGCACTGTAAAGACGAATTTATTATGCAGTACATAGTTTTAATTGTATGTAGTGTATATTACAAAACACTGGACCTCCTGGGATACAAAAATATATACTTTAATAACTGTCAAAATAAATTCAATGAAATATATATATATATATATATATATATATATATATATATATATATATATATAATGTAAAGATGGATGGCTTTATCTCCTGATGTTAATAGCATAATTGAGTATAATGTGACCATTACTCTATTATCATTGTATATGAGGAAAGCCTTCCAAGTTGTCCGAGAAACAGAATATCCTGTATTAGTTTTTGGGCATAAATTTGGTTTTCACGATTCATTTCATTTAAAGTACTTGAAACGACAATCCCGAAAGCAGAGAAAGCATTATCAGATTGGGACAATGACCTTAGTTGGTTATAGGCCTCTTGCAGGACTTGATCTTCGTCACAAGTCCTTTTGTCGGGTCTTTTCGCTGGTCTTGCATAACAGAGTCTAGGAGCATTCGGGTCTGCAATCACACGTTGACCCGTTGGTGTTGCAGATGACCCATCAGTTGGCCCAGGAGCATTCGGGTCTGCAGCCGCACGTTCAGTAGTTAACGTAGCAGATGACCCAGCTGTTGATCCAGGAGCATTCGAGTCTGCAGCCGCACGTTGACCCGATGGTGTAGCAGATGACCCAGCTGTTGCTTCAGCAGCATCCGGAACAGAAAGTAACGGATCGTTGAAAATCTACAATAAAGGAGAAAAGATTACTTTTAAATCTTCAATTGACCTTAATTTACATGAATACATAAAAGCCATACATAGATACTTTGACAGGGATACAGAAACAATAGACAGGCAATATGTCTATGTAATGGAGGGGGAAGTTGACATGTGAAAAGGTCATAACATAATGAAATGATATTTTCTGCATTTTTTCAGACACCTACAACCCCAGAAGAGTGGATGCGTGTGGTATCTAGCTTCCAAACGCGGTGGAACTTTCCCAACTGCATTGGAGCCATTGATGGGAAGCATATCTTAATAAGGCCTCCACATGACAGTGGCTCCTATTACTTTAATTACAAAGGGACTCACAGCATCGTCCTCATGGCAATATGTGATGCCAATTGTGAGTTTTTGTATGTTGATATTGGCTGTAATGGGCGGGTGTCAGATGGCGGTGTGTATCAGCCATCGTATTGCCACTGAAACAGCAGGTCTGCCAAACGACAGGGCGCCCCAAGGGAGTGAGAGGAGGCTACCATTTGTGTTTGTGGCAGACGATGCCTTCCCTTTGCAGCGCCACATTCTGAAACCATTCTCACACCGAACACAAAGTATTAGGGAACGCATATTTCCCTATCGGCTGTCTAGGGCTCGGCGTACAGTGGAGAATGCTTTTGGCTTTTTGGCAAACTGATTTCGAATTTTCCTGTCACCTATCAGCCTCTCTCCAAGCAAGGTTGAAACTGTAGTTTTAGCATGTACTGCTCTACATAACTTCCTCAGACGTGACCATGTTACACAATATACATCTAAAGGGTCTTTGGATTCTGAAGATATTTCAAGCTGTACCATTCACCCTGGTGACTGGCGCGAAACTCCGCAGTTGTTACAATTGCGAAGAACAGGGCGGAACACTAGTAGAGATGCCCAAGCTGTGCGCCATGAATTTATGGAGTACTGCAATGAAGAAGGTGCTGTGCCATGTCAGTACAGAGTGATAGATAACCAATAAGTAGAAAAGATAAAATGCCACGTGTGCTATAAATTACTGATAGACTCGAACAATAACAATGGATTCCTGCCATGAAACAGATGTGGAGCACAACCAAACAGATCCCTATGGCACAATTGGCTGCCATATTAGATGAAGAATGGCAACTTTTCGCAGCTCAGTATTATCCCCCTCATCCTTCAAGCTGCAGACAGCTTAGAGTTTAATGGATGCAACTATGTTGCAGCATGAACGTTGAGGGGAATAACGTTGTTTTGCGCGGGGTTGCCATAGGAGTCACCTGTGGCAAAAAACTATGCCATGGCGATCTTATATTGGCCAGTTAAATTGTTCAATTAATGTAGCCCTACTAATCGGTATTCACAGAGTTCGACCAGCCACACGATGTGGTAGCAATCCACAGCTTATGGCTAGAGTCCATTTTTTTTTCCTCGTCTCAATACTTTGTGCACAAACTGTTGGTTCCATGTATCATTCATTGGTTAAGCAGTTTTTATTTTTACTATTAAACTTATATGAATACCAAGAGGTAAATGATGCCAATACGGCTTACATATTGTATATAGATATGGGACTACATAAATCAACTGTAATCGTGTAGTTACTTTTTATTCTGAAGTTATTTACCAGTGATACTTTGTAGCTTATAAGATCTATTGTGTTCAGTGTTATACACAATAAAATCGTCTGTGGAGTGCCTTTTCTTTCACTCAACAAACCTCAACACAACAATCGGCATTCTCCATATCAGCCATACGTATGGCAGTTACCTCTTCATAGTGCCATTTTCGGCGTGTTACTTAAAATACCTTTAGAAAATGTTTTGTAATAGAACTATTAGACCAAAATACTTTTAGGAATAATTTCATAATTAACATTATTGAAACCGTGTTCCTGTCAAGAAAAGCTGATGCACCTAACCGCCTCGACCACCTCCTCAAGTGACGTTGGGGCTTGCCGCTTTGACGAGTCAGTGAGGTACGACTCGAATTGGAAGATTTATGCGAAAATATTTCACAAATGTTGACCAAAGCATATGCAGTTTGGGTCTGCTCCCCTACTGGTACAGATACCATGTGTAAATATTTACCTAGATTTAGTCATAAGAGTGCACTAACTTGTCAAGAAACGGGAAACTGTATGAAGTGATACTGGGTATGTGTTTGTGTACAGTAGGTCTCCTCACTCAAGCCCTTAACTCATAATATAAGTATCATATTCATAATTTCATAAAAGACATTTATAAATATAGAAAGACAGAGAGAGCTGAGAGATAGAGATATACAGAGAGGAGAGATAGACAGATAGAAATAGTGATTTCGACAGAGATAGAGATAGATACAGAGACAGAGAGAGACAGAGATAAAGAAATTTAGATAGAGATATAGAGATAGAAATAGAGAGATAGAGATAAAGAGGTAATGAGATGGCGATAAAGAGATAGAGATTGAGGCAGAGAATGAGATTTAGATAGAGATAGATATACATATACATATATATGTACACATACATACATCATACAGTATATATATATATATATATATATATATATATATATATATATATATATATATATATATATATATATATATATATATATATATATATATATATATATATATATATATATATATATATATATAGAGAGAGAGAGAGAGAGAGAGAGAGAGAGAGAGAGAGAGAGAGAGAGAGAGAGAGAGAGAGAGAGAGAGAGAGAGACATGCATACGTACCTCAGTATCAGAAACCATGTCTGTAGACTGATCCTTGGTATTTTCGCGACTGTCCATGTTTGACACCGAAGGTCTTATGGTATAAGTATCAGTGAGGAATGACAAATCCTTAAAACACCATAACTTGGGGCTATAAACATCCTCACTCCCAGCTCCTGACTTCCTTGAAAGCTTAATTTTCTTTGATTCACGCCTATACTGATTACGTAGAGTGTTTATTTTCTTTGTAATATCATCCGTTGTAACGGAAGCACCTTGTTCCCTAATCTCAGCAGCAATGGCCTTCAGTGCTGCTATGCGTTTATCTCTGTTCTTATAAGACGGTGATTTTACATTCCATAAGCATGGATTTTCACGATAAAGTTGTATTAACTTGGTTGTAAGTGATTTTGACCAGCAAATAGTGGGCGCCTCACTACAGGTCTCCGGGTTAGACATTGCAAGATGTGAACTGTGTTAGAACGACGTGAGAAATGGAAGCCAACCCTTCTATAGATACGCAACGTTAACTTTCGTCTGGCAGCGTCTGGCAGCGTTGTAGCTCTTCAAGCCACCGGGCTCAGCCTGGTGATTTCGCTAAATGGGAGATCGGGCATTTCCATGGTTTGCCCGTCATATTTGCCCGATACCGGGCATGCCCGCCGATCAGGCCCGCTCTTCTGGACATGGCTTTAGCCGTCATTTTTATATATTTTTCTTTTCTGGTCCTCTTTTGAACTGGATTTTTTTTCTATTTTCCCTTACTTTCGTTACTTTTCTTTTCCACTGATATCCCAAACTTTCCTATTTCTGTGATTTGACCCCTTCAAGCCGAGGGCGTTTTTTTTTTTTTTTTACTCCCTAAATATAGATGAGTAATGCGTTTAATAATAGTGTCTTTGGGCTGAAAAGGTTAATCGAAAATAAGTTTGGAACGCTTTCAGTGAGAGAGACCATTTCCAAGCTGAATAAATTGATCTGAAGCAGCAAAATAAAATACAAAAGGCGTCAACATAGCGAAGAATGGATGGATGTGTGAGGGAGAAGGGAATGGATGGGTTGGAGGATAAGAGGTAGGTGGATTGATGGATGGATCTGTGGTTGGGTGAGTGGGAGGTAAATATATTAGTCGATAAGATGTAAGTGGATGGTTGGATGAGGAAGTAAACATTTACCCGCATTCGTTCTTCAAGTGTTCATAGATGACCCTTTTTTTTTTTTCTTTTCCAGGGGATTCTTGCATCCATCGGCTGCTTTTTCGTGTGTGCGTGATTGCGTCGGTGCGTGTGACCTTATAGTGGGTGGGTGGATGGGTGGGTAGCCAAAGGAGAGACACACAAAGATAGAGACAGGATTACAGAGAGACAGACGCAAGGATTAGCCAAGCAATTTACACTGCTAGAGAAAGACAAATACAGGGAAACAGTAATACATGGACAGACGATACGCACATAGTTAGAATGAAAGACTAATATATAAGTAGTTAGGCAGATTCATAGACGAAGAGACTGTGAGACTTCTCTTCACATAACAAACAAAAGACACTACAGCCAAAGCAAGTAGATAACTGGGTCTGGTTAATTAGGCTCGGGACTGAAACCTCACTTGGCTTGATCTTTCTTTTACAATTATAAAATGTTTCTGAACTTATTTTCCTCTTGCATTTAATCGCTCTTGGGTGTAAGAGAATTTATTGTGTGTGTGTGTGTGTGTGTGTGTGTGTGTGTGTGTGTGTGTGTGTGTGTGTGTGTGTGTGTGTGTGTGTGTGTGTGTGTGTGTGTGTGTGTGTGTGTGTGTGTGTGTGTGTGTGTGTGTGCTGGCTGGCAATTGACTATTTTATCATCTTCACCTTCTTCACAATCTCATCTATAATTTGCCACCCACAGGTGAGGTAAGCTTGGGTCCAAGAAGCAAGGGAAAACGAGTTATAGTGGGATAGCTAATCAGTATCATTGGCAATGAAATGGGTCACATAGTCCATCAGTTACCATTCAAGCACCCAGAATCATAGCTAACCTCACAGAAATGATAAGCTAGACATTTCTTTTTTAATTTTAGATGTTTTCTTTATAGGTAAGTTTTATTGGGAAAAGGGTGTTAATCATTGTCATGTTCTCCTCCTTACATAGGCCTAACTTGTCAAAACAACTCGAACGGCTGTCAGAACTCGAGCCTCATGAACTTCAATACCTCACTTCATTAAACACTTATTTCATGGTCTGCCACGCCTTCTTCCAATTTCAGACTCACTCGCACATACCATTTTCACTCCCCTACTTATATCCACTTCATGGCTAAGACTAATATTTCTAAGGATTCTGTTCAATCTGGTGTCAACAGACTTTTTACTCCACAGTTTTATCAAATCACATCATTTCGTATATTATCCATTCTTTCCAGTTCATAAACATTCCTCAGAAATCCCATTTCCACTTCTCTTACTGCTAAGATTTTGTTTCATAGCACACCAAAGTCTCACAACCATACGTTACTGTGGGCACTGAAGCACCTTCATCAAGTCTTCTTGCACCTCCATATTTACTGTACATCTCTGCTTATAACCAAAGCCCGTATAGTTCCAGCCAGTTTCCGTCTCTTTGCTACTCTACTTTCACTTGGTCTGAACATTTAATTCTCCCTTCTATTACGGCACCCGGGTATCAAAACCTCCTCGCTGATTCAAGTCTCCCTTCATTTACTACCAGATAACACTGACAAGTCACTTTCCCTCCCAACAAGAACGTTCATTCTACACTTATGAACATATACTATCCAAGCACGGCGCCCATAGATTTCACCAAAAATCTGCACCAGTGATGCTAAATTAAAAACTGTTGATGTGCTTACTCAGCCTCTAAGACGGTGTGATCAGTATGGATAGAACGGCCGCCTGGGAGTCATAGGAGCCAGGGTGCGTGTTATTTCTACTTCTCCGTCGTTTTACTGATATCTTTATTTCGTTCTTGTAGTTGTTTTCGGGTACTTTCTGCATCTAAAAAACTAATTTCTTTTAATCTTTCCCTCCACCGATATCGTCATTCATTTAGATGGATGAATTAATATAACGCCTTGAATCAGGGCGACGTCACTTTGGTTTATTTTTGCTGCCACCATACAAACTTATTAGATTTGGAAAAAAAAAAAACATCTCGTATTGCTGGGTTTAAAGAGGGGATGAATAAATCCCCTACTGTATAAAACTTTCTATTTAGATTTAAAAAATCTTGAGGAGATGGCAAAAACAGAATGAAAAAGATAACCCCGGGATAAGCTATCAGCATTACTCGTCATTGTACTGATGTGGTTGATTAACACCTGTTGTTCTTTTATGTAATCTGAGAGTGAGCATGGGAAGTTGAGAGTTTTGATACTGTAAAAATTAACCCTTTCGTTGCCGGGACAAAAATAGTACACAGTGTCACATAGCACTAGATACTTCTATTTAGCTACCAGCTAGTATGCCAGCCTGAAAGTGTTAATATTGTCAACATTAACCCTTCTATGGTCGAGGTAACTTCAGTATTCTCTTCCAGTTATCCCGATTTCACTTATCTGTCCGTGAGTCATAGGAGCCTGAGAGTGTTGATAGCTCTCAATGAGTTTCGTCCTTAAGACGGTGTGATCAGGGCTGGTGGAATCGTGGCCTGAGAGTCATAGAAGCCCCGTTTCTCTTCTCCTCTACCTTGTCTTTTTACATTTACTTTCATTTAGTTTCCTTGTGGGTTTTGCATCAGATTTCCCCCCTTGTCCTTACCTCATAATTTTTTAGTTAGTAACATCCTATATTGTGTTATAACTGTTTTGCCTCCTTAAAATTGGAGCAATGTTCTTTTGTCTTCTTTATATAATTCTGACATGTGATAAATGTAATTTTTTAGCCACCTTCGTGATGGTATTCTCGGACTGAACGGTTAGTGGAGTCTGTTTTGAAATCTTTCAGTGCAAGGGATCATTTCTAAGACGACTGAAGTACAGTAACCTGAAGTTTGGTCCTGAAGACGGTGTGATCAGGACTGGTGGAAACATAGCCCGTGAGTCATAGGAGCCCAAGATTTATATCACATACGGCGCTATCTTTCTTTTTTTTTATTATTATTATTATTATTTCTATTATCAGATGCATATAAATCAACTTTTTCTCTGTTTCCCCCACGTCCCTTATGTTTCTCTTATTCCGTCATCCAAATTTCTGTTATGTCTTTGACTTACCCCTTTACGTCAAAGTCGTGTGTGTGTGTGTGTGTGTGTGTGTGTGTGTGTGTGTGTGTGTGTGTGTGTTTTCTACCTAGCGATTGATAATTTTATCATCGCCATACCTTGATAATAATTGTTCACATCCGGAGGTGAGACGAGATACTTTCCAGAAACAAGGGAACAGAGTTATAGTGGGAGAGCTAATGAACAGCATAACCAAAGAAATGGGCCACACACTCATTCACTTACCATTCACAAACCTAGAATCATCGCTCACCTCACAGAAATGATCAGGTGGACTTTTTTTAAAAACATATTCTTTTTTTATCGATGATCTTCATATTTCATATAATAAAGTCTGTCCGTAAAGAATAATCATATTCAGAAAAGGGGTTCTAAACACTGTCATGTTGTTTTCCATCTATCGCTCATCAGATCAAGTTGATCGCCTGGCAGTTCCCGAGCCTCATCAACTTCACCATCTCATTTTGTTACACCCTCATTTTCTCTGTCTTTCAACATTTTAAATTTGTTATGATCTCCCACCTCCCTCTTCAAACTTCAGATTCACTCACATATACCGTTTTCACTCCCATCCTTATACCCATTCTCTCCACATCACCGTAACATCTAAAGAGTCTGTTCAACCTTACAGTAGTGTCAACAGACTTTACTTCCCATCTCTTGAATAACATCATTTTATATCCAGTTCACCCTTTGCGCTCCACATACTCGTACATTCCTCAGAAACCCCAATTCTACTGTTACTTCCTCTTGAGAATTTGTTCTAATGTCTTACCAGACTCTCACACCCATATGTTACCTTGGGCACTAAAACACCATCCAGTCCCCTTGCAACATCCATATTCACACCTCTGCTATTAAGCAAGGTTCATATAGATCAAACCACTTTCCTTCTCTCTGTTATTCTGATTTTCACCGAGTCTGCACATTGAACTATTTCCTGTTGCTTCAGACCTGTACCCAAACTCCTTCACTGACTCAAGTCCCTCCATTCACGATCAGATAACACAGTCACTTTCCCTCTCAGCAACAACGTTCATTCCAGACTCATCCACATATACTATGAAAGAACAGTGCTCATAAATGTCTACAGAAATTTGCACCACTCTCTGAATCACCTGTAATATCTGTTAATGTCCTTACTCGGCCTCTAAGACGGTGTGATCAGGATGGACAGAACGGCCGCCTGGGAGTCATAGGAGCAAAGATTCATATCCAGAGTAGAAGTCCGTCATTTACCGACTTTTATTATATTTTTATAGCTGTTTTCGGGTACTTTCTTCTTCTGAATAACTGTTTTCCTTCGGCTTCACCTTCCACTGACATCCTAAGTCTTTATAACCCCTGAATTAAATTAATTTATTTCATCCGTAGAGAAGAATGAAGATATCAGTGTGAGGAGAGACTAAACGAAAATATTTAGTTATAAGCAGAAAACACCCTAAATTATCCTTACACACACACACATTTCAGTAGAAAAGACGGAATTAGTAGCCACGATCTGAACCTTGGCTCCTTTGACTCCCACGCGGCCGTTCTTCCCATCATGATGACAGCGTCTTCGAGGCTGAGTAAGCACATCAACAGTTTTTACTTTACCATCGCTGGTGATTCAAAGGCTTTTGCAGAGTTCGGCTGATATTTGTGGGTGCGGCTCTTTGATATTACATTTTCATCAGTGCAGAACGAACGTTGATGCTGGGAGGAAAAATAACTCAGTGTTATCTGGTAGTGAATGGGGACACGCGAATTAGTCAAGGAGTTTTGGTACCCTGGTGCAATTATAGGAAAGAGATAACTGTGCAGACTAAGTGGAAAGTAAACAACAGAAAGAAGAAAAGTGGTAGCATCCTCAAGGGCCTTGGTTATAAACAAAGGTGTGAATGTGGAGGTTGCAAGAGGGCTTCATGAAGGTGTTTTACTGTCCAAAGTCAGACATAAGTGAGAGACTCTTGTGCGATATCGGAACAAAAACTTAAGTGTGCGAGTAATGGAAATAGGATTTCTGAGGTATGTGTGTGGATTGCTAAGAGTAGATAGGAAAGAAAATGGTGTGATTCTAGAGGTGTTGAATAATGAACTGCGTTGACACCAGGTTGAACAGAATCTTTAGACGTTATGAATGGATCTTGAATTTGGCTCTCTCTTGTATTTTGTTTTTCTCTTGGAGGGAACTCATGTTGCGGGCTCATGGGCTTTGGATCCTTCTTCCTCACATTAGAAAAAAAAAAAAAGGAGATAATAGGAATTAAAATGCAGTATAGTGCCACAGAGGGCAAACCGACACCCCCACAAGGAGTCCATAGAGGAGCAACGACAACGCACCAGGACTCGGGGCGACAATGGCGTAAGTCCTCCTGGGCCGCTTGCCTATATGACCCGGAGCTCACCCGCTGCCACCATAGCAGGAATACCAGACTACCTTCCGGGCAAGCTTTCCCCAATCAGATTCGGGGTGGAGCTGTTCCTCCAGCTCATGCCAGCACCCCTGCGACTGCCTGTAGCCACTCAACCCTCCTGAAGGAGATGGCCTGTAGCCGCTCTGAGGGGAATCAGAAGACACCCTGTAGCCACTCCTGCATTCGTCAGAAGATGGCCTGTAGTCACCTGAAAGTGTCCATCTTGAGACGACCTGTAGCCTCTCTGTGGGAAATCAGGGGACGGCCTGCAGCCGCTCTCAACGTGTCCTTCTCGAGACGGCCTATAGCTGCTCAACCCTCCTGAAGGAAAGGGCCTGTAGCCGCTCTGAGGGAAATCAGGAGATGGCCTGTAGCCACTCCCGCCTTCGTCAGGAGATGGCCTGTAGCCTCTCTGAAGCTGCCCGTCTTGTGACGGCCTGTAGCCGCTCAACCCTCCTGAAAGAGATGGCTTGGACCCACTCTGAGGGGAATCAGGAGATAGCCTGTAGCCGCTCTGAGGGGAATCAGGAGACAGCTTGTAGCCGCTCTGAACGTGCCCTTCATGAGACGGCCTGTGACTGCTCAACCCTCCTGAAGGAGACGGCCTATAGCCGCACAACCTTCCTGAAGGAGGTGGCCTGTAGCCGCTCTGAGGGTAATCAGGAGATGGCCTTTAGCCACTCCAGCCTTTGTTAGGAGATGGACCGTAGCCGCTCTGAAGGTGCCCTTCTCGAGACGGCTTGTAGCCTCTCAACCCTCCTGAAGGAGACGGCCTGTAGCCGCTCTGAGGGGACTCAGGCGACGGCCTGTAGCTGCTCTGAAGGAGCCCTTTTCGAGGTGGCCTGTAGCCACTGAACTCTCCTGAAGGACATGGAATGTAGCTGCTCTGAGGGAAATCAGAAGACCTATAGCCGCTAGGAAGATGCCCTTGGGTTTGTTGGTAGCTGCATTCCCCCCCAGATGACGACCAGTTGCCGGGCCTTGGCGACAGCTGGTAGCTGCACCCTACGGCAAGAGTTGGCCTGTAGCCACTCCTCCTTCGAGAGATGACGCCTGTTCTCCAATCAATGACAGAGGGAGTTCCGAGCACAGAAGAGTACTGGAGAGGCCCCAGGATTTCCCCCGGCCTATGCTCCCTGCAACCGGCTATGGAGAAGACCCACCTGACGGACCCCGATGCAGGCCGGTGACACAGCCCCTTCCTGACGGTGCCACCAAACACCGGGAACCGCAGCCCTCGGGAACCCCAGACCGCCCCCAGGACTCCCGAGCGGGAACTCCCCTTACCCTGACGCCAGAGTTCTTCATTCTCTGTCTGGCGCCTGAGTGAGAAGTCCAGGCAGTTATTTAGCCCCAGTCCTGAGAGCCGTACTCCCGCACCCAGCCCCGAGAGCGTGGGGCCCTTCGCCACCCGCAGCCCCGGACGAGACAGGATGCCTCTGCGTGTGATCCCGTGGTCTCTGGATGTAAAGGCACGCGGCGGAACCCAGCCCCGTCGGTAGTAAGGCTGTGATACCTCCATCGCCCTTTTACCTGACCGCCATGACGCCCAGATTAGAAAGGAGTGACAGTGATAGTACGGTGTCCGTGACAGTGACATAGAGGCAGAGCAGTGTACTAACTATATAAGAGAAGTCATTGATAATACCAAAGTGATGGAGTGAGAAACAGTGACAGTGCAACCGCGAACACGGCCACCCAATGAGAGACGGGTCTATTACAATGAATACGCTACCACCAGTTAACACCTCCTAATACTAAAACCGTATCCAGACCCCAGTGCCAAAGAAACACTTACCTACAGTGAAACAATACCAGCTACTCCACGAATATTTAACTTAGACTTCCTATAACCAATAATACGTAAATCTCTGCCCCAAGTGCTGCTCATTTTGATCCGAGCAGCATCGTGCGCGATACTGACAACTCATATCTAGACGTAAGAGTGGTAATTGTCCAGTGTATCTGTATCCATGTCATCTACCTGTTCTACTGAATAATTTTGTAATACCCATGTAAGGTTGTTGCCTTGAGTTTTTGTGTCCTACCTGTCTCCTATTTGTCTAAACTCCAGTCTAGAAAGAGAGCCCCGCTACACACTAGGCTTTTACGGGACGGGAAGCCGACCCCTAGAACACCTAGCATTACAGGAATAAACTGGGGACTGAACATGGTGTTAATGAGTGTGACGATGGGAGAAGGTGTGGTAGACCATGAAAAACGTTGAAAGACAGGGAAAACGATTGTGTAATAAAATATGTACTGAAACTGATGAGGCTCAGTAACAGACAGGCGATCGAGTGTGTCTGATGAGCACTATAAGGAGAACGACATGACAATACATAAATTCTTTTTTCTGAATTTGATTGTTCTTGACGGAAAGACTTTGTTTCATGAAAAACTAAGATTATCGATAAGGAATAATAGTTTGAAAATGTCCAGCTGATCATTTCTGTGAGGCTGACGATGATTCTAGATGATTGAATAGTAAGTGAAAGAGTGTGAGGCCCATTTCATTGGCTATGTGACTGGTTAACTCTCCCATTATAACTTTTTGCTGCCTTGCTTCCTAGAACCTACCTCACCTCACTTCTGCGAAGGAAATTTTAGGCTAATGGTGATATAATCGTCAATCTCTTGCCAGAAAACACACACACACACACACACACACACACACACACACACACACACACACAAGGTAGGGGCAAGAATGTTCAGGAAGAAAACAAACTTGGTCGACTATAAACACAAGAAAAATAAGACCAGGTAAGTACTTCACCTGCCCGCTCATCCATCCATCCTCTATGAACCAATATATTTACCCCTACTCACCTACCCACTAATCCATCCATTCATCAATCCATTCATCTATTCTCATCTACCCTCTATTTTTTTTTTTTTTTATGCGATTGAGAGGGAACCAAAGGCCATGAGCCCGCAGTAACAGTTCCCCCCAAGAGAAAAACAAAATACAATAGAGAGCCAAATTCAAGATCCTATCATTTTGAGATCCCTGGACACACTGCATTTGAAAGACTGAAGATCAGAGGCAGCAGGAAATATAGACAGAGGGAAACAGTTCCAGAGCTGATCTGTTGCATAATTGAAAGACTGGGAGTAACGGTTAACTCTTGCATTAGAGAGTTGGACAGAAAAGGGATGAGAGTTTACTGCCAGACGGGTGCTACGCGTCCGTCGTAGAGGTGGAGGAATGCAAGCAGACAGTTCAGAGAAGCAGTGACCATTAAAGTAGCGATAGAAAAGAGATATAGATGCAACAGTGCGGCGAAGAGACAGAGGTTGAAGAGAGTCAATAAGAGGAGGAGAGTTAATGAGACGAAAAGCCTTGACTCCACCAAATTGAGAAGGGCTGTATATGGGGAGCCTCCCCACACATGAGAGTTGTACTCCACACAGGGGCGGATAAAACCCCTGTATAGGGTCAACAATTGTGCAGGGGTAAAGAAAGAGCGGTATCGGTTTAGCACACCCAATCTCTTGGAAGCAGATTTTACAAGAGATGTAATATGATCTTTCCAAGATAAGTCCCGAGCAAATGAAACCCCAAGCATGTTCAAGGATGATGCAGGATTAATCTGAATATTATTAAACCACCGCCAACTGATTCATCTGTTGCTGGACATACCTCCCGCGTAGCAGTACCGTATAATTGTATACTCCCTTCTCACACACACATCCATCAACCCTTCCACCTGCCACTCATCCACCAATAGATGCAGCCCCTTCTCACTCCCATTTCCATCCATCCATCCACCTACCACTCATCAGACAATGCATCCATCCATTTCTCAGTCACACATCCATCCATCCATCCACCTAACCCTCATCCACCAGTCCATTATGGCCCTTCTTAATCACACATTCATCCATCCATCCATTCTTCGCTTTGTTGACGCCTTTTGTATTTTATTCTTGCTACTTCAGATCACTTTATTCAGCTTGGAAATGGTCTCTCGCACTGAGAGGGTTCGAGTCAGACTACTTTAACAGTTTCAGCCCAAGGGCGTCCATATTATTCCCATTAAAATTATCTATCACCTGGCAGAATAAAACACACACACACACACACACACACACACACACACACACACACACACACACACACGAATTCGACGTGAAGGGGCAAACCAACTATATAAAAGAATTTTGGATGTCAGGATGATA
Source organism: Coenobita brevimanus (assembly GCF_032717465.1). Lineage (NCBI taxonomy): Eukaryota > Metazoa > Arthropoda > Malacostraca > Decapoda > Coenobitidae > Coenobita > Coenobita brevimanus. The sequence goes on along the minus strand of NC_137050.1, from coordinate 42,960,053 downwards.
GAAAAATAAGGGGAAGTGGGGGAAACAAGGAGAAACTGGATTTATGAGTAACTGATATTAGAAATAATAATAATAAAGAAAAAGACGGCGCCGAATGTTATATAAATTTTGGGCTCCTGTGGCTCAAGACATACGACTCCACCAGTCCTGATCACACCGTCTTAAGGACCAAACTTCAGGTTACTTCATTCACCTTAGAAATGATCTCCTGTACTGAAAGGGATCGAGAGAATCCATTATCTCCTTCGGTCCATGGATCACATAACGGGGGATAAAAAAAAATTATTACAAATCAAAATGATTAAGAAAATGGGGTTGGTTCGGAGGAGGTAAAACACATTTAATAGAATTTTGGATATTTAGTGAAAAAATGATAAGGGAATGAAAAGGTGGCAAAAATAAAAATACAGTCTGATGCAAATACCACTGGGATACAGAATGAATATAAAATTAAAAAGACGGGATCCACATGACTCACGGGCCACGAATCCACCAGTCCTGATCACGCCGTCTTAAAGGCCAAAGTTATTAAGAACTATCAACACTCTTAGGCTCCCATGACTCATGGCCAGATGAGTAAAATCGGCATAGCGGGAATAGAATACAGATGTTATGTCTACCATGGAAGGGTTGATATTGACAATATTAACACTCTCAGGCTACCATACTCACTATAAGCTAAATATAAGCATCTGGCACTAGGTGACACTGTATAGTATCCATCTCCCGATCATGGAAGGATTAATATTTACAGTATTAACACTCTCAGCCTCCTTTCCTCACTCACAGATGATTAAACATAGTTTAAGTCTTCAATGACCACTTCAATCCGGTGACAAGTGATGTGATTAACAACGCAGCCCGGGGACGTGTTTCCCGTCTCCTGATGATTTTTATTTAGATTAGGATAGAATTATCGGGCTTTATGTGGTTAGGATGGTCTTTTAGATTTGTAGATGTTAAATGTAGCCTTGTTTTCACCCCGTCAAAATGAGAGGTCTTTCTTAGGTTAAATAACAAGATCGTCTTGGTGGCACTAAGAATAAACCAAAATTACATACCCCGGATTCGAGAGGTTAATTTATTTCATCCGTAGAGAAGAATGAAGATATCAGTGTGAGGAGAGACTAAACGAAAATATTTAGTTATAAGCAGAAAACACCCTAAATTATCCTTACACACACACACACATTTCAGTAGAAAAGGCGGAATTAGTAGCCACGATCTGAACCTTGGCTCCTTTGACTCCCACGCGGCCGTTCTTTCCATCATGATGACACCGTCTTAGAGGCTGAGTAAGCACATCAACAGTTGTTACTTTACCATCGCTGGTGATTCAAAGGCTTTTGCAGAGTTCGGCTGATATTTGTGGGTGCGGCTCTTTGATATTACATTTTCATCAGTGCAGAACGAACGTTGATGCTGGGAGGAAAAATAACTCAGTGTTATCTGGTAGTGAATGGGGACACGCGAATTAGTCAAGGAGTTTTGGTACCCTGGTGCAATTATAGGAAAGAGATAACTGTGCAGACTAAGTGGAAAGTAAACAACAGAAAGAAGAAAAGTGGTAGCATCCTCAAGGGCCTTGGTTATAAACAAAGGTGTGAATGTGGAGGTTGCAAGAGGGCTTCATGAAGGGTTTTATCGTCCAAAGTCAGACATAAATGAGAGACTCTTGTGCGATATTGGAACAAAAACTTAAGTGTGCGAGTAATGGAAATGGAATTTCTGAGGTATGTGTGTGGATTGCTAAGAGTAGATAGGAAAGAAAATGGCGTGATTCTAGAGGTGTGGAATAATGAACTGCATTGACACCAGGTTGAACAGAATCTTTAGACGTTATGAATGGATCTCGAATTTGGCTCTCTCTTGTATTTTGTTTTTCTCTTGGAGGGAACTCATGTTGCGGGCTCATGGGCTTTGGTTCCTTCTTCCTCACATTAGAAAAAAAAAGAAAAAAAAAAAGAGATAATAGGAATTAAAATGCAGTATAGTGCCACAGGGGGCAACCCGACACCCCCACAAGGAGCCCATAGAGGAGCAACAACAACGCACTAGGACTCGGGGCGACAATGGCGTAAGTCCTCCTGGGCCGCTTGCCTATATGACCCGGAGCTCACCCGCTGCCACCATAGCAGGAATACCAGACTACCTTCGGGGCAAGCTTTCCCCAACCAGATTCGGGGTGGAGCTATACCTCCAGCTCATGCCAGCACCCCTGTGACTGCTTGTAGCCACTCAACCCTCCTGAAGGAGACGGCCTGTAGCCGCACTGAGGAGAATCAGGAGACACCCTGTAGCCACTCCTGCATTCGTCAGGAGATGGCCTGTAGCCACCTGAAGGTGTCCATCTTGAGACGACCTGTAGCCTCTCTGTGGGAAATCAGGGGACGGCCTGTAGCCGCTCTCAACGTGCCCTTCTCGAGACGGCCTGTAGCTGCTCAACCCTCCTGAAGCAGAGGGCCTGTAGCCGCTCTGAGGGAAATCAGGAGATGGCCTGTAGCCACTCCCGCCTTCGTCAGGAGACAGCCTGTAGCCTCTCTGAAGCTGCCCTTCTTGTGACGGTCTGTAGCCGCTGAACCCTCCTGAAGGAGATGGCTTGGACCCACTCTGAGGGGAATCAGGAGATAGCTCGTAGCCGCTCTGAGGGGAATCAGGAGACAGCTTGTAGCCGATCTGAATGTGCCCTTCATGAGACGGCCTGTTACTGTTCAACCCTCCTGAAGGAGACGACCTATAGCAGCACAACCCTCCTGAAGGAGGTGGCCTATAGCCGCTCTGAGGGTAATCGGGAGATGGCCTGTAGCCACTCCAGCCTTCGTCAGGAGTTGGACTGTAGCCGCTTTGAAGGTGCCCTTCTCGAGACGGCTTGTAGCCTCTCAACCCTCCTGAAGGAGACGGCCTGTAGCCGCTCTGAGGGGACTCAGGCGACGGCCTGTAGCCGCTCTGAAGGTGCCCTTTTGGAGACGGCCTGTAGCCACTGAACACTGCTGAAGGACATGGAATGTAGCTGCTCTGAGGGAAATCAGGAGATGACCTATAGCCGCTACGAAGGTGCCCTTCTGTTTGCTGGTAGCTGCTTTCCCCCCCAGACGACGGCCAGTTGCCGGGCCTTGGCGACGGCTGGTAGCCGCGCCCTACGGCAAGAGATGGCCTGTAGCCACTCCTCCTTCGAGAGATGACGCCTGTTCTCCAATCAACGACACAGAGGAAGTTCCGAGCATAGAAAAGTACTGGAGAGGCCCCAGGATTTCCCACGGCCTATGCTCCCTGCAACTGGCTCTGGAGAAGACCCACCAGACGGACCCCGATGCAGGCCAATGACACAGCCCCCTCCTGACGGTGCCACCAAACACCGGGAACCGGAGCCTTCGGGAACCCCAGACCACCCCCAGGACTTCTGGCGGGAACTCCCCTTACCCTGACGCCAGAGTTCTTCATTCTCTGTCTGGCGCCTGAGTGAGAAGTTCAGGCAGTTATTTAGCCCCAGCCCTGAGGGCCGTGCTCCCGCACCCAGCCCCGAAAGCGTGGGGCCCTTCGCCACCCACAGCCCCGGACGAGAGAGGATGCCTCTGCGTGTGATCCCGTGGTCTCTGGATGTAAAGGCCCCCGGCAGAACCCAGCCCCGTCAGTAGTAAGGCTGTGATGCCTCGACCGCCCTTTTACCTGACCGCCATGATGCCCAGATTAGAAAGGAGTGACACTGATAGTGCGGTGTCCGTGACAGTGACATAGAGGCAGAGCAGTGAACTAACTATATAATAGAAGTCATTGATAATACCAAAGTGATGGAGTGAGAAACAGTGACAGTGCAACCGCGAACACGGCCACCCAATGAGAGACGGGTCTATTACAATGAATACGCTAACACCAGTTAACACCTCCTAATACTAAAACCGTATCCAGACCCCAGTGCCAAAGAAACATTTACCTACAGTGAAACAATACCAGCTACTCCACGAATATTTAGCTTAGACATCCTATAACTAATAATACGTATATCTTTGCTCCAAGTGCTGCTCATTTTGATCCGAGCAGCATCGTGCGCGATACTGATAACCCATATGTAGACGAAAGAGTGGTAATTGTCTAGTGTATCTGTATTCCTGACATCTACCCGTTCGAATGAATAACTTTGTAATACCCGTGTAAGGTTGTTGCATTGAGTTTTTGTGTCCTACCTCTCCCCTATTTGTCTAAACTCCAGTCTAGAAAGAGAGCCCCGCTACACACTAGGCTTTTCCGGGACGGGAAGCCGACCCCTAGAACACCTAGCATTACAGGAATAAACTGGGGACTGAACATGGTGTTAATGATTGTGATGATGGGAGAAGGTGTAGTAGACCATCAAAAACGTTGAAAGACAGTGAAAACGATTGTGTAATAAAATATGTACTGAAACTAATGAGGCTCAGTAACTGACAGGCGATCGAGTGGGTCTGATGAGCACTATAAGGAGAACGACATGACAATGCATAAATTCTTTTTTCTGAATTAGATTGTTCTTGACGGAAAGACTTTGTTTCATGAAAAATTAAGATTATCGATAAGGAAGAATAGTTTAAAAATGTCCAACTGATCATTTCTGTGAGGCTGACGATGATTCTAGGTGCTTAAATAGTTAGTGAAAAAGTGTGAGGCCCATTTCATTGGCTATGTGACTGGTTAACTCTCCCATTATAACTTTTTGCTGCCTTGCTTCCTGGAACCTACCTCACATCACCTCTGGGAGGGAAATTTGAGGCTAATGGTGATATAATCGTCAATCTCTTGCCAGAAAACACACACACACACACACACACACACACACACAAGGTAGGGGCAAGAATGCTCAGGAAGAAAACAAACTGAGTCGACTATAAATACAAGAAAAATAAGACCAGGTAAGTACTTCACCTGCCCGCTCATCCATCCATCCTCGATGAAGCAATATATCTACCCCCACTCACCTACCCACTGATCCATCCATTCATCCATCCATTCATCTATTCTCATCTACCTTTTTTTTTTTTTTTTTTTTTTTATGCGAGGAAGAGGGAACCAAAGGCCATGAGCCCGCAGTAACAGTTCCCCCCAAGAGAAAAACAAAATACAATAGAGAGCCAAATTCAAGATCCGATCATTTAGAGATGCCTGGACACACTGAGTTTGAAAGACTGCAGATCATAGGCAGCAGGAAATACAGACAGAGGGAGACAGTTCCAGAGCTGACCTGTTGCATAAATGAAAGACTGGGAGTAACGGTTAACTCTTGCATTAGAGAGTTGGACAGAAAAAGGATGAGAGTTTACTGCCAGACGGGTGCTACGCGTCCGTCGTAGAGGTGGAGGAATGCAAGCAGACAGTTCAGAGAAGCAGTGACCATTAAAGTAGCGATAGAAAAGAGATAAAGATGCAACAGTGCGGCGAAGAGACAGAGGTTGAAGAGAGTCAATAAGAGGAGGAGAGTTAATGAGACGAAAAGCCTTTGACTCCACCCTATTGAGAACAGCTGTATGTGGGTAGCCTCCCCACACATGAGAGTTGTACTCCACACAGGGGCGGATAAAACCCCTGTATAGAGTCAACAATTGTGCAGGGGTAAAGAAAGAGCGGAATCGGCTTAGCACACCCAATCTCTTGGAAGCAGATTTTACAAGAGATGTAATATGATCTTTCCAAGATAAGTCCCGAGCAAATGAAACCCCAAGCATGTTCAAGGATGATGCAGGATTAATCTGAATATTATTAAACCACCACCAACTGATTCATCTATTGCTGGACATACCTCCCGTGTAGCAGTACCGTATATATACTCCCTTCTCACACACACATCCATCCACCCTTCCACCTGCCACTCATCCACCAATAGATGCAGCCCCTTCTCACTCCCATTTCCATCCATCCATCCACCTACCACTCATCAGACAATGCATCCATCCATTTCTCAGTCACACATCCATCCATCCATCCACCTAACCCTCATCCACCAGTCCATTATGGCCCTTCTTAATCACACATTCATCCATCCATCCATTCTTCGCTTTGTTGACGCCTTTTGTATTTTATTCTTGCTACTTCAGATCACTTTATTCAGCTTGGAAATGGTCTCTCGCACTGAGAGGGTTCGAGTCAGACTACTTTAACAGTTTCAGCCCAAGGGCGTCCATATTATTCCCATTAAAATTATCTATCACCTGGCAGAATAAAACACACACACACACACACACACACACACACACACACACACACACACACACACACACACACACGAATTCGACGTGAAGGGGCAAACCAACTATATAAAAGAATTTTGGATGTCAGGATGATAGAAAAATAAGGGGAAGTGGGGGAAACAAGGAGAAACTGGATTTATGAGTAACTGATATTAGAAATAATAATAATAAAGAAAAAGACGGCGCCGAATGTTATATAAATTTTGGGCTCCTGTGGCTCAAGACATACGACTCCACCAGTCCTGATCACACCGTCTTAAGGACCAAACTTCAGGTTACTTCATTCACCTTAGAAATGATCTCCTGTACTGAAAGGGATCGAGAGAATCCATTATCTCCTTCGGTCCATGGATCACATAACGGGGGATAAAAAAAAATTATTACAAATCAAAATGATTAAGAAAATGGGGTTGGTTCGGAGGAGGTAAAACACATTTAATAGAATTTTGGATATTTAGTGAAAAAATGATAAGGGAATGAAAAGGTGGCAAAAATAAAAATACAGTCTGATGCAAATACCACTGGGATACAGAATGAATATAAAATTAAAAAGACGGGATCCACATGACTCACGGGCCACGAATCCACCAGTCCTGATCACGCCGTCTTAAAGGCCAAAGTTATTAAGAACTATCAACACTCTTAGGCTCCCATGACTCATGGCCAGATGAGTAAAATCGGCATAGCGGGAATAGAATACAGATGTTATGTCTACCATGGAAGGGTTGATATTGACAATATTAACACTCTCAGGCTACCATACTCACTATAAGCTAAATATAAGCATCTGGCACTAGGTGACACTGTATAGTATGCATCTCCCGATCATGGAAGGATTAATATTTACAGTATTAACACTCTCAGCCTCCCTTCCTCACTCACAGATGATTAAACATAGTTTAAGTCTTCAATGACCACTTCAATCCGGTGACAAGTGATGTGATTAACAACGCAGCCCGGGGACGTGTTTCCCGTCTCCTGATGATTTTTATTTATATTAGGATAGAATTATCGGGCTTTATGTGGTTAGGATGGTCTTTTAGATTTGTAGATGTTAAATGTAGCCTTGTTTTCACCCCGTCAAAATGAGAGGTCTTTCTTAGGTTAAATAATAAGATCGTCTTGGTGGCACTAAGAATAAACCAAAATTACATACCCCGGATTCGAGAGGTTAATTTATTTCATCCGTAGAGAAGAATGAAGATATCAGTGTGAGGAGAGACTAAACGAAAATATTTAGTTATAAGCAGAAAACACCCTAAATTATCCTTACACACACACACACATTTCAGTACAAAAGACGGAATTAGGAGCCACGATCTGAACCTTGGCTCCTTTGACTCCCACGCGGCCGTTCTTTCCATCATGATGACACCGTCTTAGAGGCTGAGTAAGCACATCAACAGTTGTTACTTTACCATCGCTGGTGATTCAAAGGCTTTTGCAGAGTTCGGCTGATATTTGTGGGTGCGGCTCTTTGATATTACATTTTCATCAGTGGAGAACGAACGTTGATGCTGGGAGGAAAAATAACTCAGTGTTATCTGGTAGTGAATGGGGACACGCGAATTAGTCAAGGAGTTTTGGTACCCTGGTGCAATTATAGGAAAGAGATAACTGTGCAGACTAAGTGGAAAGTAAACAACAGAAAGAAGAAAAGTGGTAGCATCCTCAAGGGCCTTGGTTATAAACAAAGGTGTGAATGTGGAGGTTGCAAGAGGGCTTCATGAAGGGTTTTATCGTCCAAAGTCAGACATAAATGAGAGACTCTTGTGCGATATTGGAACAAAAACTTAAGTGTGCGAGTAATGGAAATGGAATTTCTGAGGTATGTGTGTGGATTGCTAAGAGTAGATAGGAAAGAAAATGGCGTGATTCTAGAGGTGTGGAATAATGAACTGCATTGACACCAGGTTGAACAGAATCTTTAGACGTTATGAATGGATCTTGAATTTGGCTCTCTCTTGTATTTTGTTATTCTCTTGGAGGGAACTCATGTTGCGGGCTCCTCACATTAGAAAAAAAAAGAAAAAAAAAGGAGATAATAGGAATTAAAATGCAGTATAGTGCCACAGGAGGCAACCCGACACCCCCACAAGGAGCCCATAGAGGAGCAACAACAACGCACTAGGACTCGGGGCGACAATGGCGTAAGTCCTCCTGGGCCGCTTGCCTATATGACCCGGAGCTCACCTGCTGCCACCATAGCAGGAATACCAGACTACCTTCGGGGCAAGCTTTCCCCAATCAGATTCGGGGTGGAGCTGTTCCTCCAGCTCATGCCAGCACCCCTGCGACTGCCTGTAGCCACTCAACCCTCCTGAAGGAGACGGCCTGTAGCCGCTCTGAGGGGAATCAGGAGGCACCCTGTAGCCACTCCTGCATTCGTCAGGAGATGGCCTGTAGCCACCTGAAGGTGTCCATCTTGAGACGACCTGTAGCCTCTCTGTGGGAAATTAGGGGACGGCCTGTAGCCGCTCTCAACGTGCCCTTCTCGAGACGGCCTGTAGCTGCTCAACCCTCCTGAAGGAGAGGGCCTGTAGCCGCTCTGAGGGAAATCAGGAGATGGCCTGTAGCCACTCCCGCCTTCGTCAGGAGACGGCCTGTAGCCTCTCTGAAGCTGCCCTTCTTGTGACGGCCTGTAGCCGCTCAACCCTCCTGAAGGAGATGGCTTGGACCCACTCTGAGGGGAATCAGGAGATAGCCTGTAGCCGCTCTGAGGGGAATCAGGAGACAGCTTGTAGCGGCTCTGAATGTGCCCTTCATGAGACGGCCTGTGACTGTTCAACCCTCCTGAAGGAGACGGCCTATAGCAGCACAACCCTCCTGAAGGAGGTGGCCTGTAGCCGCTCTGAGGGTAATCAGGAGATGGCCTGTAGCCACTCCAGCCTTCGTCAGGAGATGGACTGTAGCCGCTTTGAAGGTGCCCTTCTCGAGACGGCTTGTAGCCTCTCAACCCTCCTGAAGGAGACGGCCTGTAGCCGCTCTGAGGGGACTCAGGCGACGGCCTGTAGCCGCTCTGAAGGTGCCCTTTTGGAGACGGCCTGTAGCCACTGAACTCTCCTGAAGGACATGGAATGTAGCTGCTCTGAGGGAAATCAGGAGATGACCTATAGCCGCTACGAAGGTGCCCTTCTGTTTGCTGGTAGCTGCGTTCCCCCCCAGACGACAACCAGTTGCCGGGCCTTGGTGACGACTGGAAGCCGCGCCCTACGGCAAGAGATGGCCTGTAGCCACTCCTCCTTTGAAAGATGACGCCTGTTCTCCAATCAACGACACAGAGGGAGTTCCGAGCATAGAAGAGTACTGGAGAGGCCCCAGGATTTCCCACGGCCTATGCTCCCTGCAACTGGCTCTGGAGAAGACCCACCTGACGGACACTGATGCAGGCCTGTGACACAGCCCCTTCCTGACGGTGCCACCAAACACCGGGAACCGCAGCCCTCGGGAACCCCAGACCGCCCCCAGGACTTCCGGCGATAACTCCCCTTACCCTGACGCCAGAGTTCTTCATTCTCTGTCTGGCGCCTGAGTGAGAAGTTCAGGCAGTTATTTAGCCCCAGCCCTGAGGGCCGTGCTCCCGCACCCAGCCCCGAAAGCGTGGGGCCCTTCGCCACCCACAGCCCCGGACGAGAGAGGATGCCTCTGCGTGTGATCCCGTGGTCTCTGGATGTAAAGGCCCCCGGCAGAACCCAGCCCCGTCAGTAGTAAGGCTGTGATGCCTCGACCGCCCTTTTACCTGACCGCCATGATGCCCAGATTAGAAAGGAGTGACACTGATAGTGCGGTGTCCGTGACAGTGACATAGAGGCAGAGCAGTGAACTAACTATATAATAGAAGTCATTGATAATACCAAAGTGATGGAGTGAGAAACAGTGACAGTGCAACTTCGAACACGGCCACCCAATGAGAGACGGGTCTATTACAATGAATACGCTAACACCAGTTAACACCTCCTAATACTAAAACCGTATCCAGACCCCAGTGCCAAAGAAACACTTACCTACAGTGAAACAATACCTGCTACTCCACGAATATTTAACTTAGACTTCCTATAACTAATAATACGTAAATCTCTGCCCCAAGTGCTGCTCATTTTGATCCGAGCAGCATCGTGCGCGATACTGACAACTCATATCTAGACGTAAGAGTGGTAATTGTCCAGTGTATCTGTATCCCTGTCATCTACCTGTTCTACTGAATAATTTTGTAATACCCGTGTAAGGTTGTTGCCTTGAGTTTTTGTGTCCTACCTCTCTTCTATTTGTCTAAACTCCAGTCTAGAAAGAGAGCCCCGCTACACACTAGGCTTTTACGGGACGGGAAGCCGACCCCTAGAACACCTAGCATTACAGGAATAAACTGGGGACTGAACATGGTGTTAATGAGTGTGACGATGGAAGAAGGTGTGGTAGACCATCAAAAACGTTGAAAGACAGCGAATACGATTGTGTAATAAAATATGTACTGAAACTGATGAGGCTCAGTAACAGACAGGCGATCGAGTGGGTCTGATGAGCACTATAAGGAGAACGACATGACAATGCATAAATTCTTTTTTCTGAATTTGATTGTTCTCGACGGAAAGACTTTGTTACATGAAAAATTAAGATTATAGATAAGGAATAATAGTTTAAAAATGTCCAGCTGATCATTTCTGTGAGGCTGACGATGATTCTAGGTGCTTGAATAGTAAGTGAAAGAGTGTGAGGCCCATTTCATTGGCTATGTGACTGGTTAACTCTCCCATTATAACTTTTTGCTGCCTTGCTTCCTAGAACCTACCTCACCTCACTTCTGGGAGGGAAATTTGAGGCTAATGGTGATATAATCGTCAATCTCTTGCCAGAAAACACACACACACACACACACACACACACACACAAGGTAGGGGCAAGAATGCTCAGGAAGAAAACAAACTGGGTCGACTATAAACACAAGAAAAATAAGACCAGGTAAGTACTTCACCTGCCCGCCCATCTATCCATCCTCTATGAACCAATATATCTACCCCCACTCACCTACCCACTGATCCATCCATTCATCCATCCATTCATCTATTCTCATCTACCTTTTTTTTTTTTTTTTTTAATGCGAGGAAGAGGGAACCAAAGGCCATGAGTCCGCAGTAACAGTTCCCCCCAAGAGAAAAACAAAATACAATAGAGAGCCAAATTCAAGATCCGATCATTTAGAGATGTCTGGACACACTGCGTTTGAAAGACTGCAGATCATAGGCAGCAGGAAATACAGACAGAGGGAGACAGTTCCAGAGCTGACCTGTTGCATAAATGAAAGACTGGGAGTAACGGTTAACTCTTGCATTAGAGAGTTGGACAGAAAAAGGATGAGAGTTTACTGCCAGACGGGTGCTACGCGTCCGTCGTAGAGATGGAGGAATGCAAGCAGACAGTTCAGAGAAGCAGTGACCATTAAAGTAGCGATAGAAAGGAGATAAAGATGCAACAGTGCGGCGAAGAGACAGAGGTTGAAGAGAGTCAATAAGAGGAGGAGAGTTAATGAGACGAAAAGCCTTTGACTCCACCCTATTGAGAACAGCTGTATGTGGGTAGCCTCCCCACACATGAGAGTTGTACTCCACACAGGGGCGGATAAAACCCCTGTATAGAGTCAACAATTGTGCAGGGGTAAAGAAAGAGCGGAATCGGCTTAGCACACCCAATCTCTTGGAAGCAGATTTTACAAGAGATGTAATATGATCTTTCCAAGATAAGTCCCGAGCAAATGAAACCCCAAGCATGTTCAAGGATGATGCAGGATTAATCTGAATATTATTAAACCACCACCAACTGATTCATCTATTGCTGGACATACCTCCCGTGTAGCAGTACCGTATATATACTCCCTTCTCACACACACATCCATCCACCCTTCCACCTGCCACTCATCCACCAATAGATGCAGCCCCTTCTCACTCCCATTTCCATCCATCCATCCACCTACCACTCATCAGACAATGCATCCATCCATTTCTCAGTCACACATCCATCCATCCATCCACCTAACCCTCATCCACCAGTCCATTATGGCCCTTCTTAATCACACATTCATCCATCCATCCATTCTTCGCTTTGTTGACGCCTTTTGTATTTTATTCTTGCTACTTCAGATCACTTTATTCAGCTTGGAAATGGTCTCTCGCACTGAGAGGGTTCGAGTCAGACTACTTTAACAGTTTCAGCCCAAGGGCGTCCATATTATTCCCATTAAAATTATCTATCACCTGGCAGAATAAAACACACACACACACACACACACACACACACACACACACACACACACACACACACACACGAATTCGACGTGAAGGGGCAAACCAACTATATAAAAGAATTTTGGATGTCAGGATGATAGAAAAATAAGGGGAAGTGGGGGAAACAAGGAGAAACTGGATTTATGAGTAACTGATATTAGAAATAATAATAATAAAGAAAAAGACGGCGCCGAATGTTATATAAATTTTGGGCTCCTGTGGCTCAAGACATACGACTCCACCAGTCCTGATCACACCGTCTTAAGGACCAAACTTCAGGTTACTTCATTCACCTTAGAAATGATCTCCTGTACTGAAAGGGATCGAGAGAATCCATTATCTCCTTCGGTCCATGGATCACATAACGGGGGATAAAAAAAAATTATTACAAATCAAAATGATTAAGAAAATGGGGTTGGTTCGGGGTAGGAAAAGCACATTTAATAGAATTTTGGATATTTAGTGAAAAAACTGATAAGGGAATGAAAAGGTGGCAAAAATAAAAATACAGTCTGATGCAAATACCACTGGGATACAGAATGAATATAAAATTAAAAAGATGGGATCCACATGACTCACGGGCCACGAATCCACCAGTCCTGATCACGCCGTCTTAAAGGCCAAAGTTATTAAGAACTATCAACACTCTTAGGCTCCCATGACTCATGGCCAGATGAGTAAAATCGGCATAGCGGGAATAGAATACAGATGTTATGTCTACCATGGAAGGGTTGATATTGACAATATTAACACTCTCAGGCTACCATACTCACTATAAGCTAAATATAAGCATCTGGCACTAGGTGACACTGTATAGTATGCATCTCCCGATCATGGAAGGATTAATATTTACAGTATTAACACTCTCAGCCTCCCTTCCTCACTCACAGATGATTAAACATAGTTTAAGTCTTCAATGACCACTTCAATCCGGCGACAAGTGATGTGATTAACAACGCAGCCTGGGGACGTGTTTCCCGTCTCCTGATGATTTTTATTTATATTAGGATAGAATTATCGGGCTTTATGTGGTTAGGATGGTCTTTTAGATTTGTAGATGTTAAATGTAGCCTTGTTTTCACCCCGTCAAAATGAGAGGTCTTTCTTAGGTTAAATAATAAGATCGTCTTGGTGGCACTAAGAATAAACCAAAATTACATACCCCGGATTCGAGAGGTTAATTTATTTCATCCGTAGAGAAGAATGAAGATATCAGTGTGAGGAGAGACTAAACGAAAATATTTAGTTATAAGCAGAAAACACCCTAAATTATCCTTACACACACACACATTTCAGTAGAAAAGACGGAATTAGTAGCCACGATCTGAACCTTGGCTCCTTTGACTCCCACGCGGCCGTTCTTTCCATCACGATGACACCGTCTTAGAGGCTGAGTAAGCACATCAACAGTTTTTACTTTACCATCGCTGGTGATTCAAAGGCTTTTGCAGAGTTCGGCTGATATTTGTGGGTGCGGCTCTTTGATATTACATTTTCATCAGTGCAGAACGAACGTTGATGCTGGGAGGAAAAATAACTCAGTGTTATCTGGTAGTGAATGGGGACACGCGAATTAGTCAAGGAGTTTTGGTACCCTGGTGCAATTATAGGAAAGAGATAACTGTGCAGACTAAGTGGAAAGTAAACAACAGAAAGAAGAAAAGTGGTAGCATCCTAAAGGGCCTTGGTTATAAACAAAGGTGTGAATGTGGAGGTTGCAAGAGGGCTTCATGAAGGTGTTTTACCGTCCAAAGTCAGACATAAGTGAGAGACTCTTGTGCGATATTGGAACAAAAACTTAAGTGTGCGAGTAATGGAAATGGGATTTCTGAGGTATGTGTGTGGATTGCTAAGAGTAGATAGGAAAGAAAATGGCGTGATTCTAGAGGTGTGGAATAATGAACTGCGTTGACACCAGGTTGAACAGAATCTTTAGACGTTATGAATGGATCTTGAATTTGGCTCTCTCTTGTATTTTGTTTTTCTCTTGGAGGGAACTCATGTTGCGGGCTCATGGGCTTTGGATCATTCTTCCTCACATTAGAAAAAAAAAAAAAAAGGAGATAATAGGAATTAAAATGCAGTATAGTGCCACAGGGGGCAACCCGACACCCCCACAAGGAGCCCATAGAGGAGCAACGACAACGCACCAGGACTCGGGGCGACAATGGCGTAAGTCCTCCTGGGCCTCTTGCCTATATGACCCGGAGCTCACCTGCTGCCACCATAGCAGGAATACCAGACTACCTTCTGGGCAAGCTTTCCCCAACCAGATTCGGGGTGGAGCTGTTCCTCCAGCTCATGCCAGCACCCCTGCGACTGCCTGTAGCCACTCAACCCTCCTGAAGGAGACGGCCTGTAGCCGCTCTGAGGGGAATCAGGAGACACCCTGTAGCCACTCCTGCATTCGTCAGGAGATGGCCTGTAGCCACCTGAAGGTGTCCATCTTGAGACGACCTGTAGCCTCTCTGTGGGAAATTAGGGTACGGCCTGTAGCCGCTCTCAACGTGCCCTTCTCGAGACGGCCTGTAGCTGCTCAACCCTCCTGAAGGAGAGGGCCTGTAGCCGCTCTGAGGGAAATCAGGAGATGGCCTGTAGCCACTCCCGCCTTCGTCAGGAGACGGCCTGTAGCCTCTCTGAAGCTGCCCTTCTTGTGACGGCCTGTAGCCGCTCAACCCTCCTGAAGGAGATGGCTTGGACCCACTCTGAGGGGAATCAGGAGATAGCCTGTAGCCGCTCTGAGGGGAATCAGGAGACAGCTTGTAGCGGCTCTGAATGTGCCCTTCATGAGACGGCCTGTGACTGTTCAACCCTCCTGAAGGAGACGGCCTATAGCAGCACAACCCTCCTGAAGGAGGTGGCCTGTAGCCGCTCTGAGGGTAATCAGGAGATGGCCTGTAGCCACTCCAGCCTTCGTCAGGAGATGGACTGTAGCCGCTTTGAAGGTGCCCTTCTCGAGACGGCTTGTAGCCTCTCAACCCTCCTGAAGGAGACGGCCTGTAGCCGCTCTGAGGGGACTCAGGCGACGGCCTGTAGCCGCTCTGAAGGTGCCCTTTTGGAGACGGCCTGTAGCCACTGAACTCTCCTGAAGGACATGGAATGTAGCTGCTCTGAGGGAAATCAGGAGATGACCTATAGCCGCTACGAAGGTGCCCTTCTGTTTGCTGGTAGCTGCTTTTCCCCCCAGACGACGGCCAGTTGCCGGGCCTTGGCGACAGCTTGTAGCCGCGCCCTACGGCAAGAGATGGCCTGTAGCCACTCCTCCTTCGAGAGATGATGCCTGTTCTCCAATCAACGACACAGAGGGAGTTCTGAGCATAGAAGAGTACTGGAGAGGCCCCAGGATTTCCCACGGCCTATGCTCCCTGCAACCGGCTCTGGAGAAGACCCACCTGACGGACCCCGATGCAGGCCTGTGACACAGCCCCTTCCTGACGGTGCCACCAAACACCGGGATCCGCAGCCCTTGGGAACCCCAGACCGCCCCCAGGACTACCGAGCGGGAACTCCCCTTACCCTGATGCCAGAGTTCTTCATTCTCTGTCTGGCACCTGAGTGAGAAGTCCAGGCAGTTATTTAGCCCCAGCCCTGAGGGCCGTGCTCCCGCACCCAGCCCTGAGAGCGTGGGGCCCTTCGCCACCCGCAGCCCCGGACGAGAGAGGATGCCTCTGCGTGTGATCCCGTGGTCTCTGGATGTAAAGGTCCCCGGCGGAACCAAGCCCCGTCGGTAGTAAGGCTGTGATACCTCCACCGCCCTTTTACCTGACCGCCATGACGCCCAGATTAGAAAGGAGTGACAGTGATAGTACGGTGTCCGTGACAGTGATATAGAGGCAGAGCAGTGAACTAACTATATAACAGAAGTCATTGATAATACCAGTTATGGAGTGAGAAACAGTGACAGTGCAACCGCGAACACGGGCACCCAACGAGAGACGGTTCTAATACAATGAATACGCTACCACCAGTTAACACCTCCTAATACTAAAACCGTATCCAGACCCCAGTGCCAAAGAAACACTTACCTACAGTGAAACAATACCAGCTACTCCACGAATATTTAACTTAAACTTCCTATAACTAGTAATACGTAAATCTCTGCCCCAAGTGCTGCTCATTTTGATCCGAGCAGCATCGTGCGCGATACCGACAACCCATATCTAGACGTAAGAGTGGTAATTGTCCAGTGTATCTGTATCCCTGACATCTACCTGTTCCACTGAATAACTTTGTAAAGCCCGTGTAAGGTTGTTGCCTTGAGTTTTTGTGTCCTACCTCTCTTCTATTTGTCTAAACTCCAGTCTAGAAAGAGAGCCCCGCTACACACTAGGCTTTTACGGGACGGGAAGCCGACCCCTAGAACACCTAGCATTACAGGAATAAACTGGGGACTGAACATGGTGTTAATGAGTGTGACGATGGAAGAAGGTGTGGTAGACCATCAAAAACGTTGAAAGACAGCGAATACGATTGTGTAATAAAATATGTACTGAAACTGATGAGGCTCAGTAACAGACAGGCGATCGAGTGGGTCTGATGAGCACTATAAGGAGAACGACATGACAATGCATAAATTCTTTTTTCTGAATTTGATTGTTCTCGACGGAAAGACTTTGTTACATGAAAAATTAAGATTATAGATAAGGAATAATAGTTTAAAAATGTCCAGCTGATCATTTCTGTGAGGCTGACGATGATTCTAGGTGCTTGAATAGTAAGTGAAAGAGTGTGAGGCCCATTTCATTGGCTATGTGACTGGTTAACTCTCCCATTATAACTTTTTGCTGCCTTGCTTCCTAGAACCTACCTCACCTCACTTCTGGGAGGGAAATTTGAGGCTAATGGTGATATAATCGTCAATCTCTTGCCAGAAAACACACACACACACACACACACACACACACACACACACACACACACACACACACACAAGGTAGGGGCAAGAATGCTCAGGAAGAAAACAAACTGGGTCGACTATAAACACAAGAAAAATAAGACCAGGTAAGTACTTCACCTGCCCGCCCATCTATCCATCCTCTATGAAGCAATATATCTACCCCCACTCACCTACCCACTGATCCATCCATTCATCTATTCTCATCTACCTTTTTTTTTTTTTTTTTTATGCGAGGAAGAGGGAACCAAAGGCCATGAGCCCGCAGTAACAGTTCCCCCCAAGAGAAAAACAAAATACAATAGAGAGCCAAATTCAAGATCCGATCATTTAGAGATGCCTGGACACACTGAGTTTGAAAGACTGCAGATCATAGGCAGCAGGAAATACAGACAGAGGGAGACAGTTCCAGAGCTGACCTGTTGCATAAATGAAAGACTGGGAGTAACGGTTAACTCTTGCATTAGAGAGAAAAGGGATGAGAGTTTACTGCCAGACGGGTGCTACGCGTCCGTCATAGAGGTGAAGGAATGCAAGCAGACAGTTCAGAGAAGCAGTGACCATTAAAGTAGCGATAGAAAGGAGATAAAGATGCAACAGTGCGGCGAGGAGACAGAGGTTGAAGAGAGTCAATAAGAGGAGGAGAGTTAATGAGACGAAAAGCCTTTGACTCCACCCTATTGAGAACAGCTGTATGTGGGTAGCCTCCCCACACATGAGAGTTGTACTCCACACAGGGGCGGATAAAACCCCTGTATAGAGTCAACAATTGTGCAGGGGTAAAGAAAGAGCGGAATCGGCTTAGCACACCCAATCTCTTGGAAGCAGATTTTACAAGAGATGTAATATGATCTTTCCAAGATAAGTCCCGAGCAAATGAAACCCCAAGCATGTTCAAGGATGATGCAGGATTAATCTGAATATTATTAAACCACCACCAACTGATTCATCTATTGCTGGACATACCTCCCGTGTAGCAGTACCGTATATATACTCCCTTCTCACACACACATCCATCCACCCTTCCACCTGCCACTCATCCACCAATAGATGCAGCCCCTTCTCACTCCCATTTCCATCCATCCATCCACCTACCACTCATCAGACAATGCATCCATCCATTTCTCAGTCACACATCCATCCATCCATCCACCTAACCCTCATCCACCAGTCCATTATGGCCCTTCTTAATCACACATTCATCCATCCATCCATTCTTCGCTCTGTTGACGCCTTTTGTATTTTATTCTTGCTACTTCAGATCACTTTATTCAGCTTGGAAATGGTCTCTCGCACTGAGAGGGTTCGAGTCAGACTACTTTAACAGTTTCAGCCCAAGGGCGTCCATATTATTCCCATTAAAATTATCTATCACCTGGCAGAATAAAACACACACACACACACACACACACACACACACACACACACACACACACACACACACACACACACACGAATTCGATGTGAAGGGGCAAACCAACTATATAAAAGAATTTTGGATGTCAGGATGATAGAAAAATAAGGGGAAGTGGGGGAAACAAGGAGAAACTAGATTTATGAGTAACTGATATTAGAAATAATAATAATAAAGAAAAAGACGGCGCCGAATGTTATATAAATTTTGGGCTCCTGTGGCTCAAGACATACGACTCCACCAGTCCTGATCACACCGTCTTAAGGACCAAACTTCAGGTTACTTCATTCACCTTAGAAATGATCTCCTGTACTGAAAGGGATCGAGAGAATCCATTATCTCCTTCGGTCCATGGATCACATAACGGGGGATAAAAAAAAATTATTACAAATCAAAATGATTAAGACAATGGGGTTGGTTCGGGGTAGGAAAAGCACATTTAATAGAATTTTGGATATTTAGTGAAAAAATGATAACTGAATGAAAAGATGGCAAAAATAAAAATACACTCTGATGCAAATACCACTGGGATACAGAATGAATATAAAATTAAAAAGATGGGATCCACATGACTCACGGGACACGAATCCACCAGTCCTGATCACGCCGTCTTAAAGGCCAAAGTTATTAAGAACTATCAACACTCTTAGGCTCCCATGACTCATGGCCAGATGAGTAAAATCGGCATAGCGGGAATAGAATACAGATGTTATGTCTACCATGGAAGGGTTGATATTGACAATATTAACACTCTCAGGCTACCATACTCACTATAAGCTAAATATAAGCATCTGGCACTAGGTGACACTGTATAGTATGCATCTCCCGATCATGGAAGGATTAATATTTACAGTATTAACACTCTCAGCCTCCCTTCCTCACTCACAGATGATTAAACATAGTTTAAGTCTTCAATGACCACTTCAATCCGGCGACAAGTGATGTGATTAACAACGCAGCCCGGGGACGTGTTTCCCGTCTCCTGATGATTTTTATTTATATTAGGATAGAATTATCGGGCTTTATGTGGTTAGGATGGTCTTTTAGATTTGTAGATGTTAAATGTAGCCTTGTTTTCACCCCGTCAAAATGAGAGGTCTTTCCTAGGTTAAATAACAAGATCGTCTTGGTGGCACTAAGAATAAACCAAAATTACATACCCCGGATTCGAGAGGTTAATTTATTTCATCCGTAGAGAAGAATGAAGATATCAGTGTGAGGAGAGACTAAACGAAAATATTTAGTTATAAGCAGAAAACACCCTAAATTATCCTAACACACACACACATTTCAGTAGAAAAGACGGAATTAGTAGCCACGATCTGAACCTTGGCTCCTTTGACTCCCACGCGGCCGTTCTTTCCATCACGATGACACCGTCTTAGAGGCTGAGTAAGCACATCAACAGTTTTTACTTTACCATCGCTGGTGATTCAAAGGCTTTTGCAGAGTTCGGCTGATATTTGTGGGTGCGGCTCTTTGATATTACATTTTCATCAGTGCAGAACGAACGTTGATGCTGGGAGGAAAAATAACTCAGTGTTATCTGGTAGTGAATGGGGACACGCGAATTAGTCAAGGAGTTTTGGTACCCTGGTGCAATTATAGGAAAGAGATAACTGTGCAGACTAAGTGGAAAGTAAACAACAGAAAGAAGAAAAGTGGTAGCATCCTAAAGGGCCTTGGTTATAAACAAAGGTGTGAATGTGGAGGTTGCAAGAGGGCTTCATGAAGGTGTTTTACCGTCCAAAGTCAGACATAAGTGAGAGACTCTTGTGCGATATTGGAACAAAAACTTAAGTGTGCGAGTAATGGAAATGGGATTTCTGAGGTATGTGTGTGGATTGCTAAGAGTAGATAGGAAAGAAAATGGCGTGATTCTAGAAGTGTGGAATAATGAACTGCGTTGACACCAGGTTGAACAGAATCTTTAGACGTTATGAATGGATCTTGAATTTGGCTCTCTCTTGTATTTTGTTTTTCTCTTGGAGGGAACTCATGTTGCGGGCTCATGGGCTTTGGATCCTTCTTATTCACATTAGAAAAAAAAAAAAAAAAAGGAGATAATAGGAATTAAAATGCAGTATAGTGCCACAGGGGGCAACCCGACACCCCCACAAGGAGCCCATAGAGGAGCAACGACAACGCACCAGAACTCGGGGCGACAATGGCATAAGTCCTCCTGGGCCGCTTGCCTATATGACCCGGAGCTCACCTGCTGCCACCATAGCAGGAATACCAGACTACCTTCTGGGCAAGCTTTCCCCAACCAGATTCGGGGTGGAGCTGTTCCTCCAGCTCATGCCAGCACCCCTGCGACTGCCTGTAGCCACTGAACCCTCCTGAAGGAGACGGCCTGTAGCCGCTCTGAGGGGAATCAGGAGACATCCTGTAGCCACTCCTGCATTCGTCAGGAGATGGCCTGTAGCCACCTGAAGGTGTCCATCTTGAGACGACCTGTAGCCTCTCTGTGGGAAATTAGGGGACGGCCTGTAGCCGCTCTCAACGTGCCCTTCTCGAGACGACCTGTAGCTGCTCAACCCTCCTGAAGGAGAGGGCCTTTTGCCGCTCTGAGGGAAATCAGGAGATGGCCTGTAGCCACTCCCGCCTTCGTCAGGAGACGGCCTGTAGCCTCTCTGAAGCTGCCCTTCTTGTGACGGCCTGTAGCCGCTCAACCCTCCTGAAGGAGATGGCTTGGAACCACTCTGAGGGGAATCAGGAGATAGCCTGTAGCCGCTCTGAGGGGAATCAGGAGACAGCTTGTAGCGGCTCTGAATGTGCCTTTCATGAGACGGCCTGTGACTGTTCAACCCTCCTGAAGGAGACGGCCTATAGCAGCACAACCCTCCTGAAGGAGGTGGCCTGTAGCCGCTCTGAGGGTAATCAGGAGATGGCCTGTAGCCACTCCAGCCTTCGTCAGGAGATGGACTGTAGCCGCTTTGAAGGTGACCTTCTCGAGACGGCTTGTAGCCTCTCAACCCTCCTGAAGGAGACGGCCTGTAGCCTCTCTGAGGGGACTCAGGCGACGGCCAGTAGCCGCTCTGAAGGTGCCCTTTTGGAGACGGCCTGTAGCCACTGAACTCTCCTGAAGGACATGGAATGTAGCTGTTCTGAGGGAAATCAGGAGATGACCTATAGCCACTACGAAGGTGCCCTTCTGTTTGCTGGTAGCTGCTTTTCCCCCCAGACGACGGCCAGTTGCCGGGCCTTGGCGACAGCTTGTAGCCGTGCCCTACGGCAAGAGATGGCCTGTAGCCACTCCTCCTTCGAGAGATGACGCCTGTTCTCCAATCAATGACACAGAGGGAGTTCTGAGCATAGAAGAGTACTGGAGAGGCCCCAGGATTTCCCACGGCCTATGCTCCCTGCAACCGGCTCTGGAGAAGACCCACCTGACGGACCCCGATGCAGGCCTGTGACACAGCCCCTTCCTGACGGTGCCACCAAACACCGGGATCCGCAGCCCTTGGGAACCCCAGACCGCCCCCAGGACTACCAAGCGGGAACTCCCCTTACCCTGATGCCAGAGTTCTTCATTCTCTGTCTGGCACCTGAGTGAGAAGTCCAGGCAGTTATTTAGCCCCAGCCCTGAGGGCCGTGCTCTCGCACCCAGCCATGAGAGCGTGGGGCCCTTTGCCACCCGCAGCCCCGGACGAGAGAGGATGCCTCTGCGTGTGATCCCGTGGTCTCTGGATGTAAAGGTCCCCGGCGGAACCAATCCCCGTCGGTATTAAGGCTGTGATACCTCCACCACCCTTTTACATGACCGCCATGACGCCCAGATTAGAAAGGAGTGACAGTGATAGTACGGTGTCCGTGACAGTGATATAGAGGCAGAGCAGTGAACTAACTATATAACAGAAGTCATTGATAATACCAAAGTTATGGAGTGAGAAACAGTGACAGTGCAACCGCGAACACGGGCACCCAACGAGAGACGGTTCTATTACAATGAATACGCTACCACCAGTTAACACCTCCTAATACTAAAACCGTATCCAGACCCCAGTGCCAAAGAAACACTTACCTACAGTGAAACAATACCAGCTACTCCACGAATATTTAACTTAAACTTCCTATAACTAGTAATACGTAAATCTCTGCCCCAAGTGCTGCTCATTTTGATCCGAGCAGCATCGTGCGCGATACCGACAACCCATATCTAGACGTAAGAGTGGTAATTGTCCAGTGTATCTGTATCCCTGACATCTACCTGTTCCACTGAATAACTTTGTAAAGCCCGTGTAAGGTTGTTGCCTTGAGTTTTTGTGTCCTACCTCTCTTCTATTTGTCTAAACTCCAGTCTAGAAAGAGAGCCCCGCTACACACTAGGCTTTTACGGGACGGGAAGCCGACCCCTAGAACACCTAGCATTACAGGAATAAACTGGGGACTGAACATGGTGTTAATGAGTGTGACGATGGGAGAAGGTGTGGTAGAGCATCAAAAACGTTGAAAGACAGCGAATACGATTGCGTAATAAAATATGTACTGAAACTGATGAGGCTCAGTAACAGACAGGCGATCGAGTGGGTCTGATGAGCACTATAAGGAGAACGACATGACAATGCATAAATTCTTTTTTCTGAATTTGATTGTTCTCGACGGAAAGACTTTGTTACATGAAAAATTAAGATTATAGATAAGGAATAATAGTTTAAAAATGTCCAGCTGATCATTTCTGTGAGGCTGACGATGATTCTAGGTGCTTGAATAGTAAGTGAAAGAGTGTGAGGCCCATTTCATTGGCTATGTGACTGGTTAACTCTCCCATTATAACTTTTTGCTGCCTTGCTTCCTAGAACCTACCTCACCTCACTTCTGGGAGGGAAATTTGAGGCTAATGGTGATATCGTCGTCAATCTCTTGCCAGAAAACACACACACACACACACACACACACACACACACACACACACACACACACACAAGGTAGGGGCAAGAATGCTCAGGAAGAAAACAAACTGGGTCGACTATAAACACAAGAAAAATAAGACCAGGTAAGTACTTCACCTGCCCGCCCATCTATCCATCCTCTATGAAGCAATATATCTACCCCCACTCACCTACCCACTGATCCATCCATTCATCCATCCATTCATCTATTCTCATCTACCTTTTTTTTTTTTTTTTTTTATGCGAGGAAGAGGGAACCAAAGGCCATGAGCCCGCAGTAACAGTTCCCCCCAAGAGAAAAACAAAATACAATAGAGAGCCAAATTCAAGATCCGATCATTTAGAGATGCCTGGACACACTGAGTTTGAAAGACTGCAGATCATAGGCAGCAGGAAATACAGACAGAGGGAGACAGTTCCAGAGCTGACCTGTTGCATAAATGAAAGACTGGGAGTAACGGTTAACTCTTGCATTAGAGAGTTGGACAGAAAAAGGATGAGAGTTAACTGCCAGACGGGTGCTACGCGTCCGTCGTAGAGGTGGAGGAATGCAAGCAGACAGTTCAGAGAAGCAGTGACCATTAAAGTAGTGATAGAAAAGAGATAAAGATGCAACAGTGCGGCGAAGAGACAGAGGTTGAAGAGAGTCAATAAGAGGAGGAGAGTTAATGAGACGAAAAGCCTTTGACTCCACCCTATTGAGAACAGCTGTATGTGGGTAGCCTCCCCACACATGAGAGTTGTACTCCACACAGGGGCGGATAAAACCCTCTATAGAGTGAACAATTGTGCAGGGGTAAAGAAAGAGCGGAATCGGCTTAGCACACCCAATCTCTTGGAAGCAGATTTTACAAGAGATGTAATATGATCTTTCCAAGATAAGTCCCGAGCAAATGAAACCCCAAGCATGTTCAAGGATGATGCAGGATTAATCTGAATATTATTAAACCACCACCAACTGATTCATCTATTGCTGGACATACCTCCCGTGTAGCAGTACCGTATATATACTCCCTTCTCACACACACATCCATCCACCCTTCCACCTGCCACTCATCCACCAATAGATGCAGCCCCTTCTCACTCCCATTTCCATCCATCCATCCACCTACCACTCATCAGACAATGCATCCATCCATTTCTCAGTCACACATCCATCCATCCATCCACCTAACCCTCATCCACCAGTCCATTATGGCCCTTCTTAATCACACATTCATCCATCCATCCATTCTTCGCTTTGTTGACGCCTTTTGTATTTTATTCTTGCTTCTTCAGATCACTTTATTCAGCTTGGAAATGGTCTCTCGCACTGAGAGGGTTCGAGTCAGACTACTTTAACAGTTTCAGCCCAAGGGCGTCCATATTATTCCCATTAAAATTATCTATCACCTGGCAGAATAAAACACACACACACACACACACACACACACACACACACACACACACACACACACACACACGAATTCGACGTGAAGGGGCAAACCAACTATATAAAAGAATTTTGGATGTCAGGATGATAGAAAAATAAGGGGAAGTGGGGGAAACAAGGAGAAACTGGATTTATGAGTAACTGATATTAGAAATAATAATAATAAAGAAAAAGACGGCGCCGAATGTTATATAAATTTTGGGCTCCTGTGGCTCAAGACATACGACTCCACCAGTCCTGATCACACCGTCTTAAGGACCAAACTTCAGGTTACTTCATTCACCTTAGAAATGATCTCCTGTACTGAAAGGGATCGAGAGAATCCATTATCTCCTTCGGTCCATGGATCACATATCTGGGGATAAAAAAAAAATTATTACAAATCAAAATGATTAAGAAAATGGGGTTGGTTCGGAGGAGGTAAAACACATTTAATAGAATTTTGGATATTTAGTGAAATAATGATAAGGGAATGAAAAGGTGGCAAAGATAAAAATACAGTCTGATGCAAATACCACTGGGATACAGAATGAATATAAAATTTAAAAGACGGGATCCACATGACTCACGGGCCACGAATCCACCAGTCCTGATCACGCCGTCTTAAAGGCCAAAGTTATTAAGAACTATCAACACTCTTAGGCTCCCATGACTCATGGCCAGATGAGTAAAATCGGCATAGCGGGAATAGAATACAGATGTTATGTCTACCATGGAAGGGTTGATATTGACAATATTAACACTCTCAGGCTACCATACTCACTATAAGCTAAATATAAGCATCTGGCACTAGGTGACACTGTATAGTATGCATCTCCCGATCATGGAAGGATTAATATTTACAGTATTAACACTCTCAGCCTCCCTTCCTCACTCACAGATGATTAAACATAGTTTAAGTTTTCAATGACCACTTCAACCCGGTGACAAGTGGTGTGATTAACAACGCAGCCCTAGGACGTGTTTCCCGTCTCCTGATGATTTTTATTTATATTAGGATAGAATTATCGGGCTTTATGTGGTTAGGATGGTCTTTTAGATTTGTAGATGTTAAATGTAGCCTTGTTTTCACCCCGTCAAAATGAGAGGTCTTTCTTAGGTTAAATAATAAGATCGTCTTGGTGGCACTAAGAATAAACCAAAATTACATACCCCGGATTCGAGAGGTTAATTTATTTCATCCGTAGAGAAGAATGAAGATATCAGTGTGAGGAGAGACTAAACGAAAATATTTAGTTATAAGCAGAAAACACCCTAAATTATCCTTACACACACACACACACATTTCAGTAGAAAAGACGGAATTAGTAGCCACGATCTGAACCTTGGCTCCTTTGACTCCCACGCGGCCGTTCTTTCCATCATGATGACACCGTCTTAGAGGCTGAGTAAGCACATGAACAGTTGTTACTTTACCATCGCTGGTGATTCAAAGGCTTTTGCAGAGTTCGGCTGATATTTGTGGGTGCGGCTCTTTGATATTACATTTTCATCAGTGCAGAACGAACGTTGATGCTGGGAGGAAAAATAACTCAGTGTTATCTGGTAGTGAATGGGGACACGCGAATTAGTCAAGGAGTTTTGGTACCCTGGTGCAATTATAGGAAAGAGATAACTGTGCAGACTAAGTGGAAAGTAAACAACAGAAAGAAGAAAAGTGGTAGCATCCTCAAGGGCCTTGGTTATAAACAAAGGTGTGAATGTGGAGGTTGCAAGAGGGCTTCATGAAGGTGTTTTACTGTCCAAAGTCAGACATAAGTGAGAGACTCTTGTGCGATATTGGAACAAAAACTTAAGTGTGCAAGTAATGGAAATGGAATTTCTGAGGTATGTGTGTGGATTGCTAAGAGTAGATAGGAAAGAAAATGGCGTGATTCTAGAGGTGTGGAATAATGAACTGCATTGACACCAGGTTGAACAGAATCTTTAGACGTTATGAATGGATCTCGAATTTGGCTCTCTCTTGTATTTTGTTTTTCTCTTGGAGGGAACTCATGTTGCGGGCTCATGGGCTTTGATTCCTTCTTCCTCACATTAGAAAAAAAAAGAAAAAAAAAAGAGATAATAGGAATTAAAATGCAGTATAGTGCCACAGGTGGCAACCCGACACCCCCACAAGGAGCCCATAGAGGAGCAACAACAACGCAATAGGACTTTGGGCGACAATGGCGTAAGACCTCCTTGGCCGCTTGCCTATATGACCCGGAGCTAACCCGCTGCCACCATAGCAGGAATACCAGACTACCTTCGGGGCAAGCTTTCCCCAATCAGATTCGTGGTGGAGCTGTTCCTCCAGCTCATGCCAGCACCCCTGCGACTGCCTGTAGCCACTCAACCCTCCTGAAGGAGACGGCCTGTAGCCGCACTGAGGAGAATCAGGAGACACCCTGTAGCCACTCCTGCATTCGTCAGGAGATGGCCTGTAGCCACCTGAAGGTGTCCATCTTGAGACGACCTGTAGCCTCTCTGTGGGAAATCAGGGGACGGCCTGTAGCCGCTCTCAACGTGCCCTTCTCGAGACGGCCTGTAGCTGCTCAACCCTCCTGAAGCAGAGGGCCTGTAGCCGCTCTGAGGGAAATCAGGAGATGGCCTGTAGCCACTCCCGCCTTCGTCAGGAGACAGCCTGTAGCCTCTCTGAAGCTGCCCTTATTGTGACGTTCTGTAGCCGCTCAACCCTCCTGAAGGAGATGGCTTGGACCCACTCTGAGGGGAATCAGGAGATAGCCTGTAGCCGCTCTGAGCGGAATCAGGAGACAGCTTGTAGCCGATCTGAATGTGCCCTTCATGAGACTGCCTGTGACTGTTCAACCCTCCTGAAGGAGACGGCCTATAGCAGCACAACCCTCCCGAAGGAGGTGGCCTGTAGCCGCTCTGAGGGTAATCAGGAGATGGCCTGTAGCCACTCCAGCCTTCGTCAGGAGATGGACTGTAGCCGCTTTCAAGGTGCCCTTCTCGAGACGGCTTGTAGCCTCTCAACCCTCCTGAAGGAGGGCCTGTAGCCGCTCTGAGGGGACTCAGGCGACGGCCTGTAGCCGCTCTGAAGGTGCCCTTTTGGAGACGGCCTGTAGCCACTGAATTCTCCTGAAGGACATGGAATGTAGCTGCTCTGAGGGAAATCAGGAGATGACCTATAGCCGCTACGAAGGTGCCCTTCTGTTTGCTGGTAACTGCTTTCCCCCCAGACGAAGGCCAGTTGCCGGGACTTGGCGACGGCTGGGAGCCGCGCCCAACGGCAAGAGACGGCCTATAGCCACTCCTCCTTTGAGAGATGACGTCTGTTCTCCAATCAATGACAGAGAGGGAGTTCCGAGCATAGAAGAGTACTGGAGAGGCCCCAGGATTTCCCACGGCCTATGCTCCCTGCAACTGGCTCTAGAGAAGACCCACCTGACGGACACTGATGCAGGCCTGTGACACAGCCCCTTCCTGACGGTGCCACCAAACACCGGGAACCGCAGCCCTCGGGAACCCCACACCGCCCCCAGGACTTCCGGCGGGAACTCCCCTTTCCCTGATGCCAGAGTTCTTCATTCTCTGTCTGGCGCCTGAGTGAGACGTTCAGGCAGTTATTTAGCCCCAGCCCTGAGGGCCGTGCTCCCACACCCAGCCATGAGAGCGTGGGGCCCTTCGCCACCCACAGCCCAGGACGAGAGAGGATGCCTCTGCGTGTGATCCCGTGGTCTCTGGATGTAAAGGCCCCCAGCAGAACCCAGCCCCGTCAGTAGTAAGGCTGTGATGCCTCAACCGCCCTTTTACCTGACCGCCATGATGCCCAGATTAGAAAGGAGTGACACTGATAGTGCGGTGTCCATGACAGTGACATAGAGGCAGAGCAGTGAACTAACTATATAATAGAAGTCATTGATAATACCAAAGTGATGGAGTGAGAAACAGTGACAGTGCAACCGCGAACACGGCCACCCAATGAGAGACGGGTCTATTACAATGAATACGCTAACACCAGTTAACACCTCCTAATACTAAAACCGTATCCAGACCCCAGTGCCAAAGAAACATTTACCTACAGTGAAACAATACCAGCTACTCCACGAATATTTAGCTTAGACATCCTATAACTAATAATACGTAAATCTTTGCCCCAAGTGCGGCTCATTTTGATCCGAGCAGCATCGTGCGCGATACTGATAACCCATATGTAGACGTGAGGGTGGTAATTGTCTAGTGTATCTGTATCCCTGACATCTACCCGTTCCAATGAATAACTTTGTAATACCCGTGTAAGGTTGTTGCCTTGAGTTTTTGTGTCCTACCTCTCTCCTATTTGTCTAAGCTCCAGTCTAGAAAGAGAGCCCCGCTACACACTAGGCTTTTACGGGACGGGAAGCCGACCCCTAGAACACCTAGCATTACAGGAATAAACTTGGGACTGATCATGGTGTTAATAAATGTGACGATGGGAGAAGGTGTAGTAGACCATCAAAAACGTTGAAAGACAGGGAAAACGATTGTGTAATAAAATATGTACTGAAACTAATGAGGCTCAGTAACTGACAGGCGATCGAGTGGGTCTGATGAGCACTATAAGGAGAACGACATGACAATGCATAAATTATTTTTTCTGAATTGGATTGTTCTTGACGGAAAGACTTTGTTTCATGAAAAATTAAGATTATCGATAAGGAATAATAGTTTAAAAATGTCCAGCTGATCATTTCTGTGAGGCTGACGATGATTCTCGGTGCATGAATAGTAAGTGAAAGAGTGTGAGGCCCATTTCATTGGCTATGGGACTGGTTAACTCTCCCATTATAACTTTTTGCTGCCTTGCTTCCTGGAACCTACCTCACTTCACTTCTGGGAGGGAAATTTGAGGCTAATGGTGATATAATCGTCAAACTCTTGCCAGAAAACACACACACACACACACACACACACACACACACACACACACACAAAAGGTAGGGGCAAGAATGCTCAGGAAGAAAACAAACTGGGTCGACTATAAACAAGAAAAATAAGAGCAGGTAAGTACTTCACCTGCCCGCCCATCCATCCATCCTCTATGAACCAGTATATCTACTCCCACTCACCTACCCACTGATCCATCCATTCATCCATCCATTCATCTATTCTCATCTACCCTCTATTATTTTTTTTTTTATACGAGGAAGAGCGAATCAAAGGCCATGAGCCCGCAGTAACAGTTCCCTCCAAGAGAAAAACAAAATACAATAGAGAGCCAAATTCAAGATCCGATCATTTTGAGATGCCTGGACACACTGCGTTTGAAAGACTGCAGATTATAGGCAGTAGGAAATACAGACAGAGGGAGACAGTTCCAGAGCTGACCTGTTGCATAAATGAAAGACTGGGAGTAACGGTTAACTCTTGCATTAGAGAGAAAAGGGATGAGAGTTTACTGCCAGACGGGTGCTACGCGTCCGTCGTAGAGGTGGAGGAATCCAGCAGACAGTTCAGAGAAGCAGTGACCATTAAAGTAGCGATAGAAAGGAGATAAAGATGCAACAGTGCGGCAAAGAGACAGAGGTTGAAGAGAGTCAATAAGAGGAGGAGAGTTAATGAGACGAAAAGCCTTTGACTCCACCCTATTGAGAACAGCTGTATGTGGGTAGCCTCCCCACACATGAGAGTTGTACTCCACACAGGGGCGGATAAAACCCCTGTATAGAGTCAACAATTGTGCAGGGGTAAAGAAAGAACGGAATCGGCTTAGCACACCCAATCTCTTGGAAGCAGATTTTACAAGAGATGTAATATGATCTTTCCAAGATAAGTCCCGAGCAAATGAAACCCCAAGCATGTTCAAGGATGATGCAGGATTAATCTGAATATTATTAAACCACCACCAACTGATTCATCTATTGCTGGACATACCTCCCGTGTAGCAGTACCGTATATATACTCCCTTCTCACACACACATCCATCCACCCTTCCACCTGCCACTCATCCACCAATAGATGCAGCCCCTTCTCACTCCCATTTCCATCCATCCATCCACCTACCACTCATCAGACAATGCATCCATCCATTTCTCAGTCACACATCCATCCATCCATCCACCTAACCCTCATCCACCAGTCCATTATGGCCCTTCTTAATCACACATTCATCCATCCATCCATTCTTCGCTTTGTTGACGCCTTTTGTATTTTATTCTTGCTACTTCAGATCACTTTATTCAGCTTGGAAATGGTCTCTCGCACTGAGAGGGTTCGAGTCAGACTACTTTAACAGTTTCAGCCCAAAGGCGTCCATATTATTCCCATTAAAATTATCTATCACCTGGCAGAATAAAACACACACACACACACACACACACACACACACACACACACACACACACACACACACACACACACACACACACACACACACACACACACACACACACACACACACACACACACGAATTCGACGTGAAGGGGCAAACCAACTATATAAAAGAATTTTGGATGTCAGGATGATAGAAAAATAAGGGGAAGTGGGGGAAACAAGGAGAAACTGGATTTATGAGTAACTGATATTAGAAATAATAATAATTAAGAAAAAGACGGCGCCGAATGTTATATAAATTTTGGGCTCCTGTGGCTCAAGACATACGACTCCACCAGTCCTGATCACACCGTCTTAAGGACCAAACTTCAGGTTACTTCATTCACCTTAGAAATGATCTCCTGTACTGAAAGGGATCGAGAGAATCCATTATCTCCTTCGGTCCATGGATCACATAACGGGGGATAAAAAAAAATTATTACAAATCAAAATGATTAAGAAAATGGGGTTGGTTCGGAGGAGGTAAAACACATTTAATAGAATTTTGGATATTTAGTGAAAAAATGATAAGGGAATGAAAAGGTGGCAAAAATAAAAATACAGTCTGATGCAAATACCACTGGGATACAGAATGAATATAAAATTAAAAAGACGGGATCCACATGACTCACGGGACACGAATCCACCAGTCCTGATCACGCCGTCTTAAAGGCCAAAGTTATTAAGAACTATCAACACTCTTAGGCTCCCATGACTCATGGCCAGATGAGTAAAATCGGCATAGCGGGAATAGAATACAGATGTTATGTCTACCATGGAAGGGTTGATATTGACAATATTAACACTCTCAGGCTACCATACTCACTATAAGCTAAATATAAGCATCTGGCACTAGGTGACACTGTATAGTATGCATCTCCCGATCATGGAAGGATTAATATTTACAGTATTAACACTCTCAGCCTCCCTTCCTCACTCACAGATGATTAAACATAGTTTAAGTTTTCAATGACCACTTCAACCCGGTGACAAGTGGTGTGATTAACAACGCAGCCCTAGGACGTGTTTCCCGTCTCCTGATGATTTTTATTTATATTAGGATAGAATTATCGGGCTTTATGTGGTTAGGATGGTCTTTTAGATTTGTAGATGTTAAATGTAGCCTTGTTTTCACCCCGTCAAAATGAGAGGTCTTTCTTAGGTTAAATAATAAGATCGTCTTGGTGGCACTAAGAATAAACCAAAATTACATACCCCGGATTCGAGAGGTTAATTTATTTCATCCGTAGAGAAGAATGAAGATATCAGTGTGAGGAGAGACTAAACGAAAATATTTAGTTATAAGCAGAAAACACCCTAAAATATCCTTACATACACACACACACACATTTCAGTAGAAAAGACGGAATTAGTAGCCACGATCTGAACCTTGGATCCTTTGACTCCCACGCGGCCGTTCTTTCCATCATGATGACACCGTCTTAGAGGCTGAGTAAGCACATGAACAGTTGTTACTTTACCGTCGCTGGTGATTCAAAGGCTTTTGTAGAGTTCGGCTGATATTTGTGGGTGCGGCTCTTTGATATTACATTTTCATCAGTGCAGAACGAACGTTGATGCTGGGAGGAAAAATAACTCAGTGTTATCTGGTACTGAATGGGGACACGCGAATTAGTCAAGGAGTTTTTGTACCCTGGTGCAATTATACGAAAGAGATAACTGTGCAGACTAAGTGGAAAGTAAACAACAGAAAGAAGAAAAGTGGTAGCATCCTCAAGGGCCTTGGTTATAAACAAAGGTGTGAATGTGGAGGTTGCAAGAGGGCTTCATGAAGGTGTTTTGCCGTCCAAAGTCAGACATAAGTGAGAGACTCTTGTGCGATATTGGAACAAAAACTTAAGTGTGCGAGTAATGGAAATGGAATTTCTGAGGTATGTGTGTGGATTGCTAAGAGTAAATAGGATAGAAAATGGCGTGATTCTAGAGGTGTGGAATAATGAACTGCATTGACACCAGGTTGAACAGAATCTTTAGACGTTATGAATGGATCTCGAATTTGGCTCTCTCTTGTATTTTGTTTTTCTCTTGGAGGGAACTCATGTTGCGGGCTCATGGGCTTTTATTCCTTCTTCCTCACATTAGAAAAAAGAAGAAAAAAAAAAGGAGATAATAGGAATTAAAATGCAGTATAGTGCCACAGGGGGCAACCCGACATCCCCACAAGGAGCCCATAGAGGAGCAACAACAACGCACTAGGACTCGGGGCGACAATGGCGTAAGTCCTCCTGGGCCGCTTGCCTATATGACCCGGAGCTCACCCGCTGCCACCATAGCAGGAATACCAGACTACCTTCTGGGCAAGCTTTCCCCCATCAGATTCGGGGTGGAGCTGTTCCTCCAGCTCATGCCAGCACCCCTGCGACTGCCTGTAGCCACTGAACCCTCCTGAAGGAGACGGCCTGTAGCTGCACTGAGGAGAATCAGGAGACACCCTGTAGCCACTCCTGCATTCGTCAGGAGATGGCCTGTAGCCACCTGAAGGTGTCCATCTTGAGACGACCTGTAGCCTCTCTGTGGGAAATCAGGGGACGGCCTGTAGCCGCTCTCAACGTGCCCTTCTCGAGACGACCTGTAGCTGCTCAACCCTCCTGAAGCAGAGGGCCTGTAGCCGCTCTGAGGGAAATCAGGAGATGGCCTGTAGCCACTCCTGCCTTCGTCAGGAGACAGCCTGTAGCCTCTCTGAAGCTGCCCTTCTTGTGACGGTCTGTAGCCGTTCAACCCTCCTGAAGGAGATGGCTTGGACCTACTCTGAGGGGAATCAGGAGATAGCCTGTAGCCGCTCTGAGCGGAATCATGAGACAGCTTGTAGCCGATCTGAATGTGCCCTTCATGAGACGGCCTGTGACTGTTCAACCCTCCTGAAGGAGACGGCCTATAGCAGCACAACCCTCCTGAAGGAGGTGGCCTGTAGCCGCTCTGAGGGTAATCAGGAGATGGCCTGTAGCCACTCCAGCCTTCGTCAGGAGATGGCCTGTAGCCACTCCAGCCTTCGTCAGGAGATGGCCTGTAGCCACTCCAGCCTCTCGGGAGACGGCTTTGAAGGTGCCTCTCAACCCTCCTGAAGGAGACGGCCTGTAGCCGCTCTGAGGGGACTCTGGCGACGGCCTGTAGCCGCTCTGAAAGTGCCCTTTTGGAGACGGCCTGTAGCCACTGAACTCTCCTGAAGGACATAGAATGTAGCTGCTCTGAGGGAAATCAGGAGATGACCTATAGCCGCTACGAAGGTGCCCTTCTGTTTGCTGGTAGCTGCTTTCCCCCCGAGACGACGGCCAGTTGCCGGGCCTTGGCGACGGCTGGAAGCCGCGCCCTACGGCAAGAGATGGCCTGTAGCCACTCCTCCTTTGAGAGATGACGCCTGTTCTCCAATCAACGACACAGAGGGAGTTCCGAGCATAGAAGAGTACTGGAGAGGCCCCAGGATTTCCCACGGCCTATGCTCCCTGCAACTGGCTCTGGAGAAGACCCACCTGACGGACACTGATGCAGGCCTGTGACACAGCCCCTTCCTGACGGTGCCACCAAACACCGGGAACCGCAGCCCTCGGGAACCCCAGACCGCCCCCAGGACTTCCGGCGGGAACTCCCCTTACCCTGACGCCAGAGTTCTTCATTCTCTGTCTGGCGTCTGAGTGAGACGTTCAGGCAGTTATTTAGCCCCAGCCCTGAGGGCCGTGCTCCCACACCCAGCCCCGAAAGCGTGGGGCCCTTCGCCACCCACAGCCCCGGACGAGAGAGGATGCCTCTGCGTGTGATCCCGTGGTCTCTGGATGTAAAGGCCCCCGGCAGAACCCAGCCCCGTCAGTAGTAAGGCTCTGATGCCTCAACCGCCCTTTTACCTGACGGCCATGATGCCCAGATTAGAAAGGAGTGACACTGATAGTGCGGTGTCCATGACAGTGACATAGAGGCAGAGCAGTGAACTAACTATATAATAGAAGTCATTGATAATACCAAAGTGATGGAGTGAGAAACAGTGACAGTGCAACCGCGAACACGGCCACCCAATGAGAGACGGGTCTATTACAATGAATACGCTAACACCAGTTAACACCTCCTAATACTAAAACCGTATCCAGACCCCAGTGCCAAAGAAACATTTACCTACAGTGAAACAATACCAGCTACTCCACGAATATTTAGCTAAGACATCCTATAACTAATAATACGTAAATCTTTGCCCCAAGTGCTGCTCATTTTGATCCGAGCAGCATCGTGCGCGATACTGATAACCCATATGTAGACGTGAGAGTGGTAATTGTCTAGTGTATCTGTATCCCTGACATCTACCCGTTCCAATGAATAACTTTGTAATACCCGTGTAAGGTTGTTGCCTTGAGTTTTTGTGTCCTACCTCTCTCCTATTTGTCTAAGCTCCAGTCTAGAAAGAGAGCCCCGCTACACACTAGGCTTTTACGGGACGGGAAGCCGACCCCTAGAACACCTAGCATTACAGGAATAAACTGGGGACTGAACATGGTGTTAATGAGTGTGACGATGGGAGAAGGTGTAGTAGACCATCAAAAACGTTGAAAGACAGGGAAAACGATTGTGTAATAAAATATGTTCTGAAACTAATGAGGCTCAGTAACTGACAGGCGATCGAGTGGGTCTGATGAGCACTATAAGGAGAACGACATGACAATGCATAAATTCTTTTTTCTGAATTTGATTGTTCTTGACGGAAAGACTTTGTTTCATGAAAAATTTAGATTATCGATAAGGAATAATAGTTTAAAAATGTCCTGCTGATCATTTCTGTGAGGCTGACGATGATTCTAGGTGCTTGAATAGTAATTGAAAGAGTGTGAGGCCCATTTCATTGGCTATGTGACTGGTTAACTCTCCCATTATAACTTTTTGCTGCCTTGCTTCCTGGAACCTACCTCACTTCACTTCTGGGAGGGAAATTTGAGGCTGATGGTGATATAATCGTCAAACTCTTGCCAGAAAACACACACACACACACACACACACACACACACACACACACACACACAAAAGGTAGAGGCAAGAATGCTCAGGACGAAAACAAACTGGGTCGACTATAAATACAAGAAAAATAAGAGAAGGTAAGTAGTTCACCTGCCCGCCCATCCATCCATCCTCTATGAACCAATATATCTACCCCACTCACCTACCCACCGTTCCATCCATTCATCCATCCATTCATCTATTCTCATCTACCCTCTATTTTTTTTTTTTTTTAATGCGAGGAATAGGGAACCAAAGGCCATGAGCCCGCAGTAACAGTTCCCTCCAAGAGAAAAACAAAATACAATAGAGAACCAAATTCAAGATCCGATCATTTTGCGATGCCTGGACACACTGCGTTTGAAAGACTGCAGATCATAGGCAGCAGGAAATACAGACAGAGGGAGACAGTTCCAGAGCTGACCTGTTGCATAAATGAAAGACTGGGAGTAACGGTTAACTCTTGCATTAGAGAGAAAAGGGATGAGAGTTTACTGCCAGACGGGTGCTACGCGTCCGTCGTAGAGATGGAGGAATGCAAGCAGACAGTTCAGAGAAGCAGTGACCATTAAAGTAGCGATAGAAAGGAGATAAAGATGCAACAGTGCGGCAAAGAGACAGAGGTTGAAGAGAGTCAATAAGAGGAGGAGAGTTAATGAGACGAAAAGTCTTTCACTCCACCCTATTGAGAACAGCTGTATGTGGGTAGCCTCCCCACACATGAGAGTTGTACTCCACACAGGGGCGGATAAAACCCCTGCATAGAGTCAACAATTGTGCAGGGATAAAGAAAGAGCGGAATCGGCTTAGCACACCCAATCTCTTGGAAGCAGATTTTACAAGAGATGTAATATGATCTTTCCAAGATTAGTCCCGAGCAAATGAAACCCCAAGCATGTTCAAGGATGATGCAGGATTAATCTGAATATTATTAAACCACCACCAACTGATTCATCTATTGCTGGACATACCTCCCGTGTAGCAGTACCGTATATATACTCCCTTCTCACACACACACATCCATCCACCCTTCCACCTGCCACTCATCCACCAATAGATGCAGCCCCTTCTCACTCCCATTTCCATCCATCCATCCAACTACCACTCATCAGACAATGCATCCATCCATTTCTCAGTCACACATCCATCCATCCATCCACCTAACCCTCATCCACCAGTCCATTATGGCCCTTCTTAATCACACATTCATCCATCCATCCATTCTTCGCTTTGTTGACGCCTTTTGTATTTTATTCTTGCTACTTCAGATCACTTTATTCAGCTTGGAAATGGTCTCTCGCACTGAGAGGGTTCGAGTCAGACTACTTTAACAGTTTCAGCCCAAGGGCGTCCATATTATTCCCATTAAAATTATCTATCACCTGGCAGAATAAAACACACACACACACACACACACACACACACACACACACACACACACACACACACACACACACACACACACACACACACACGAATTCGACGTGAAGGGGCAAACCAACTATATAAAAGAATTTTGGATGTCAGGATGATAGAAAAATAAGGGGAAATGGGGGAAACAAGGAGAAACTGGATTTATGAGTAACTGATATTAGAAATAATAATAATAAAGAAAAAGACGGCGCCGAATGTTATATAAATTTTGGGCTCCTGTGGCTCAAGACATACGATTCCACTAGTCCTGATCACTCCGTCTTAAGGACCAAACTTCAGGTTACTTCATTCACCTTAGAAATGATCTCCTGTACTGAAAGGGATCGAGAGAATCCATTATCTCCTTCGGTCCATGGATCACATAACGGGGGATAAAAAAAAATTATTACAAATCAAAATGATTAAGAAAATGGGGTTGGTTCGGAGGAGGTAAAACACATTTAATAGAATTTTGGATATTTAGTGAAAAAATGATAAGGGAATGAAAAGGTGGCAAAAATAAAAATACAGTCTGATGCAAATACCACTGGGATACAGAATGAATATAAAATTAAAAAGACGGGATCCACATGACTCACGGGCCACGAATCCACCAGTCCTGATCACGCCGTCTTAAAGGCCAAAGTTATTAAGAACTATCAACACTCTTAGGCTCCCATGACTCATGGCCAGATGAGTAAAATCGGCATAGCGGGAATAGAATACAGATGTTATGTCTACCATGGAAGGGTTGATATTGACAATATTAACACTCTCAGGCTACCATACTCACTATAAGCTCAATATAAGCATCTGGCACTAGGTGACACTGTATAGCATCCATCTCCCGATCATGGAAGGATTAATATTTACAGTATTAACACTCTCAGCCTCCTTTCCTCACTCACAGATGATTAAACATAGTTTAAGTCTTCAATGACCACTTCAATCCGGTGACAAGTGATGTGATTAAGAACGCAGCCCGGGGACGTGTTTCCCGTCTCCTGATGATTTTTATTTATATTAGGATAGAATTATCGGGCTTTATGTGGTTAGGATGTACTTTTAGATTTGTAGATGTTAAATGTAGCCTTGTTTTCACCCCGTCAAAATGAGAGGTCTTTCTTAGGTTAAATAATAAGATCGTCTTGGTGGCACTAAGAATAAACCAAAATTACATACCCCAGATTCGAGAGGTTAATTTATTTCATCCGTAGAGAAGAAAAGATATCAGTATGAGGAGAGACTAAACGAAAATATTTAGTTATAAGCAGAAAACACCCTAAATTATCCTTACACACACACACACACACACACACACACACACACATTTCAGTATAAAAGACGGAATTAGTAGCCACGATCTGAACCTTGGCTCCTTTGACTCCCACGCGGCCGTTCTTTCCATCATGATGACACCGTCTTAGAGGCTGAGTAAGCACATCAACAGTTGTTACTTTACCATCGCTGGTGATTCAAAGGCTTATGCAGAGTTCGGCTGATATTTGTGTGTGCGGCTCTTTGATATTACATTTTCATCAGTGCAGAACGAACGTTGATGCTGGGAGGAAAAATAACTCAGTGTTATCTGGTAGTGAATGGGGACACGCGAATTAGTCAAGGAGTTTTGGTACCCTGGTGCAATTATAGGAAAGAGATAACTGTGCAGACTAAGTGGAAAGTAAACAACAGAGAGAAGAAAAGTGGTAGCATCCTCAAGGGCCTTGGTTATAAACAAAGGTGTGAATGTGGAGGTTGCAAGAGGGCTTCATGAAGGTGTTTTACCGTCCAAAGTCAGACATAAGTGAGAGACTCTTGTGATATTGGAACAAAAACTTAAGTGTGCGAGTAATGGAAATGGAATTTCTGAGGTATGTGTGTGGATTGCTAAGAGGAGATAGGAAAGAAAATGGCGTGATTCTAGAGGTGTTGAATAATGAACTGCATTGACACCAGGTTGAACAGAATCTTTAGACGTTATGAATGGATCTTGAATTTGGCTCTCTCTTGTATTTTGTTTTTCTCTTGGAGGGAACTCATGTTGCGGGCTCATGGGCTTTGGTTCCTTCTTCCTCACATTAGAAAAAAAAAGAAAAAAAAAAAGAGATAATAGGAATTAAAATGCAGTATAGTGCAACAGGAGGCAACCCTACACCCCCACGAGGAGCCCATAGAGGAGCAACAACAACGCACTAAGACTCGGGGCGACAATGGCGTAAGTCCTCCTGGGCCGCTTGCCTATATGACCCGGAGCTCACCCGCTGCCACCATAGCAGGAATACCAGACTACCTTCGGGGCAAGCTTTCCCCAATCAGATTCGTGGTGGAGCTGTTCCTCCAGCTCATGCCAGCACCCCTGCGACTGCCTGTAGCCACTCAACCCTCCTGAAGGAGACGGCCTGTAGCCGCACTGAGGAGAATCAGGAGACACCCTGTAGCCACTCCTGCATTCGTCAGGAGATGGCCTGTAGCCACCTGAAGGAGTCCATCTTGAGACGACCTGTAGCCTCTCTGTGGGAAATCAGGGGACGGCCTGTAGCCGCTCACAACGTGCCCTTCTCAAGACGGCCTGTAGCTGCTCAACCCTCCAGAAGCAGAGGGTCTGTAGCCGCTCTGAGGGAAATCAGGAGACGGCCTGTAGCCACTCCCGCCTTCGTCAGGAGACGGCCTGTAGCCTCTCTGAAGCTGCCCTTCTTGTGACAGTCTGTAGCCGCTCAACCCTCCTGAAGGAGATGGCTTGGACCCACTCTGAGGGGAATCAGGAGATAGCCTGTAGCCGCTCTGAATGTGCCTTTCATGAGACGGCCTGTGACTGTTCAACCCTCCTGAAGGAGACAGCCTATAGCAGCACAACCCTCCTGAAGGAGGTGGCCTGTAGCCGCTCTGAGGGTAATCAGGAGATGGCTTGTAGCCACTCCAGCCTTCGTCAGGAGATGAACTGTAGCCGCTTTGAAGGTGCCCTTCTCGAGACGGCTTGTAGCCTCTCAACCCTCCTAAAGGAGACGGCCTGCAGCCGCTCTGAGGGGACTCAGGTGACGGCCTGTAGCCGCTCTGAAAGTGCCCTTTTGGAGACGGC
This sequence comes from Coenobita brevimanus, assembly GCF_032717465.1. Classification (NCBI taxonomy): domain Eukaryota; kingdom Metazoa; phylum Arthropoda; class Malacostraca; order Decapoda; family Coenobitidae; genus Coenobita; species Coenobita brevimanus. The sequence goes on along the minus strand of NC_137050.1, from coordinate 42,919,152 downwards.
CTGTAGCCACTGAACTCTCCTGAAGGACATGGATTGTAGCTGCTCTGAGGGAAATCAGGAGATGACCTATAGCCGCTACGAAGGTGCCCTTCTGTTTGCTGGTAACTGCTTTCCCCCCAGACGACGGCCAGTTGCCGGGCCTTGGCGACGGCTGGAAGCCGCGCCCTATGGCAAGAGATGGCCTGTAGCCACTCCTCCTTTGAGAGATGACGCCTGTTCTCCAATCAACGACACAGAGGGAGTTCCGAGCATAGAAGAGTACTGGAGAGGCCCCAGTATTTCCCACGGCCTATGCTCCCTGCAACTGGCTCTGGAGAAGACCCACCTGACGAAAACTGATGCAGGCCTGTGACACAGCCCCTTCCTGACGGTGCCACCAAACACCGGGAACCGCAGCCCTCGGGAACCCCAGACCGCCCCCAGGACTTCTGGCGGGAACTCCCCTTACCCTGACGCCAGAGTTCTTCATTCTCTGTCTGGCGCCTGAGTGAGACGTTCAGGCAGTTATTTAGCCCCAGCCCTGAGGGCCGTGCTCCCGCACGCAGCCCCGAAAGCGTGGGGCCCTTCGCCATCCACAGCCCCGGACGAGAGAGGATTCCTCTGCGTGTGATCCCATGGTCTCTGGATGTAAAGGCCCCCGGCAGAACCCAGCCCCATCAGTACTAAGGCTGTGATGCCTCAACCCCCCTTTTACCTGACCGCCATGATGCCCAGATTAGAAAGGAGTGACACTGATAGTGCGGTGTCCATGACAGTGACATAGAGGCAGAGCAGTGAACTAACTATATAATAGAAGTCATTGATAGTACCAAAGTGATGGAGTGAGAAACAGTGACAGTGCAACCGCGAACACGGCCACCCAATGAGAGACGGGTCTATTACAATGAATACACTAACACCAGTTAACACCTCCTAATACTAAAACCGTATCCAGACCCCATTGCCAAAGAAACATCTACCTACAGTGAAACAATACCAGCTAATCCACGAATATTACCTAAGACATCCTATAACTAATAATACGTAAATCTTTGCCCCAAGTGCTGCTCATTTTGATCCGAGCAGCATCGTGCGCGATACTGATAACCCATATGTAGACGTGAGAGTGGTAATTGTCTAGTGTATCTGTATCCCTGACATCTACCTGTTCCAATGAATAACTTTGTAATACCCGTGTAAGGTTGTTGCCTTGATTTTTTGTGTCCTACCTCTCTCCTATTTGTCTAAGCTCCAGTCTAGAAAGAGAGCCCCGCTACACACTAGGCTTTTACGGGACGGGAAGCCGACCCCTAGAACACCTAGCATTACAGGAATAAACTGGGGACTGAACATGGTGTTAATGAGTGTGACGATGGGAGAAGGTGTAGTAGACCATCAAAAACGTTGAAAGACAGGGAAAACGATTGTGTAATAAAATATGTACTGAAACTAATGAGGCTCAGTAACTGACAGGCGATCGAGTGGGTCTGATGAGCACTATAAGGAGAACGACATGACAATGCATAAATTCTTTTTTCTGAATTTGATTGTTCTTGACGGAAAGACTTTGTTTCATGAAAAATTAAGATTATCGATAAGGAATAATAGTTTAAAAATGTCCAGCTGATCATTTCTGTGAGGCTGACGATGATTCTAGGTGCTTGAATAGTAAGTGAAAGAGTGTGAGGCCCATTTCATTGGCTATGTGACTGGTTAACTCTCCCATTATAACTTTTTGCTGCCTCTCTTCCTGGAACCTACCTCACTTCACTTGTGGGAGGGAAATTTGAGGCTAATGGTGATATAATCGTCAAACTCTTGCCAGAAAACACACACACACACACACACACACACACACACACACACAAAAGGTAAAGGCAAGAATGCTCAGGACGAAAACAAACTGGGTCGACTATAAATACAAGAAAAATAAGAGCAGGTAAGTACTTCACCTGCCCGCCCATCCATCCATCCTCTATGAACCAATATATCTACCCCCACTCACCTACCCACTGATCCATCCATTCATCCATCCATTCATCTATTCTCATCTACCCTCTATTTTTTTTTTTTTATGTGAGGAAGAGGGAACCAAAGGCCATGAGCCCGCAGTAACAGTTCCCTCCAAGAGAAAAACAAAATACAATAGAGAGCCAAATTCAAGATCCGATCATTTTGAGATGCCTGGACACACTGCGTTTGAAAGACTGCAGATCATAGGCAGCAGGAAATACAGACAGAGGGAGACAGTTCCAGAGCTGATCTGTTGCATAAATGAAAGACTGGGAGTAACGGTTAACTCTTGCAGTAGATAGAAAAGGGATGAGAGTTTACTGCCAGACGGGTGCTACGCGTCCGTCGTAGAGGTGGAGGAATGCAAGCAGACAGTTCAGAGAAGCAGTGACCATTAAAGTAGCGATAGAAAAGAGATAAAGATGCAACAGTGCGGCGAAGAGACAGAGGTTGAAGAGAGTCAATAAGAGGAGGAGAGTTAATGAGACGAAAAGCCTTTGACTCCACCCTATTGAGAACAGCTGTATGTGGGTAGCCTCCCCACACATGAGAGTTGAACTCCACACAGGGGCGGATAAAACCCCTGTATAGAGTCAACAATTGTGCAGGGGTAAAGAAAGAGCGGAATCGGCTTAGCACACCCAATCTCTTGGAAGCAGATTTTACAAGAGATGTAATATGATCTTTCCAAGATAAGTCCCGAGCAAATGAAACCCCAAGCATGTTCAAGGATGATGCAGGATTAATCTGAATATTATTAAACCACCACCAACTGATTCATCTATTGCTGGACATACCTCCCGTGTAGCAGTACCGTATATATACTCCCTTCTCACACACACATCCATCCACCCTTCCACCTGCCACTCATCCACCAATAGATGCAGCCCCTTCTCACTCCCATTTCCATCCATCCATCCACCTACCACTCATCAGACAATGCATCCATCCATTTCTCAGTCACACATCCATCCATCCATCCACCTAACCCTCATCCACCAGTCCATTATGGCCCTTCTTAATCACACATTCATCCATCCATCCATTCTTCGCTTTGTTGACGCCTTTTGTATTTTATTCTTGCTACTTCAGATCACTTTATTCAGCTTGGAAATGGTCTCTCGCACTGAGAGGGTTCGAGTCAGACTACTTTAACAGTTTCAGCCCAAGGGCGTCCATATTATTCCCATTAAAATTATCTATCACCTGGCAGAATAAAACACACACACACACACACACACACACACACACACACACACACACACACACACACACACACACACACGAATTCGACGTGAAGGTGCAAACCAACTATATAAAAGAATTTTGGATGTCAGGATGATAGAAAAATAAGGGGAAGTGGGGTAAACAAGGGGAAACTGGATTTATGAGTAACTGATATTAGAAATAATAATAATAAAGAAATAGACGGCGCCGAATGTTATATAAATTTTGGGCTCCTGTGGCTCAAGACATACGACTCCACCAGTCCTGATCACACCGTCTTAATACTCTCAGCCTCCCTTCCTCACTCACAGATGATTAAACATAGTTTAAGTTTCTAATCACCACTTCAACCCGGTGACAAGTGATGTGATTGACAACGCAGCCCGGGGACGTGATTGCCGTCTCCTGTTGATTTTTATTTATATTAGGATAGAATTATCGGGCTTTATATGGTTAGGATGGTCTTTTAGATTTGTAGATGTTAAATGTAGCCTTGTTTAAAGCCCGTCAAAATGAGAGGTCTTTCTTAGGTTAAATAATAAGATAGTCTTGGTGACACTAAGAATAAACCAAAATTATGTACCCCGGATTCGAGAGGTTAATATATTTCATCCGTAGAGAAGAATGAAGATATCAGTGTGAGGAGAGACTAAACGAAAATATTTAGTTATAAGCAGGAAACACCCTAAATTATCCTTACACACACACACATTTCAGTAGAAAAGACGGAATTAGTAGCCAGGATCTGAACCTTGGCTCTTTGACTCCCACGCGGCCGTTCTTTCCATCACGATGACACTATCTTAGAGGCTGAGTAAGCACATCAACAGTTGTTACTTTACCATCGCTGGTGATTCAAAGGCTTTTGCAAAGTTCGGCTGATATTTGTGGGTGCGGCTCTTTGATATTACATTTCCATCAGTGCAGAACGAACGTTGATGCTCGGAGGAAAAATTACTCAGTGTTATCTGGTAGTGAATGGGGACACGCGAATTAGTCAAGGAGTTTTGGTACCCTGGTGCAATTATAGGATAGAGATAACTGTGCAGACTAAGTGGAAAGTAAACAACAGAAAGAAGAAAAGTGGTAGCATCCTCAATTGTCTTGGTTATAAACGAAGGTGTGAATGTGGAGGTTGAAAGAGGGCTTCATGAAGGTGTTTTACTGTCCAAAGTCAGACATAAGTGAGAGACTCTTGTGCGATATTGGAACAAAAACTTAAGTGTGCGAGTAATGGAAATGGGATTTCTGAGGTATGTGTGTGGATTGCTAAGAGTAGATAGGAAAGAAAATGGCGTGATTCTAGAGGTGTGGAATAATGAACTGCGTTGACACCAGGTTGAACAGAATCTTTAGACGTTATGAATGGATCTTGAATTTGGCTCTCTCTTGTATTTTGTTTTTCTCTTGGAGGGAACTCTTGTTTCGGGCTCATGGCCTTTGGTTCCTTCTTCCTCGCATTAGAAAAAAAAAAAAGGAGATAATTGATATTAAAATGCAGTATAGTGCCACAGAGGGCAACCCGACATCCCAACAAGGAGCCCATAGAGGAGCAACGACAACGCACGAGGACTCGGGGTGAGAATGGCGTAAATCCTCCCGGGCCGCTTGCCCATATGACCCGGAGCTCGCCAGCTGCCACCATAGCAGGAATACCAGACTACCTTCTTGGCAAGCCTTCCCCAACCAGCTTCGGGGTGGAGCTGTTCCTCCAGCTCATGCCAGCACCCCTATGACTGCCTGTAGCCGCTCAACCCTCCTGAAGGAGATGGCCTTTAGCCGCTTTGAGGTGAATCAGGAGACAGCCTGTAGCCGCTCCCACATCCGTCAGGAGATGGCCCTTAGCCACATGAATGTGTCCAACTCGAGACGGTCTGTAGCCGCTCTCAAGGTGCCCTTCTTGAGACGGCCTGTACCTGCTCAACACTCCTGAAGGACAGGGCCTGTAGCCACTCTGATGGGAATCAGGAGACAGCCTGTAGCCACTCTAAGTGGAATCAGGAGACAGCCTGTAGCCGCTCTGAACGTACCCTTCTCAAGACGGCCTGTAACCGCTCAACCCTCCTGAAGGAGACGGCCTATAGCCTCTCAACCCTGCTGAAGGAGACGGCCTGTAGCCGCTCTGAAGGTGCCCTTTTCGAGATGGCCTGTAGCCACTCAACTCTCCTGAAGGACACGGCCTGTAGCTGCTCTGAGGGAAATCAGGAGACGGCCTGTAGCCTCTCCAAAGGTGCCCTTGGGTCTGCTGGTAGCTGCTCTCCTCCCCAGGCCACGGCCAGTTGCTGGGCCTTGATGACGACTGGTACCCACGCCCTATGGCAGATGGCCTGTAGCCACTCCTCCGTCGAGAGCTGACGCTTGTTCTCCAATCAACGACATAGAGTGAGTTCCGAGCATAGAAGAGTACTGGAGAGGCCCCAGGATTTCCTCCGGCCTATGCTCCCTGCAACCGGCTCTGGAGAAGGCCCACCTGACGGACCCAGATGCAGGCCTGTGTCACAGCCCCTTCCTACCGGTGCCACCAAGCACTGGGAACCATAGCCCTCGGGAACCCCAGACCGCCCCCAGGACTCCCAGGGGGGAACTCCCCATACCTCGACACCAGAGATCTTCATCCTCTGTCAGGTGCCTGAGTGAGAAGTTCAGACAATTATTCAGCTCCAGCCCTGAGGGCCGTGCTCCCGCCCCCAGCCCCGAGAGCGCGGAGCCCTTCGCCACCCACAGCCCCGGACGAGAGAGGATGCCTCTGCGTGTGATCTCATGGCCTCTGGATGTAAAGGCCCTCGGCGGAACCCAGCCCCGTCAGTAGTAAGTCTGACACCTCCGCCGAACTTTTACCTGACCCCCATGATGCCCAGATTAGAAAGGAGTGACAGTGATAGTACAGTGTCCGTGACAGTGACATAGAGGCAGAGCAGTGAACTAACTACATAACAGAAGTCATTGATAATACCAAAGTGATGGAGTGAGAAACAGTGACAGTGCAACCGTGAACACGGCCACCCAATGAGAGACGGGTCTATTACAATGAATACGCTACAACCAGTTAACACCTCCTAATACTAAAACCGTATCCAGACCCCGGTGCCAAAGAAATACTTACCTACAGTGAAGCAATACCAGCTACTGAACGAATATTTAACTTAGACTTCCTATAACTAATAATACGTAAACCTCTGCCCCAAGTGCTGCTCATTCTGATCCAAGCAGCATCCTGCACGATAAAGATAACCCATATCTAGACATAAGAATGGTAATTGTCCAGTGTATCTGTATCCCTGACATCTACACGTTCCACTGTATAACTGTGTAATACCCGTATAAGGTTGTTGCCTTGAGTTTTTGTGTCCTACCTCTCTCCTCTTTGTCTAAGCTCCAGTCTAGAAAGAGAGCCCCGCTACACACTAGGCTTTTACGGGACGGGAAGCCGACCCCTAGAACACCTAGCATTACAGGAATAAACTGGGGACTGAACATGGTGTTAATGAGTGTGACGATGGGAGAAGGTGTGGTAGACCATCAAAAACGTTGAAAGACAGGGAAAACGATTGTGTAATAAAATATTTACTGAAACTGATGAGGCTCAGTAACTGACAGGCGATCGAGTGGGTCTGATGAGCACTATAAGGAGAACGACATGATAATGCATAAATTCTTTTTTCTGAATTTGATTGTTCTCGACGGAAAGACTTTGTTACATGAAAAATTAAGATTATCGATAAGGTATAATAGTTTAAAAATGTCCTGTTGATCATTTCTGTGAGGCTGACGATGATTCTAGGTGCTTGAATAGTAAGTGAGTGTGAGGCCTATTTCATTGGCTATGTGACTGGTTAACTCTCCCATTATAACTTTTTGCGTCCTTGCTTCCTGGAACCTACCTCACCTCACTTCTGGGAGGGAAATTTGAGGCTAATGGTGATATAATCGTCAATCTCTTGCCAGAAAACACACACACACACACACACACACACACACACACACACATAAGGTAGGGGCAAGAATGCTCTGGAAGAAAAAAAACTGGGTCGACTATAAACACAAGAAAAATAAGAGCAGGTAAGTACTTCACCTGCCCGCCCATCCATCCATCCTGTATGAACCAATATATCTACCCCCACTCACCTACCCCCTGATCCATCCATCCATTCATCCATCCATTCTTCTTTTCTCATCTATCCTCTATTTACCACCACCTACTGATTCATCCGTTGCTGGACATATCTCCCGTGTAGCGGTACCGTATATATACTCCCTTCTCACATACATCCATCCAGCCTTCCACCTGCCACTCATCCACCAATAGATGCAGCCCCTTCTCACTCCCATTTCCATCCATCCATCCACCTACCACTCATCAGACAATCCATCCATCCATTTCTCAGTCACACATCCATCCATCCATCCAGCTAACCCTCATCCACGAATCCATTATGGCCCTTCTTAACCCGTCATGTCCCGAAGTTTTCCGCACCTCCAACATCCCCCAGTCCCGAGCCTTTTTGGAAAATTTTTTTTTGGCTAAAACTTCCGCTTAGGTTGAGAAACTAAGGAAAATCACAAAGAAAGTGGTTCCCGCGGTCTATAAGTGGTCCATACAGGTGAGGTCCCCCGAACCAGGTGTCGTGTTCTATAATGGACGTGATATGCGCTCACGTTTTCTATGGTAAGGAATACTGGGAGAAGCACCACACAACACCTCTATATTTATTGAATTTGAACTAATAAACAATAACAGTAACAATATAATGGATTTCAGACACACATATATATATATATATATATATATATATATATATATATATATATATATATATATATATATATATATGAAAAATAAGCATTGTACCATCGCGCGAGCATAGCGAGTTTGGTCCGAGTCGTAACATGCTATATGCTAAGTGTCTTGTATCAGTCAACTATCATTTTTTCTACTTGTATACTTCTGTTTCAATGACAATTTACCAATTACAACTGTTTGTAAGTGTTTTCAGGTTTTTTCATTCATTATGATGACATGCAGCATAAGTCTAGCGCACATCAGCTTAGTAAGCGCACTCGCTATGACTCGTATTTCAACATACCAAATTGTTTTATCACTTTCCAATTATTTTTCCCTTTACATAGAACCTTTCCTCCACCACTGTAAATGTTTTCAATTATTTTCATTCATTACGAGGGCATTTAGCGATATGCTAGCGCATATTCACGTAGCAACCACGATCTCAAACACTCGTGTTTCATCATCTACTTTATTTATTCAGTCCAAATATAATTTCCCACTTACATTACACACGTTTACACCCCTAGAATGCACTGTACATACTTACTGCCATTATTTATTCAAGTGAGCGTGAGAATATCGCATGAAAATACCCTCGCAATGAATGTTTCGACCAACATAATACTCACACACTTACATACTAATTCTTCACATATATTACACACTTTACCACTTGCTGACTTTTATTTTCACTAATACGTGCCTTATTCATTCAACTGAGCGTCAGGATATCGCATCTCTATACACACGCTATGAATATTTGACTTAGAATATATTTCAGCACTTACAATAATTTGAACTTATATCATACCCGTAAGCATTTTCAATAATAATAATTATATAATTACGGGCCGTATTTATTGCACTGAGCGACAGAATATCGCATCATAAAACCCTCGCTATGTATGTTTCCACTTACGGCATATTAATACACTTACATACAATTTTTGCACTTATGTTATACCCGTATACACTTTATACTAATATTTGGAGATCAACAGGACTGATAATTTCACTGAGCGTCTGTCTGTCGTATTTACCTCATAATTTCAGCATCCTTTCGCATTCACACCATACTAAAATTGCATCACCGTGTGATATTCACTAAAACATGGGTGAATACAGAGACCCACGTCACACTCCACGCACTTATAGCGGGTGTCCTTCCTCTGTGCGTGAGTCTCACCTGGGAATTACTGCACACGTGACACCTGCGTTGGGGCCTAGGTCTGTTTGGCTGGGGAGGGATAGGAGTGGGGAAATGGCGGCCGGATATTCTCAGGGGAGTTTGTGCAATAGGGGCAGTGCGGGTGCGACGTTGGGGCCTTTCAACAGCATACCGTGCAAATATCTCGCTTGTGAGCTCCCTCACAAACCCTTTAAATGTTTCCTGAACTCCTGTTGTCATGGCGTGAAGGTGGTGGCAATTCAGAGCAGTGATATCTAGCAAGTGAAAGAACAGTTTCTTATACAACTTCATCGTGGTCCTGGCACACTCTACTGTCGATATCATGGAGTCTGACTGGTCCACGAGGCGCATGTTTATATTATAATCCATGACACACTCAGGTTTCCAAATACGACGCCTGTTCTCGCTACGGTAATCTACGGAATCAGTACGGTGCATCAAGGGGAGGTGAACCGTTGACAAGAGGCTTACTTCTCTATTATGGTTCCACATTGTTGCAAGGATGTTGTTGGCTTTGAAGAAGACAACCTCATTCCTTGCAAGTTTCCGCCCTACCTTGGCCATGTGACGCCGGTTCACCTTCACGGTTCCACAGACTCCCGTTTCATGCGTGTGAAGATAATGAGCGAGAAGAGGGCTAGTGTACCAATTGTCCAGGTAGAGAACGTGACCACGATGAAGGTAGTCTTCTATCATCGTCTTTACCACTGCTCCCGACAGTCCAATTCTTCGATCTTCTATTATGTCTGTCTGTGCACCGGTGTACAAGACTATGTCTTGCACGTATCCAGTCCTACAGTCGCACATAACAAAGATCTTGAACCCAAAACGGTGCCTTTTGCTGGGTAAATACTGCCTAAATGAAATATTGCCTCTCCACAACACGAGACTCTCGTCTATGACGAGGTCTCTATAGGGATAAAATGAGGAACGAAAGGTTTGCCTGAGGTGATCAAAGATCAACCTAATTCGCCTCATTTTATCAGTGTTGTTTGCATTTGCAGGATCATGAGCATCATAGAAATGGAGGCGACTTAGAATTTGTTGAAACCGATTACGGCTCATCACTTGATCAAATATTGGGGTAAACATAACAGGGTCCCTAGTCCAGGAAGCAGGAATTCTATTCTTTCGTATAATACCCACCAAAAGGACCAGGGCAAAAAATAAGAACATTTCTGGAACGGAGACAGGGTAATCATAGATGATAGAATGCCTACTCCTTGTTCCCAATCTTTCACTCTCTAGGTGCTGGGTGCTTGCAAACAGGTTGGTTTGGTATACAATCTGCTCCACAAATGCCTCACTGAAAAACAGGTGGAAAAAATCCAACCTGGTGGAATTACGGTGAATTCCTGGAGCAATGCAGCCAGATCGCCCCTGCTCAGTGAAGGGGTGAATGAGGGGAGAAAAATCACTCCCATCCTCCCAATTCCACGCCACAAATCCCTCGTCCCCATCATCCCCATCACCGCCTTCATCTGGGTGGGGAGGAGATCCTGGTTGGGGAGGTGGGGGAGAAGGAGTCCAGAGGGCTTCCCAACTGTCACCCCTCTTCCTTTTGCCTTTACCCTTTCCCTTTCCCTTACCCTTACAGCTTTGAGGAACATTAGGGGGCTGTGGGGATGAAATAGGGGAATATTGGGGAGCAGAAGACGTGCTGGGGAGTGGTTCCTCCCCATCTTCCCCCTCCATGACAACACCACGTGCTTTCTCACGCACCCTGGCTCGACCATGTGTTAGGGGATATTGTGGAGCAAAAGACATGCTTGGGAGTGGTTCCTCCCCACCTTCCCCCTCCATCACAACCCCACGTGATAATGAACGCACCCGCACTGGCCCACGTGATCCACTACGCCGCCTCACACTACGTAGGGAGAGCAATGACTCACTCACGTCACTCTCACTTTCCCTAATCCTCCCTGCACTTTCCCTGGGGGTAGGGGGGTTTCAAGAATACTCCCCCAGTATCCCTGCTTTTCGTACGAGCCGACTAAAAGGGTTGGTGGTGGGTTAGTGCCCCACCCCGTAAAAAGAACTAACTAAAAAAGCAAATAAAGCGCCTCGGACCCGGACGGACCATACGTTGACGACTAAGGAACGGACAAAGGACATTCTGAGGGTAGGAACGTGGAATGTGAGAGGAGTGAATGATGAAGTGAAAGAGAGAGAGATTGTCCAGGTGCTTGAGGATGCAAAAGTGGATATATGTGGATTGACTGAAACTAAATGCAAAGGTGAAAGGATGAGAGAATGGGAATACGGTGTAGGTATATGTGCGGGAGTCAGTGAGAATGAGAGGGCAAGAGAGGGAGTATGTCTGATGATAAGCAAGAAGTGGAAGGAGAATATAAGAGAGTATGGAACAGTGGGCGCAAGGATTGTATGGGTGAGGATGAAAGTAGGTATACAAGCATGGGCGATTGTATGTGTGTATGCTCCAACAGAGGATCGAGTGGCAAGAGTGAAAGATGAGTTTTGGGCGAGAGTAGAAGCATGTATGGACAGGTTTGAGAGGAGCGAGAGAGTGCTGTTGATTGGAGACATGAATGGCAAAGTTGGGAATGTACGAGTGGATGGAGTGGTTGGTCAGTGGGGTGTGCCAGCTGAAGTAGATGGGAATGGTAGTGCTTTGGTGGACATCTGTGCTTGTAAGGGGTTGGCAATAGCCAACACCTACTTTCGTCATAAGATGATCCACCAGTATACATGGAGAGTAATGAGGAGAATGGATGGTGAACTTGTTGAATGAAAGGCAATGATAGACTACGTGTGTGTGGATGAGCGAATGAGAAGACAAGTGTTGGATGCAAGGGTGTGGAGAGGGTGGGGGAATGGAGTCTCGGACCATCACTTAGTGATGGCCAAGGTAGAGCTGCAAAGAAAGTGGTTGAGGAGACGAAGGGGAAGACAGGAGGAAGCAGCTCCTGTGAGAAGAGTGGAGAAATTGCAAGATAGTGAGAAAATGACAGAGTATAAGAGCATAGTGGAAGAAAGATTGGGAAGGTATGAGCTAGAGCAGATGGAAGGGGTGGAAGACGTATGTAAGATATTCACGGAAGAGATAAGCGCAGCGTGTGAGGCGGTTTGTGGAGTGAGGAGGAGATGCAAGGGTGTGCAAGGGACAGCATGGTGGAATGATGAGGTGAAACGAGCTGTGGAACAAAAGAAGAAGGCATATGGTGAATGGTTGGCGAGTAGAGGTAGGGGAGAAGATGAGAGAGAGAAGAGAGAGGTATATGTGAGCAGGAGAAGGGAGGTTAAGAGACTGGTGAAGGAGAGTAAGAAGAAAGTGGATGAAGAGTTTGGGAGGAATCTGAGTGTGAAATGGAGGGAGAGTAAGAAATTGTTTTGGAAGGAGGTAAAGAAAGTAAGGCAGTGTGAAAGAGGAAATAATAGGGGAGTGAAAGATAGGAATAATAGATTGTTGGTGGAGAAGAGAGAGAAATTGAGGAGATGGAAGGAGCACTTTGAGGATTTGTTGAATGTAGAGAGTGAGAGCAGTGTGAGTGTAAGTGGTTGGGGAATGGCTGGGAGAAGAAGAGATGAGAGGAGGGAGGAAGAGATCAGTAGGTCGGAAGTAGTGGAAGCGATGAAGTAGATTAAGCTGGGAAAGGCCCCAGGAATTGATGGAGTGTGTGGTGAAATGCTTAGGTATGGGGGTGAGATTGTTGTGGAGTGGATATGGAAGTTGTGTAGATTGGCTTGGGAAGAGGGAAGGGTTCCAGAGGACTGGAAATCAGGTATAATTGTTCCTCTGTACAAAGGAAAAGGGGAGAGAGAAGTATGTGGTAACCATAGGGGTATTTGCCTTCTTAGTGTGACTGGTAAAATATATGGTAGAATACTCATTGATAGGGTTAGGCATATGACAGAGGAGCTAGTTGGAGAAGAACAAGGGGGATTTAGGAAGGGAAAAGGGTGTGTAGATCAGATATTTGTTCTAAGATGTTTAGTGGAGAAGTATCTAAAGAAGGGAAGGAAAGAGTATGCTGCCTTCATGGACTTGGAGAAAGCTTATGACAGAATAGATAGGCAAGGTATGTGGAAGGTATTAAGAATATATGGAGTGGAGGGAAAATTGTTGAGTGCAGTGAAGAGTATGTACGAGGGAGCTAGGGCTACGGTGCGAGTGGATGGTGAGCTGAGTGAGTTCTTTGATCTCAATGTGGGACTGAAACAGGGGTGTGTGATGTCTCCATGGCTGTTTAATATATATATGGATGGGGTTGTAAAGGAGGTGCAAGGTAGGGCAGTGGATGTGGGGCTGGGCCTAATGAATGAGGGTGAGATTTGGAAGCTTCCGGTGTTGCTGTTTGCTGATTGTTGAGTGAAGATGAATGGGAGTTGCAAGGTTTGGTGAATGAATTTGGGACAGTGTGTAGGAGGAGGAAGCTGAAAGTTAATGTAAACAAAAGTAAAGTTAAGGTGTTTGAGAGGAATGAAGTCACAGAGTGTGCAGTGAGGTTGGATGGTGAGGATATGGAGAATGTGAGTGCATTCAAGTACTTGGGTAGTGTGATGAGTAAGGATGGAACTTTGGGGGATGAAGTACGTGAAAGGGTACAGCAGGGAAGAAAGGTTGTTGGTACACTGAAAGCAGTGATGAGAAATAGGGAGGTGAGTATGGAAGTTAAGAAGTCACTGCATGATGGTATTGTGATCCCTACCCTGACGTATGGAAGCGAGGCGTGGACCTTGCAAGAGGGGAACAAGTCAAGAGTGAGAGCAGTGGAAATGAGTTACTTGAGAGGAGCATGTGGAGTGACGTGGAGGGACAGGTTGACGAATGAAGAAGTGAAGGAACGTTGTGGGGAAGATGTGGATGTGGTTGAAAAGATTAGGAGAAATACACTGAGGTGGTTTGGACATGTGGAGAGAATGGAGAATGAAAGACTGACTAAGAGGGTGTATGTAGGTGAGGTGGAGGGAGGGAGAGGGAGGGGTAGACCGAGGATGAGGTGGAAGGATGGAGTTGAGAGGTATATGAGGGAGGGGGGGGTGAGTTGGGGGGAGGGGAGTCAAATGGTGGGTGACAGAGTGACTTGGAGGCGTTTTGTCTGCGGCCACCCTTTGCGGGATTAGGGCATCGGGCTATAGATAGATAGATAGATAGACTTTCCCTTTCACTCCCCACTCCCTCCACTTCACTTCCTAACTCCCCAAACAAAATGCTAGGCCCATACCTGCTCATACGACGTGGTGTGAGCTCTGGGCCACGATGAGTTATGACCTCACGTCCATACCACGTGGCAGCACGTCCCACGGCTCTGTCATCGTCCTCGTCCTCGTCCTCGTCCTCGAATTCTGGCTCCAAATCACGTTGGGGATAGGGATAGGATGTTGCACGTGCCTTCTTTGCCTGCTGCCCCTCTCAAGCAGCACGGTAAGTCACGTACTGCCGCTTCTTGGGAGACGGAACTTCCTCGTCACTGCTGGTGGTTTCTTCCTCCTCTGGCTGCACATAATCCTTATCCATAACCTCGTCGTCCAGTGGGGAATCACTGTTGCCTGTAATGGTGTCCAGGGCGACTTGAATTTCGCTGTCTGAGAGACCTCTCTTAGCCATGTCTGAGCAGGACTGTTGCTACCAGGTGAGTGGACGAGTGGTGGGCTAGCGTGGGTCACGCGGGGTCGCCGAGTGTCCCCGCCTGGTGGCAGGTAGGGGAAGGTCATGCGAGGGTACGTACCGCACATCAAGCGCGAAATTTGAAAATTTTCGAAATTATGCACATTGCAATTGCACAACGTACCAGTACGTCGCTGGGACTGGCAAATGCAAATCGTTGCAATGTACCCATACGTCGACGGGACGGGGCGAGTTAATCACACATCCATCCATCCATCCATTCTTCGCTTTGTGGACGCCTTTTGTATTTCATTCTTGCTACTTCAGATCACTTTATTCAGCTTGGAAATGATCTCTCGCACTGAGAGGGTTCGAGTCAAACTACTTTAACACTTTCAGCCCAAGGACGTCCTTATTATTCCCATTAAAATTATCTATCACCCGGTAGAATAAAACACACACACACACACACACACACACACACACACACACACACACACACACACACGAATTCGATGTGAAGGGGCAAACCAACTATATAAAAGAATTTTGGATGTCAGGATGATAGAAAAATAAGGGGAAGTGGGGGAAACAAGGAGAAACTGGATTTATGAGTAACTGATATTAGAAATAATAATAATAAAGAAAAAGACGGCGCCGAATGTTATATAAATTTTGGGCTCCTGTGACTCAAGACATACGATTCCACCAGTCCTGATCACACTGTCTTAAGGACCAAACTTCAGGTTACTTCATTCACCTTAGAAATGATCTCTTGTACTGAAAGGGATCGAGAGAATCCTTTATCTCCATGAGCCCATAGATCACATAACGGGGGATAAAAAAAAATTATAACAAATTAAAATGATTAAGAAAATGGGGTTGGTTCGGAGGACATAAAACACATTTAATAGAATTTTGGATATTTAGTGAAAAAATGATAAGGGAATGAAAAGGTGGCAAAAATAAAAATACAGTCTGATGCAAATACCACTGGGATACAGAATGAATATAAAATTAAAAAGACGGGATCCACAGTCCTCAACCCGGGCTCCCATGACTCACGGGAAACGATTCCACCAGTCCTGATCACGCCGTCTTAAAGGCCAAAGTTACTAAGAACTATCAACACTCTTAAGCTCCCATGACTCATGGCCAGATGAGTAAAATCGGCATAGCGGGAATAGATTACAGATGTTATGTCTACCATGGAAGGGTTGATATTGACAATATTAACACTCTCAGGCTACCATACTCACTATTAGTTAAATATAAGCATCTGGCACTAGGTGACACTGTATAGTATGCATCTCCCGATCATGGAAGGATTAATAATTACAGTATTAACACTCTCAGCCTCCCTTCCTCACTCACAGATGATTAAACATAGTTTAAGTTTTTAATCACCACTTCAACCCGGTGACAAGTGATGTGATTAACAACGCAGCCCGGGGACGTGTTTCCCGTCTCCTGACGATTTTTATTTATATTAGGATAGAATTATCGGGCTTTATGTGGTTAGGATGGTCATTTAGATTTGTAGATGTTAAATGTAGCCTTGTTTTCACCCCGTCAAAATGAGAGGTCTTTCTTAGGTTAAATAATAAGATCATCTTGGTGGCACTAAGAATAAACCAAAATTACAAACCCTCGATTCGAGAGGTTAATTTATTTCATCCGTAGAGAAGAATGAAGATATCAGTGTGAGGAGAGACTAAACGAAAATATTTAGTTATAAGCAGAAAACATCCCAAATTATCCTTACACACACACACACATTTCAGTAGAAAAGACGGAATTAGTAACCAGGATCTGAACCTTGGCTCCTTTGACTCCCACGCGACTGTTCTTTCCATCATGATGACACTGTCTTAGAGGCTGAGTAAGCACATCAACAGTTTTTACTTTACCATCGCTGGTGATTCAAAGGCTTTTGCAGAGTTCGGCTGATATTTGTGGGTGCGGCTCTTTGATATTACATTTTCATCAGTGCAGAACGAACGTTGATGCTGGGAGGAAAAATAACTCAGTGTTATCTGGTAGTGAATGGGGACACGCGAATTAGTCAAGGAGTTTTGGTACCCTGGTGCAATTATAGGAAAGAGATAACTGTGCAGACTAAATGGAAAGTAAACAAAAGAAAGAATAAAAGTGGTAGCATCCTCAAGGGCCTTGGTTATAAACAAAGGTGTGAATGTGGAGGTTGAAAGAGGGCTTCATGAAGGTGTTTTACTGTCCAAAGTCAGACATAAGTGAGAGACACTGGTGCGATATTGGAACAAAAACTTAAGTGTGCAAGTAATGGAAATGGGATTTCTGAGGTATGTGTGTGGATTACTAAGAGTAGATAGGAAAGAAAATGGCGTGATTCTAGAGATGTGGAATAATGAACTGCGTTGACACCAGGTCGAACAGAATCTTTAGACGTTATGAATGGATCTTGAATTTGGCTCTCTCTTGTATTTTGTTTCTCTTGGAGGGAACTCTTGTTGCCGGTTCATGACCTTTGGTTCCTTCTTCCTCGCATTAGAAAAAAAAAAAGGAGATAATATAAATTAAAATGCAGTATAGTGCCACAGGGGGCAACCCGACATCCCAACAAGGAGCCCATAGAGGAGCAACGACAACGCACCAGGACTCGGGGCGACAATAGCGTAAGTCCTCCCGGGCTGCTCGCCCATATGACCCGGAGCGCGTCCGCTACCAACATGGCAGGAATACCAGACTAGCTTCCGGGCAAGCCTTCCCCAACCAGCTTTGGGGTGGAGCTGTTCCTCCAGCTCATGGCAGCACCCCTGAGACTGCCTCTAGCCACTCAACCCTCCTGAAGTAGATGGCCTTTAGCTGCATTGAGGTGAATCAGGAGACAGCCTTTAGCCGCTCCTGCATTCGTCATGAGATGGCCATTTGCCACATGAAAGTGTCCAGCTCGAGACGGCCTGTAGCCGCTCTACCCTCTTGAACGAGACGGCCTGTAGTCACTCTGAGGGAAATCAGGGGACGGCCTGTAGCCACTCTCAAGGTGCCCTTCTCGAGACGGCCGTACCTGTTCAACACTCCTGAAGGAGAGGGCCTGTAGCCGCTCTGAGGGGAGTCAGGAGACAGCCTGTAGCCACTCTAAGGGGAATCAGGAGAGAGCCTGTAGCCACTCTGAACGTACTCTTTTCGAGACGGCCTGTAACCGCTCAACCCTCCTGAAGGAGACGGCCTATAGCAGCTCAACCCTCCTGAAGGAGATGGCCTGTATTTGCTCTGAAGGGAATCAGGAGACGGCCTGTACCCACTCCTGCCTTCGTCAGGAGATGGACTGTAGCCGCTCTGAAGGTGCCCTTCTCGAGACGGCCTGTAGCCTCTCAACCCTCCTGAAGGAGTCGGCCTGTAGCCGCTCTGAGGGGACTCAGGAGATGGCCTGTAGCCGCTCCGAAGGTGTCCTTGGGTCTGCTGTAGCTGCTCTCCTCCCCAGGCCACGGCCAGTTGCTGGGCCTTGGTGATGGCTGGTACCCGCGCCCTACGGCAGGAGATGGCCTGTAGCCACTCCTCCGTCGAGAGGTGACGCCTGTTCTCCAATCCACAACACAGAGTGAGTTCCGAGCATAAAAGAGTACTGGAGAGGCCCCAGGATTTCCCCCGACCTATGCTCCCTGCAACCAGCTCTGAAGAAGACCCACCTGACGGACTGCGATGCCAGCCTGTGTCACAGCTCCTTCCTGCCAGTGCCACCAAGCACTGGGAACCAAAGCCCTCGGGAAACCCAGACCGCCCCCAGGACTCCAGGGCGGGAACTCCCCATACCCCGACGCCAGAGATCTTCATCCTCTGTCAGGCACCTCAGTGAGAAGTTCAGACAGTTATTCAGTCCCAGCCCAGAGGGCCGTGCTCCTGCCCCCAGCCCAGAGACAGCAGAGCCCTTCGCAAGCCACAGCCCCGGACGAGAGAGGATGCCTCTGCGTTTGATCCCATGGCCTCTGGATGTAAAGGCCCCGGGCAGAACCGAGCCCCATCAGTAGCAAGTCTGACACCTCTGCCGAACTTTTACCTGACCGCCATGATGCCCAGATTACAAAAGGAGTGACAGTGATAGTACAGTGTCCGTGTCAGTGAAATAGAGGCAGAGCAGTGAACTAACTACATAACAGAAGTCATTGATAATACCAAAGTGATGGAGTGAGAAACAGTGACAGTGCCATCGCAAACACTGCCACCCAATGAGAGACGGGTGTATTACAATGAATACACAACCACCAGTTAACACCTCCTAATACTAAAACCGTATCCAGACCCCAGTGCCAAAGAAATACTTACCTACAGTGAAGCAATACCAGCTACTCCACGAATATTTAACTTAGAATTCCTATAACTAATAATACGTAAACCTCTGCCCCAAGTGCTGGTCATTCTGATTCGCGCAGCATCCTGCACGATAATGATAACCCATATGTAGAGGTGAGAGTGGTAATTGTCCAGTGTATCTGTATCCCTGACATCTACACGTTCCACTGTATAACTCTGTAATACCCGTGTAGGGTTGTTCCCTTGAGTTTTTGTGTCCTACCTCTCTCCTATTTGTCTAAGCTCCAGTCTAGAAAGAGAGCCCTGCTACACACTAGGCTTTTACGGGACGGGAAGCCGACCCCTAGAACACCTAGCATTACAGGAATAAACTGGGGACTGAACATGGTGTTAATGAGTGTGACGATGGGAGAAGGTGTGGTAGACCATCAAAAACGTTGAGAGACAGGGAAAACGATTGTGTAATAAAATATATAATGAAACTGATGAGGCTCAGTAACTGACAGGCGATCGAGTGGGTCTGATGAGCACTATAAGGAGAAAGACATGATAATGCATAAATTCTTTTTTTTTTTTTTAATTTGATTGTTCTCGACGGAAAAACTTTGTTACATAAAAAATTAAGATTATCGATAAGGAATAATAGTTTAAAAATGTCCAGCTGATCATTTCTGTGAGGCTGACGATGATTCTAGGTGCTTGAATAGTAAGTGAAAGAGTGTGAGGCTCATTTCATTGGCTATGTGACTGGTTAACTCTCCCATCCTAACTTTTTGCTGCCTTGCTTCCTGGAACCTACCTCACCTCACTTCTGGGAGGGAAATTTTAGGCTAATTGTGATATAATCGTGAATCTCTTGGCAGAAAACACACACACACACACACACACACACACACACACACACACACACACACACACACACACACACACACACACACACACACACACACACAAGGTAGGGGCAAGAATGCTCTGGAAGAAAAAAAACTGGGTCGACTATAAACACAAGAAAAATAGGAGCAGGTAAGTACTTCACCTGCCCGCCCATCCATCCATCCTCTATGAACCAATATATCTACCCCTACTCACCTACCCACTGATCCATCCATTCATTTATTCTCATCTACCCTCTATTTTCCACCATCAACTGATTGATCATTTGCTGGACATACCTCCCGTATAGCGGTACAGTATAATTATATTCTCCCTTCTCTCACACACATCCATCCAACCTTCCACCTGCCACTCATCCACCAATAGATGCAGCCCCTTCTCACTCCCATTTCCATCCATCCATCCACCTACCACTCATCAGACAATCCATCCATCCATTTCTCAGTCACACATCCATCCATCCATCCACCTAACCCTCATCCACCAGTCCATTATGGCCCTTCTTAATCACACATACATCCATCCATCCATTCTTCGCTTTGTTGACGCCTTTTGTATTTTATCCTTGCTACTTCAGATCACTTTATTCAGCTTGGAAATGGTCTCTCGCACTGAGAGGGTTCGAGTCAAACTACTTTAACTGTTTCAACCCAAGGACGTCCATATTATTCCCATTAAAATTATCTATCACCTGGCAGAATAAAACACACACACACACACACACACACACACACACACACACACACACACACACACACACACACACACACACACACACACACGAATTCGACGTGAAGGGGCAAACCAACTATATAAAAGAATTTTGGATGTCAGGATGATAGAAAAATAAGGGGAAGTGGGGGAAACAAGGAGAAACTGGATTTATGAGTAACTGATATTAGAAATAATAATAATAAAGAAAAAGACGGCGTCGAATGTTATATAAATTTTGGGCTCCTGTGACTCAAGACATACGACTCCACCAGTCCTGATCACACCGTCTTAAGGACCAAACTTCAGGTTACTTCATTCACCTTAGAAATGATCTCCTGTACTGAAAGGGATCGAGAGAATCCATGATCTCCTTCAGTCCATGAATCACATAACGTGGGATAAAAAATCATCACAAATCAAAATGATTAAGAAAATGGGGTTGGTTCGGAGGAGGTAAAACACATTTAATAGAATTTTGGATATTTAGTGAAAAAATGATAAGGGAATGAAAAGATGTCAAAAATAAAAATACAGTCTGATGCAAATACCACTGGGATACAGAATGAATATAAAATTAAAAAGACGGGATGCACAGTTTTCAACCAGGGCTCCCATGACTCACGGGCCACGATTCCACCAGTCCTGATCACGCCGTCTTAAAGGACAAAGTTATTAAGAACTATCAACACTCTGAGGCTCCCATGACTCATGGCCAGATGAGTAAAATCGGGATAGCGGGAATAGAATATAGATGTTATGTCTACCATGGAAGGGTTGATATTGACAATATTAACACTCTCAGGCTACCATACTCACTCTTAACAAAATATAAGCATCTGGCACTAGGTGACACTGTATAGTATGCATCTCCCGATCATGGAAGGATTAATATTTACAGTATTAACACTCTCAGCCTCCCTTCCTCACTCACAGATGATTAAACATAGTTTAAGTTTTTAATCACCACTTCAACCCGGTGACAAGTGATGTGATTAACAACGCAGCCCGGGGACGTGTTTGCCGTCTCCTGACGATTTTTATTTATATTAGGATAGAATTATCGGGCTTTATGTGGTTAGGATGGTCATTTAGATTTGTAGATGTTAAATGTAGCCTTGTTTTCACCCCGTCAAAATGAGAGGTCTTTCTTAGGTTAAATAATAAGATCGTCTTGGTGGCACTAAGAATAAACCAAAATTAAATACACCGGATTCGAGAGCTTAATTTATTTCATCCGTAAAGAAGAATGAAGATATTAGTGTGAGGAGAGACTAAACGAAAATATTTAGTTATAAGCAGAAAACATCCCAAATTATCCTTATCACACACACACATTTCAGTAGAAAAGACGGAATTAGGAGCCACGATCTGAACCTTGGCTCCTTTGACTCCCACACGGCCGTTCTTTCCATCATGATGACACCGGCTTAGAGGCTCAGTAAGCACATCTACAGTTTTTACTTTACCATCCCTGGTGATTCAAAGGCTTTTGCAGAGTTCGGTTGATATTTGTGGGTGCGGCTCTTTGATATTACATTTTCATCAGTGCAGAACGAACGTTGATGCTGGGAGGAAAAATAACTCAGTGTTATCTGGTAGTGAATGGGGACAGGCGAAATAGTCAAGGAGTTTTGGTACCCTGGTGCAATTATAGGAAAGAAATAACTGTGCAGAGTAAGTGGAAAGTAAATAACAGAAAGAAGAAAAGTGGTAGCATCCTTAGGGGCCTTGGTTATAAACAAAGGTGTGAGTGTGGAGGTTGCAAGAGGGCTTCATGAAGGTGTTTTACTGTCCAAAGTCAGACATAAGTGAGAGACTCTGGTGCGATATTGGAAGAAAAACTTAAATGTGCTAGAAATGGAAATGGGATTTCTGAGGTATGTGTGTGGATTGCTAAGAGTAGATAGGAAAGAAAATGGCGTGATTCTAGAGATGTTGAATAATGAACTGCGTTGACACCAGGTTGAACAGAATCTTTAGACGTTATGAATGGATTTTGAATTTGGCTCTGTCTTGTATTTTGTTTTTCTCTTGGAGGGAACTCTTGTTGCGGGCTCATGGCCTTTGGTTCCTTCTTCATCGCATTAGAAAAAAAAAAAAAGGAGATAATATGAATTAAAATGCAGCATAGTGCCACAGGGGGCAACCCGACACCCCAAGAAGGAGCCCATAGAGGAGCGACGACAACGCACCAGGACTCTGGGTGACAATAGCGTAAGTCCTTCTGGGCCGCTCGACCATATGACTCGGAGCTCGCCCGCTGCCACCATAGCAGGAATACCAGACTAGCTTCCGGGCAAGCCTTCCCCAACCAGCTTCGGGGTGGAGCTGTTCCTCCAGCTCATGCCAGAACCCCTGAGACTGCCTGTAGCCGCTCAATCCTACTGAAGGAGACGGCCTTTAGCCGCTTTGAGGTGAATCAGGAGACAGCCTGTAGCCGCTCCCGCATTCGTCAGGAGATGGCCCTTAGCCACATGAAGGTGTCCAACTCGAGACGGCCTGTAGCCGCTCTACCCTCTTGAAAGAGGCAGCCTGTAGCCGCTCTCAAGGTGCCCTTCTCGAGACTGATTGTACCTGCTCAACACTCCTGAAGGAGAGGACCTGTAGCCGCTCTGAGGGGAATTAGGAGACAGCCTGTAGCCACTCTAAGGGGAATCAGGAGACAGCCTCTAGCCGCTCTGAACATACCCTTCTCGAGACAGCCTGTAACTGCTCAACCCTCCTGAAGGAGACGGCCTATAGCCACTAAACCCTCCTGAAGGAGATGGCCTGTAGCCGCTCTGAGGGGAATCAGGAGACAGCTTGTACCCACTCCAGCCTTCGTCAAGGGATGGACTGTAGCCGCTCTGAAGGTGCCCTTTTCGAGATGGCCTCTAGCCACTCAACACTCCTGAAGGACACGACATGTAGCTGCTCTGAGGGAAATCAGGAGATGGCCTGTAGCCGCTCCGAAGGTGCCCTTGGGTCTGCTGGTAGCTGCTGTCCTCCCCAGGCCACGGCCAGTTGCTGGGCCTTGGCGACGGCTGGTACCCGCGCCCTATGGCAGGAGATGGCCTGTAACCACTCCTCCGTCGAGAGCTGACGCCTGTTCTCCAATCCACGACACAGAGTGAGTTCCGAGCATAGAAGAGTACTGGAGAGGCCCCAGGATTTCCCCCAGCCTATGTTCCCTGCAACCGGCTCTGGAGAAGACGCACCTGACGGACCCCGATGCGGGCCTGTGTCACAGCCCCTTCCTGCCAGTACCACTAAGCACTGGGAACCACAGCCCTCGGAAAACTCAGACCGCCCCCAGGACTCCAGGGCGGGAACTCCCCATACCCCGACGCCAGAGATCTTCATCCTCTGTCAGGCGCCTGAGAGAAAAGTTCAGACAGTTATTCAGCCCCAGCCCTGAGGGCCGTGCTCCCGCCCCCAGCCCAGAGGGTGCGGGGCCCTTCACCACCTGCAGCGGCGGACGAGAGAGGATGCCTCTTCTTGTGATCCCGTTGCCTCTGGATGTAAAGGCCCCCGGCGGAACCCAGCACCGTCAGTAGTAAGTCTGACACCTCCGCCGCCCTTTTACCTGACCGCTATTATGCCCAGATTAGAAAGGAGTGACAGTGATAGTACGGTGTCCGTGACAGTGACATAGAGGCAGAGCAGTGAACTAAGTACATAACAGAAGTCATTGATAATACCAAAGTGATGGAGTGAGGAACAGTGACAGTGCAACCGTGAACACGGCCACCCAATGAGAGACGGGTCTATTACATGAATACGCTACCACCAGTTAACACCTAATACTAAAACCGTATCCAGACCCCAGTGCCAAAGAAATACTTACCTACAGTGAAACAATACCAGCAACTCCACGAATATTCAACTTAGCCTTCCTATAACTAATAATACGTAAACCTCTGCCCCAAGTGCTGGTCATTCTGATCCGAGCAGCATCCTGCACGATACTGATAACTCATTTCTAGACGTAAGAGTGGTAATTGTCCAGTGTATCTGTATCCCTGACATCTACCCATTCCACTGTATAACTTTGTAATACCCGTGTAATTTTGTTGCCTTGAGTTTTTGTGTCCTACCTCTCTCCTATTTGTCTAAGCTCCAGTCTAGAAAGAGAGCCCCGCTACACACTTGGCTTTTACGGGACGGGAAGCCGACCCCTAGAACACCTAGCATTACAGGAATAAACTGGGGACTGAACATGGTGTTAATGAGTTTGACGATGGGAGAAGGTGTGGTAAACAATCAAAAACGTTGAAAGACAGGGAAAACGATTGTGTAATAAAATATATACTGAGACTGATGAGGCTCAGTAACTGACAGGCGATCCAGTGGGTCTGATGAATTATAAGGAGAACGACATGACAATGCATAAATTCTTTTCTCTGAATTTGATTCTTCTCGACGGAAAGACTTTGTTACATGAAAAATTAGGATTATCGATAAGGAATAATAGTTTAAAAATGTCCAGCTGATCATTTCTGTGAGGCTGACGATGATTCTAGGTGCTTGAATAGTAAGTGAAAGAGTGTGAGGCCCATTTCATTGGCTATGTGACTGGTTAACTCTCCCATTATAACTTTTTGCTGCCTTGCTTCCTGGAACCTACCTCACCTCACTTCTGGGAGGGAAATTTTAGGCTAATTGTGATATAATCGTCAATCTCTTGCCAGAACACACACACACACGCACACACACACATACACACACACACACACACACACACACACACACACACACACACAAGGTAGGGGCAAGCATGCTCTGGAAGAAAACAAACTGGGTCGACTATAAACACAAGAAAAATAAGAGCAGGTAAGTACTTCACCTGCCCGCCCATCCATCCATCCTCTATGAAGCAATATATCTACCCTCACTCACCTACCCACTGATCCATCCATTCATCCATCCATTCATCTATTCTCATCTACCCTCTATTTTCCATCATCAACTGATTCATCTGTTGTTGGACATACCTCCCGTGTAGCAGTACCATATATATACTCCCTTCTCACACACACATCCATCCACCCTTTCACCTGCCACTCATCCACCAACAGATGCAGCCCCTACTCACTCCCATTTCCATCCATCCATCCACCCACCACTCATCAGACAATGCATCCATCCATTTCTCAGTCACACATCCATCCATCAATCCACCTAACCCTCATCCACCAGTCCATTATGGCCCTTCTTAATCACACATCCATCCATCCATCCATTCTTCGCTTTGTTGACGCCTTTTGTATTTTATTCTTGCTACGTCAGATCACTTTATTCAGCTTGGAAATGGTATCTCGCACTGAGAGGGATCGAGTCAGACTATTTCAACAGTTTCAGCCCAAGGACGTCCCATTAAAATTATCTATCACCCGGCAGAATAACACACACACACACACACACACACACACACACACACACACACATGAATTCGACGTGAAGGGGCAAACCAACTGTATAAAAGAATTTTGGATGTCAGGATGATAGAAAAATAAGGGGAAGTGGGGGAAACAAGGAGAAACTGGATTTATGAGTAACTGATATTAGAAATAATAATAATAAAGAAAAAGACGGCGTCGAATGTTATATAAATTTTGGGCTCCTGTGGCTCAAGACATACGACTCCACCAGTCCTGATCACACCGTCTTAAGGACCAAACTTCAGGTTACTTCATTCACCTTAGAAATGATCTCTTGTACTGAAAGGGATCGAGAGAATCCATTATCTCCTTCAGTCCATGAATCACATAACGGGGGATAAAAAAAAATTATCACAAATCAAAATGATTAAGAAAATGGGGTTGGTTCGGATGAGGTAAAACACATTTAATAGAATTTTGGATATTTAGTGAAAAAATGATAAGGGAATGAAAAGGTGGCAAAAATAAAAATACAGTCTGATGCAAATACCACTGGGATACAGAATGAATATAAAATTAAAAAGACGGGATCCACAGTCTTGAACCCGGGCTCCCATGACTCACGGGAAACGATTCCACCAGTCCTGATCACGCCGTCTTAAAGACCAAAGTTATTAAAAACTATCAACACTCTTAGGCTCCCATGACTCATGGCCAGATGAGTAATATCGGAATAGCGGGAATAGAATACAGATGTTATGTCTACCATGGAAGGGTTGTAATTGACAATATTAACACTCTCAGGCTACCATACTCACTATTAGCTAAATATAAGCATCTGGCACTAGGTGACACTGTATAGTATGCATCTCCCGATCATGGAAGGATTACTATTTACAGTATTAACACTCTCAGCCTCCCTTCCTCACTCACAGATGATTAAACATAGTTTAAGTTTTCAATGACCACTTCAACCCAGTGACAAGTGATGTGATTAACAACGCAGCCCGGGGACGTGTTTGCCGTCTCCTGATGATTTTTATTTATATTAGGATAGAATTATCGGGCTTTATGTGGTTAGGATGGTCTTTTAGATTTGTAGATGTTAAATGTAGCCTTGTTTTCACCCCGTCAAAATGAAAGGTCTTTCTTAGGTTAAACAATTAGATCGTCTTGGTGGCACTAAGAATAAACCAAAATTACGTACCCCGGATTCGAGAGGTTAATTTATTTCATCCGTAGAGAAGAATGAAGATATCAGTGTGAGGAGAGAGTAAACGAAAATATTTAGTTATAAGCAGAAAACTCCATAAATTATCCTTACACACACACACACACACACACACACATTTCATTAGAAAAGACGGAATTAGTAGCCAGGGTTTGAACCTTGGCTCCTTTGACTCCCATGCGGCCGTTCTTTCCATCATGTTGACACCGTCTTAGAACCTGAGTAAGCATATCAACAGTTTTTACTTTCCCATCGCTGGTGATTCAAAGGCTTTTGCAGAGTTCGGCTGATATTTGTGGGTGCGGCTCTTTGATATTACATTTTCAACAGTGGAGAACAAACGTTGATGCTCGGAGGAAAAATAACTCAGTGATATCTGGTAGTGAACGGGGACAGGCGAATTAGTCAAGGGGTTTTGGTACCCTGGTGCAATTATAGGAAAGAAATAACTGTGCAGACTAAGTGGAAAGTAAACAACAGAAAGAAGAAAAGTGGTAGCATCCTCAAGGGCCTTGGTTATAAACTAAGGTGTGAATGTGGAGGTTGCAAGAGAGCTTCATGAAGGTGTTTTACTGTCCAAAGTCAGATATAAGTGAGAGACTCTGGTGCGATATTGGAAGAAAAATTTAAGTGTGCGAGTAATGGAAATGGGGTTTCTGAGGTATGTGTGTGGATTGCTAAGAGTAGATAGGAATGAAAATGGTGTGATTCTAGAGATGTGGAATAATGAACTGCGTTGACACCAGGTTGAACAAAATCTTTAGACGTTATGAATGGATCTTGAATTTGGCTCTGTCTTGTATTTTGTTTTTCTCTTGGAGGGAACTCTTGTTCTGGGCTTATGACCTTTGGTTCCTTCTTCCTAGCATTAGAAAAAAAAAAGAGATAATATGAATTAAAATGCAGTATAGTGCCACAGGGGGCAACCCGACACCCCAACAAGGAGCCCTTAGAGGAGCAACGACAACGCATCAGGAGTCGGGGTGACAATAGCGTAAGTCCTTCCGGGCCGCTCGCCCATATGACCCGGAGCTCACCCGCTGGCACCATAGCAGGAATACCAGACTAGCTTCCGGGCAAGCCTTCCCCAACTAGCTTTGGGGTGGAGCTGTTCCTCCAGCTCATGCCAGCACCCCTGAGACTGTCTGTAGTCGCTCAACCCTTCTGAAGGAGACGACCTGTAGCCGCTCTGAGGGGAATCAGGAGCCAGCCTGTAGCCGCTCCCACATTCATCAGGAGATGGCCTGTAGCCACCTGAAGGAGTCCATCTCGAGACGGCCTGTAGCCCCTCAACCCTCTTGAAGAAGACGGCCTGTAGCCACTCAGAGGGAAATCAGGGGACGGCCTGTAGCCGTTCTCAAGGTGCCCTTATCGAGACGGCCTTTAGCTGCTCAAGCCTCCTGAAGGAGAGGGCCTGTAGCCGCTCTGAGGGGAATCAGGAGATGGCCTAGTAGCCAATCCGGCCTTCGTCAGGAGACGGCCTGTAGCCACTCTAAAGCTGCCCTTCTTGAGACGGCCTGTAGCCGCTCAACCCTTCTGAAGGAGATGGCCTGTAGCTGCTCTGAGGGGAATCAAGAGACAGACTGTAGCCGCTCTGAGGGGAATCAGGAGACAGCCTGTAGCTATTCTGAACGTGTCTTTCTCGAGATGGCCTGTAACCGCTCAACCCTCCTGAAGGAGATGGCCTGTAGTCGCTCAACCCTCCTGAAGGAGATGGTCTGTAGCGGCTCTGAGGGGAATCAGGAGACAGCCTGTAGCCACTCCAGCCTTCGTTAGGAGATGGACTGTAGCCGCTCTGAAGGTGCCCGTCTCGAGACGGCCTGTAGCCTCTCAACCCTCCTGAATGATACGGCCTGTAGCCGCTCTGAGGGGACTCAGGAGACGGCCTGTAGCCGCTCTGAGGGGACTCAGGAGACGGCCTGTAGCCGCTCTGAGGGGACTCAGGAGACGGCCTGTAGCCGCTCTGAGGGGACTCAGGAGACGGCCTGTAGCCACTCTGAGGGGACTCAGGAGACGGCCTGTAGCCGTTCTGAAGGTGCCCTTTTCGAGACGGCTTGTAGCCCCTCAACCCTTCTGAAGGAGACGGCCTGTAGCCGCTCTGAGGGGACTCAGGAGACGGCCTGTAGCCGCTCCGAAGGTGCCCTTGGGTCTGCTGGTAGCTGCTCTACCCCCCATTCCACGGCCAGTTGCCGTGCCTTGGCGACGGCTGGTAGCCATGCCCTATTGCGGGAGATGGCCTGTAGCCACTCCTCCATCGAGAGCTGATGCCTGTTCTCCAATCCACGACACAGAGGGAGTTCCTAGCATAGAAGAGTACTGGAGAGGCCCCAGGATTTCCCCCAGCCTATGCTCCCTGCAACCGGCTCTGGAGAAGACCCACCTGATGGACCCCGATGCAGGCCTGTTTCACAGCCCCTTCCTGACGGTCCCACCAACAACAGGGAACTGCAGCCCTCGGGAACCCCAGACTACCCCCAGGACTCTCGGACGGGAACTACCCGTACCCCGACCCCAGAGATCTTCATCCTCTGTCAGGCTCCTAAGTGAGAAGATCAGGCAGTTATTCAGCCCCAGCCCTGAGGGCTGTGCTCCCGACCTCAGCCCCGAGAGAGCGGGGCCCTTCGCCACTCGCAGCCCAGGACCAGAGAGGATGCATCTGCATGTGATCCCGTGGCCTCTGGATGTAAAGGCACCCGGCGGAACCCAGCCCCATGAGTAGTAAGGCTGTGACACCTTTGCCGCCCTTTTACCTGACCGCTATGACGCCCAGATTAGAAAGGAGTGACAGTGATAGTACGGTGTCCGTGACAGTGACATAGAAGCAGAGCAGTGAACTAACTACATAACAGAAGTCACTGATAATACCAAAGTGAAGGAGTGAGAAACAGTGACAGTGCAATCGCGAACATGGCCACCCAATGAGAGACGGGTCTATTACAATGAATACGCTACCACCAGTTAACACCTCCTAATACTAAAACCGTATCCAGACCTCAGTGCCAAAGAAATACTTACCAACAGTGAAACAATACCAGCTACTCCACGAATATTTAACTCAGACTTCCTATAATTAATAATATCTAAATCTCTGCCCCAAAGTGCTGCTCATTCTGATCCGAGCAGCACCCTGCACGATACTGATAACCCATATCTAGACGTAAGAGTGGTAATTGTCCAGTGTATCTGTATCCCTGACATCTACCCATTCCACTGTATAACTTTGTAATACCCGTGTAATTTTCTTGCCTTGAGTTTTTGTGTCCTACCTCTCTCCTATTTGTCTAAGCTCCAGTCTAGAAAGAGAGCCCCGCTACACACTTGGCTCTTACGGGACGGGAAGCCGACCCCTAGAACACCTAGCATTACAGGAATAAACTGGGGACTGAACATGGTGTTAATGAGTGTGACGATGGGAGAAGGTGTGGTAAACAATCAAAAACGTTGAAAGACAGGGAAAACGATTGTGTAATAAAATATATACTGAAACTGATGAGGCTCAGTAACTGACAGGCGATCCAGTGGGTCTGATGAATTATAAGGAGAACGACATGACAATGCATAAATTCTTTTCTCTGAATTTGATTCTTCTCAACGGAAAGACTTTGTTACATGAAAAATTAAGATTATCGATAAGGAATAATAGTTTAAAAATGTCCAGCTGATCATTTCTGTGAGGCTGACGGTGATTCTAGGTGCTTGAATAGTAAGTGAAAGAGTGTGAGGCCCATTTCATTGGCTATGTGACTGGTTAACTCTCCCATTATAACCTTTTGCTGCCTTGCTTCCTGGAACCTACCTCACCTCACTTCTGGGAGGGAAATTTTAGGCTAATGGTGATATAATCGTCAATCTCTTGCCAGGCAACACACACACACACACACACACACACACACACACACACACACACAAAAGGTAGGGGCAAGAATGCTCTAGAAGAAAACAAACTGGGTCGACTATAAACACAAGAAAAATAAGAGCAAGTAAGTACTTCACCTGCCCGCCCATCCATCCATCCTCTATGAACCAATATATCTACCCTCACTCACCTACCCACTGATCCATCCATTCATCCATCCATTCATCTATTCTCATCTACCCTCTATTTTCCATCATCAACTGATTCATCTGTTCCTGGACATACCTCCCGTGTAGCAGTACCGTATATATACTCCCTTCTCACACACATCCATCCACCCTTTCACCTGCCACTCATCCACCAACAGATGCAGCCCCTTCTCACTCCCATTTCCATCCATTCATCCACCCACCACTCATCAGACAATCCATCCATCCATTTCTCAGTCACACATCCATCCATCAATCCACCTAACCCTCATCCACCAGTCCATTATGGCCCTTATTAATCACACATCCATCCATCCATCCATTCTTCGCTTTGTTGACACCTTTTGTATTTTATTCTTGCTACGTCAGATCACTTTATTCAGCTTGGAAATGGTATCTCGCACTGAGAGGGATCGAGTCAGACTATTTCAACAGTTTCAGCCCAAGGACGTCCCATTAAAATTATCTATCACCCGGCAGAATAAAACACACACACACACACAGACACACACACACACACACAGCTGGGTTTGTTTATACTACAGAAAGACCGGGAAAGCGTGCACACTGTAAGTACATACTCTGTCCATCTAGTATTACAAAATGGATACATACTTCAGTAAAACAAATTTGGAAAAGAAAAGGGATAAAAGTAAAAAGCAAAATGATGATTTCTACCAAGAACTAGTTGAAGTGGAGACTCACAATAGACTGGTTGAACGTGTACACGAACTAGAAATGGCTTTCAAAAATGAAATTGATGAAATAAAGAAGCAAATGCACTTGCAAAAGGAAGAGATAGAAAAACTGGGAAAGGAGGCCAATAAGAAAGACACAACCATCAGTGAACTAACAGTGGAATTGAATACCCTTAGGAAGAAAGTGAGTGAAATGGGAAGTACAGCAGTTAATCACGAGAGTGTTATGGAAGAGTTAAAAAATGACACAGAGACAATTAGACAAGCAAGCAGTCTTATGGACCAGAGCAGTGATATTGAGGAGAAGATAACACAGGTGAATGAAGCTGTGCAAAGCTACAAAAATGATGTAGAAATCACGTATGCTGAAATGGTGAAAGTAAAGAAAGACTTAGAAACAAGGGTGGAGGAAAAAAACATTAAAAAGGAAGTGAAAAGAATAATCCAAAACAATCCAAAGCTAGTCAGAGATTCAGTAGAAATAAATAAATCAATAGTAATCACTGGTATAGAAGAGGAAGAAATTAAAAACAAAATCACTAGAGACAAAAAGGAGATGGCAAATGTAATGAGCTTACTGAAAGAAGTATCAGAGGAAATCTGTAGTAAAGATATAGAGGAACACAAAAGGTTAGGGAAATACGAGAAAAGCAAGACAAGACCTCTAAAGGTGACTTTCCAGAGTGTAAACACTGTGGAAGAGATATTAAAAAATGCAAAAAATCTTATGGAAAAAGAGGAGTTCAAAAATGTATGGATAAAAAGATGTCTAACACAAGAGGAACTGGAATTACTGAAAGAGAAAAGGGAGGAAGCAAAAACAAAAAATGAGGGAAGATCAGAAGAGGACAAGAAGAAATTTTTTTACAAAGTAATAGGATTGCAGGTACGAAAGTGGTACACAAACAGGATGGAAGAAAAAGGAGGAAGTTAGTAGAACCATGTCATGACAAGTATATAAACAAGATGATAAAGTTGATGTACTCAAATGTGGATGGAATGGTATCTAAATTACTAGAGATGAATGATTATGTCAGAGAAAATGAACCACAAATAATATGCCTAACTGAGACAAAATTAACACCAAGGATATCCAATGACATACTAAACTTAGAGGAATACAATATATGGAGAAGAGACAGAAATTTAAAAAAGGAGGAGGAATTATAATATTAACTAAGAAAAATCTAAAAGTCAAGGAAATAAACCTAGATATACCATCACAAGTAGAACTGATTGCAGTAGAGATCGACACATCTGAAGGTAAAGTAATTGTAGCCAATTTGTATATGCCACCCAAATCAAACACATGGGAAAGAGACGAATATGAGGACCTAGCAGAGAGTACAATTCAGAGTATAAGATCCTTGCTACATAAAATGGAAGAGAAATCGGAAAGAATTATACTAACTGGGGATTTCAATACAAATATAAATTGGAATACTCTAGATATAAATAGCCAAGAAAGCTGCTGGGACCAAAAGCTCCTGGATCTCGTACAAGAGTTTTTCTTAACGCAACACGTGAGGGAAACCACTAGAAAAAGAGGACTTGATGTACCTTCAGTGCTAGATCTAATATTTACTAGGCAAGAAAATGACATTGACAGTTTAATATATCACCCTCCACTCGGCAAAAGCGATCATGCAGTACTAAATTATAACTTCAGGATAGCATATGACATAGTAAACAGCACTGACAGTTACAAAAAGAGACTAAACTATAAAAAGGGAAATTATCAAGACCTAAAGAAGTATTTCTTAGAAGTTGATTGGGAAAATGAGCTTAGAGGACAAGATTTAAATGCTGTATATAAAAATTTTTGTGAATTTTATGAAATAGGAGTCCAGAATTACATCCCACAGCACAAAGAAGCAGATAAGAAAATACAGAAATGGTTCAATACAGAATGTAAAAAATCAAAAGAAAGAAGAGATTTGTTGTGGAATAGATACAGAAGACACAATAGTGAAAGGGCATATAATAATTACAAACAGGCAAGAAACGACTATACAAGAATAAGGAGGAAGCCCAAAAACAGTTTGAGGAGGATATAATAAATAAAAGTAGTGATCAACCAAAGCTGTTTTACAGCTATATCAGAAGCAAAACCAAAGTAAAAGATATAATACAATCCATCACGGACGAGGGAATCACTTATACACAAGAGAAAGATATTTGTGAAGCACTAAATAAGAATTTTCAATTAGTTTTTACAGAAGAAAAAAATTTTGAGAGGGACTATGTGGAACACGCATGTCCACACATACTACCAGATATACAAATAGCAGAAAAAGTAATACAAGAGGAGTTAAGTAGATTAGACAGAGGAAAAGCAAGTGGTCCTGATGAAATTTCATGTTGGGTGTTACGAGAATGTGCAAAGGAGTTAAGTAAACCACTATTTTTAATTTTCAAGAAATCTTTGAGTCAAGGGAAACTACCTGATATTTGGAAAAAAGCAAATATAGTCCCCTTATTCAAGAAAGGAAATAGACAAAATCCTCTCAACTACCGACCAGTATCACTGACTAGTGTTGTAAGCAAGGTATTAGAAAAACTTATTAGAAAAGCTTGGGTAAATCATCTAGAAAAACACAGTATGATAAGAGAAAGACAGTTTGGTTTCAGAAAAGGAAAATCATGTGTTACTAATCTGTTGAACTACTATGACAGAGTAACAAACACAATACAGGAAAGGGAAGGATGGGTGGACAGTATCTATTTAGATTTCAAGAAAGCTTTTGACACAGTACCACACCAAAGACTTTTATGGAAGCTGTACCATCAAGGAGGAATTCGAGGCAGACTGTTTTGTTGGATGCAAGACTTTCTCATAAAAAGAGAAATGAGGACAGTACTAAGAGGAAACTACTCATCATGGAAAGAAGTGACTAGTGGAGTACCACAGGGTTCGGTGCTGGCACCAATCATGTTTTTAGTGTACATAAATGATATAAACAATAACACTGGAAATGAGAGCTATCTGAATATGTTTGGAGATGATGCAAAAATACAAAGGAGAATTACTAGCACAGACTCTTGCAGGGAGCTACAAGAAGAATTATATAAACTTCATGAATGGAGTAGTACATGGCAAATGGAATTCAATGTGGACAAGTGTCATGTAATCAAGTTTGGTAAAAGTGGAAAAAGACCTGATTGGGATTATAAGTTAGGAAATAAAACCCTATACACATCAGAAAGAGAGAAAGACCTAGGTGTGATTATCAATAACAGACTATCTCCGGCTGACCACATCAGCGAGAAGGTACGGAACATGTATACACTGCTTGCAAATATGAGAATAGCATTCACATACATAAATGAAGACATGCTAAAAAGGATAATAACATCATTCATTAGACCAACCCTGGAATATGCATCAGTAGTCTGGAGTCCTCATCTCAAAAAGCATATAGACAAGATTGAAAAAGTTCAAAGGGCCGCTACAAGATGGATACCAAGCTTAAGGGACCTAAGCTATGAAGAAAGACTAAATAAACTGAATCTACCAACACTACAGGAGAGAAGGAAAAGAGGTGACATGATAATGCTTTATAAGTGCATATCAGGAAAGGAGAAAATAGACATAAATGATTACTTAACATATGGAGAAGCATCAGCAAGAGGACACTGCAAAAAACAGCATAAGAAGAGAGGTGATAAAGACGTAAGGAAATTCAGTTTCCCAAACAGAGCAATTGATCAATGGAATGCACTACCGAATGAAATAGTGTGTGCCAAAACAATTCACAAATTTAAGGATATGTACGATAAATATGGTCTAAGACACGGGACAATACGAGCTTGACTCATTCCTGTAAAGATACAATTAGGTAAGAACAATTAGGTAAGAACACACACACACACACACACACACACACACACACACACACACATGAATTCGACGTGAAGGGGCAAACCAACTATATAAAAGAATTTTGGATGTCAGGATGATAGAAAAATAAGGGGAAGTGGGGGAAACAAGGAGAAACTGGATTTATGAGTAACTGATATTAGAAATAATAATAATAAAGAAAAAGACGGCGTCGAATGTTATATAAATTTTGGGCTCCTGTGGCTCAAGACATACGACTCCACCAGTCCTGATCACACCGTCTTAAGGACCAAACTTCAGGTTACTTCATTCACCTTAGAAATGATCTCCTGTACTGAAAGGGATCGAGAGAATCCATTATCTCCTTCAGTCCATGAATCACATAACGTGGGATAAAAAAAAATTATCACAAATCAAAATGATTAAGAAAATGGGGTTGGTTCGGAGGAGGTAAAACACATTTAATAGAATTTTGGATATGTAGTGAAAAAATGATAAGGGAATGAAAAGGTGGCAAAAATAAAAATACAGTCTGATGCAAATACCACTGGGATACAGAATGAATATAAAATTAAAAAGACGGGATCCACATGACTCACGGGCCACGAATCCACCAGTCCTGATCACGCCGTCTTAAAGGCCAAAGTTATTAAGAACTATCAACACTCTTAGGCTCCCATGACTCATGGCCAGATGAGTAAAATCGGCATAGCGGGAATAGAATACAGATGTTATGTCTACCATGGAAGGGTTGATATTGACAATAATAACACTCTCAGGCTACAATACTCACCATAAGCTAAATATAAGCATCTGGCACTAGGTGACACTGTATAGTATGCATCTCCCGATCATGGAAGGATTAATATTTACAGTATTAACACTCTCAGCCTCCCTTCCTCACTCACAGATGATTAAACATAGTTTAAGTCTTCAATGACCACTTCAACCCGGTGACAAGTGATGTGATTAACAACGCAGCCCGGGGACGTGTTTGCCGTCTCCTGATGATTTTTATTTATATTAGGATAGAATTATCAGGCTTTATGTGGTTAGGATGGTCTTTTAGATTTGTAGATGTTAAATATAGCCTTGTTTTCACCCCGTCAAAATGAGAGGTCTTTCTTAGGTTAAATAATAAGATAGTCTTGGTGACACTAAGAATAAACCAAAATTACGTACCCCGGATTCGAGAGGTTAATTTATTTCATCCGTAGAGAAGAATAAAGATATCAGTGTGAGGAAAGACTAAATAACAATATTTACTTAGAGGCAGATAACACCCCAAAACATCCTCAGAAACCAAACTTCAGGTTACTTTATTCCACTTAGAAATGATGTCTTGTGCCGAATGAGTTCCAGACAAACTCCGCTTACCATTCAGTCCGAGGATATCATAACAAGGGTAACTTAAATAATTATCTATCACAAGTAAGAATGAGATAAATGAAGAAGAAAAAAATGTACTGCTTCGGTTTTGAGGAGGTAAAACACGTATAACACAATGTACGATACTAGTCAGTGAAAATATGATGCGGGAAGGACAAGGGGGGGGGAGAATCAGATGGAAAACCCACAAGAAAACAAAATGATAATAATAATAAAAAGACTAGCACGAGAAGAGGTGAACACGGGCTACTATGACTCACAGGATGAGTAAACTTGGGATATGGGGAATAGTATTCAGAAGTTGTCTCTACATGGAAGGGTTAATGCTGACAGTATTAACACTCTCAGGCTGGCAT
This sequence comes from Coenobita brevimanus, assembly GCF_032717465.1. NCBI lineage: Eukaryota > Metazoa > Arthropoda > Malacostraca > Decapoda > Coenobitidae > Coenobita > Coenobita brevimanus. Next base: position 42,881,554 of record NC_137050.1, on the reverse strand, counting down.
ACTCGCTATTAGGCAAAAATAAGAATCTGGCGCTAGGTGACGCTGTATACTACGTTTGTCGCGGCTATGGAAGGGTTATTTTTTTTACATTATTAGCACTTTCATGCTCCTATGCTCACTCTCATGTGAGTAACCATAGCAACAGATAATAACCACTACAACATGACAAGTAAAGTGGTTAACAGCGTTGGCGGGAACATTATTTTTTGTCTCCCAATTATTCATTTCTCCTGGTAATTTTTTTTTTTTTTCCGAATCTAAGAGACTTTTAGTTGTGTATGGGTCAGATATAGAGATCATTTTACCTCCAACACGACAAGTCTTTTAAGTTTAGTAATAACACTGTCTGGTGGCAGTAAGACCAATCCAAAATGACGTCACCTGGATTCAAGGGTCAAATGTAAGTCAATCGAACGGAAGAATCAGGATAACAGCTGGAGGTGAAGCTGAAGTAAATCGTTTCCCAGATGTAGGAAGCACCCAAATACATCTATAAGAACGAAATAAAAAATATCAGTAAAAAGACGGAGGTACAGTGGCATGAACTGAACCCTGGCTCCTTTGATTCCCAGGCGGCCGTTCCATCCATCCTGATCACACCGTCTTAGAGGCTCAGTAAGCGCATCGACGGTATGAGTTTGGCATCGTTGGTGGTTCATGAGGTGGTGAAAAGCTCGGTTGAAATCTATGAGAGTCGCGCTTCGTGCGTCGATAGTATACGTTGATACTTGAAGAATGAACGTTGCTGTAGAGATGGGGAGTGACTGTCAGTGTTATCTGGTGGTGAATGCAGACTGAAACCCAAGCGGAAAGTTTGGTACTCAGGTTTAGTATTTGGAAAGAGTTAAATATGCAGACTAATTGGAAATTAAAACTGCAGAAAGAAGGCGAGTGGCTGGATCGATAAAGGCCCTAGTTAAGCAAGAGTGTGAATGTGCATGCTACAGGAGGACTGCATGAAGTTCTAGTGCCCACAGTAACATTTACTGTAGGTGTGAGGCTTTGGTGTAACACTAGGAAAAAAATAAATAAAGAGTACAAGTAGCTGAAATGGGTTTGTGAGGAATGTGTGTAAAGTGCAGAGTGTATAGGAGAGGAAATGATGTGATTCGAGAAAGATGTGGAGTAGAAGTGTGTTGACACCAAAGTAGGACAAACTCTTAATATAATATAGTCTAATGGAGGAATTGAGTATAAAATGGGAAGCGAAAATGGAACATATGAGTGAGTATGAAGTTGGAACCAGGCGTGGCAGACCATCATCAAGAGAGAGGAGAAACACGGTAAGCGTATTTCTCATAAAGTGAGGTACTGAAGCTGATGAGGCTCGGTATATGTCATGCGATCGAGCTGGTGTGATGAGCTACGTAAGGACAAGACAAGACAATGATTAGCATCCCTTTTCTTAACTTGGTTGTTGTCGATGAACTGATCTTTCTTTATGGGAACTATAAATCTCGTGCTTAAGAAAAAATGGTGCAAAAATATGTGCAGATGAGAACTTCTGTGAGGTGAGCGATGATTTTGAATGCTTTAATGATACTGATTGATTTCTGACCCTTATAACTGACAATATTGTTGATCAGCTCTCGAACGATAACTTTCTCTCTCTCTTGCTTCCCAGACCCTATTTCACCGCACCTCTGGGTCAATCGTAGCAAGAAAACACACACACACACACACACACACACACACACACACACACACACACACACACACACACACACACACACACACACTTCCAATAACACTCACACACAGACGAACACACACACACACACACACACACACACACACACACACACACACACACACACACACACACACATATGCACTCACTCACTTGCAATATCACATACACACACACAAACATACGCACACACACACACACACACACACACACACACACACACACACACACACACACACACACACACACACACACACACACACACACACACATATGCACTCACTCACACACACACACACACACACACACACACACACACACACACACACATGCACTCACTTGCAATATCACACACACACACACACACACACACACACACACACACACACACACACACACATCCATTCACTCACTTGAATTATCAAACACACACACACACACACACACACACACACACACACACACACACACACACACACACACACACACACACACACACACACACACACACACACACATGCACTCACTCACTTGCAATATCACACACACACACACACACACACACATGCACTCACTTGCAATATCACACACACACACACACACACACACACACACATCCATTCACTCACTTGAATTATCAAACACACACACACACACACACACACACACACACACACACACACACACACACACACACACACACACACACACACACACACACACACACACACACACACACACACACACACACACACACACACACACACACACACACACACACACACACACACACACACACACACACACACACACACACACACACACACACACACACACACACACACACACACACACACACACACACACACACACACACACACACACACACACACACACACACACACACACACACACACACACACACACACACACACACACACACACACACACACACACACACACACACACACATATACACACACATATGCATTCACTCACTTGCAATACCACACACACACACACACACACACACACACACACACACACACACATATGCACTCACTCACTTGCAGTATCACACAGACACACACAGACACACAAGTAAGTAAGTAAGTAAATAAGTAAGTATTTATTGACCACAATATCCAGTTACACATACAGGATTTCAAGCAACAACAAACCTTAGCATGATAAACAGTACATCAGATATTAACAAACAATTATGGTCCACAAAACAAGCGAAGTATTAAAGGGTTGATCAGTGCATCTATACAGCATTAATGAAAGATGGAAATCATTACACTTCTGATTAGTAACGTAACTACAATCTGACCAATCACTTTTTTTATGAAAAAAAAAAAATCCCAATGATATATCATGGTTAGAATAAGAGCATACAAAATAAATTAAATACACTTTAAATAACATAGGTTATGATAAACATTATAGTACACACTAACCAAAACAGGAAAGGACCTTATACACTATTTCCTCAATAGGAAACTGAGCATCGTCACCAATGATTTGACTCCAGGAAGTAAAGTTATATCCTGTACGTATGTGCTGAGTCAGTGGACACACCTCCAGTACGTGCAACTCTGTTTGCACAGCACCACATGGACAGAGCCGCTCTGCTACCGGGAAACGTCCCCGTCCTCGCCGATTCCAACGGCCCGTCTCAATCGCCAGATTATGACTGATTACCCGCAGCCGACTAAATGCCATTCTGTGTACCTCACTAGTTTTACCACGACATTTATAGATCTCGTGAACTGTTAAGGTAGGGTTCAACACATTATAAATTAGCCTTCTAGAAGATGTAGAGTTAGAAATTGATTTCTTTAAAGATTCAATGCCGACTTTAACATCATCAACAGAATTATTAATTAAACTCTTAATGTATTTACTTGTTGGTGTGTTATTAGCCGCCATGGTCAGCCTGACGGCGTGCACCCACGGGTCATCGGGCATACCGCGCCTCTCCCCCCACAGTCGCTGGAAAAGCTTCCTCTGCCTTGCTAGTACTAAAGATTTCAGTGGCGGGCACCCGAGCTCCACGTAACAAACGTTCGTGCACGCCGTCATACGAGCTCCCAGCAGCTGTTTAATACCCCAGTTATACAATTTTTCCATTGGCCTCAAGTTCCCATTGAACCAGGACTCACAGCCATATAGGATGGTTGATATTAAGGCTGCTTCAAACATTTTCTTTTTAACATAAAATGGTATGTCTATATTCTTTTCCAAAAATGACACAAATTTCAGAATGTGGCACATTTTTGCTTGTGCGTGGGCGGTAGTGGCGGACGACAGGGTCCCGTCGCTTGTGAACAGGCTGCCCAGATACACATACCTGTCACACCACTGCACGACCATATCACCAAAGCAGAATGGCTCGCGATCGCCCACTGACGCATGGATTGCAAAGAACTTGGTCTTAATATTATTCACAACCATGCCATTATTTACACAGAACTGATTCAGAAATGTAAGTTTATGTTCCATATCGCGTCGCGTTGTCGAGAGAAGAACAGTATCGTCCATAAGGACAAGGAGATGAAGCCACTGTAAAAAACCGTCTGGGCCACAATTGGACTTTATCAACTTAATCATACTGTTTACAAAAATGATAAATAATAAACAAGATGTTGGGGACCCCTGTCTGACGCCGATCCTGGATGTTACAATGGCTGTCCCAAAAATGCTCAAAGTAACCCCGTATATCGCCACCAGCGCCGCTAACATTTGCGACCCGCACCCCAACTTACATAACATGCGAAACAATTTGGCGCGAGGGACCCGGTCGTATGCCATTGAAAAATTGACAAAGCAAACAAATAACTTATGCTTTCTCCTGTGGGCCAAATCAATTAACAGTCTAAGTGTCACAACATGTTCAATGCAGCCCCGGCCCTCCTGACTCCCTGCCTGCTCCCGATACGGAACACACACACACACACACACACACACACACACACACACACACACACACACACACACACACACACACACACACACACACACACACACACACACACACACACACACACACACACACACACACACACACACACACACACACACACACACACACACACACTCACGTCTTCAATGTGAAGGGGTAAGACGACGATATAAAAGAATTTTGGATGTCGGGATGAGAGAAAAATAAGGGGAAGTGGGGGAAATAGGGAATAAGTGGATTTATAAGCAACTGATACTAGAAATGAAGAGTGGTGCCAGGCACAACAAACCTTGCCCGTCAGCAGTTATTTCATTGCTGTAAAATACTGACTCGTTTAGGTCATTTGTTGTTAGTGCACAATTAAAGTATAAGGTAATGGCCCAAATTTTTCAGGTTACGCCCTTTGAAAATCCCTTATCTGTGTTTGACCCTTCAAGGTCATTCAGAGTCAAAGGTCACGCTGCGAAATGAAAGTCCATATTAGACTTCTTATATCTTGGTAATAGTTTCTATGTCTATCGTCAATGAGTTTGGAGTTATAGCCCATGAATATCCGTGACCCTGAGTTTGACCTTTCATGGTCAATTACGGTCAACGACTAGGGTACTGTTTAAAAACCCACATGAGATTTCCTAAATATCTATAACTATAAATATTAATCTTCAACCAGTGTCGAGTTATAGTCCATGAATATCCGTGACCTTGAGTTTGACCTTTCAATGTCAGTTACGGTCAAAGGTCAAAGTACTGTTTAAAGACCCACATGAGATTTCCTAATTATTGATAACTATAAATATTTATCTTCAACCAGTGTCGAGTTACAGCCCCCTGAATATCCGTGACCTTGAGTTTGACCTTTCAGGTTCATTCAAGGCCAAAGGTCTTGCTGCAAAAATGAAAGCCCATATTATGAGCTATTGTATGTTCATAATGGTAAATATCGCTATCTTCAACCGTTTTCAAATTATAGTCCTCTGAAAATCTGTGACCTTGATTTTGACCATCCAGGGTGACTCAATTGCCTCCAAAATTTAGTCACTTTCTTAGGGGACCAGTGCTAAATATCTCGAAAGTTTCATGTAATTTCAATTAGCCCTTTTTCCGTAATGTTGCCAACAAACAAACAAACAAACTTGATCAAAAACAATACTTCGTTGGACTCCATCGGGGAGAGGTAAAAAAGACGGCGCAATATGTGATTTAAATCTTGGGCTCTCATTACTCACGGGCTACTATTCCACCAGCCCTGATCACTTCATCTTGAGGACCAAACTTCAGGCTACTTCATTCGCATTAGAAATTATCTATTATACTGAAAGAGTTCGAAACAGACTTCATTAACAATTCAGTACAAGGATATCATAATGAATGTTAATAAACAAAATATCCATCACAAACCAGAACGTAGGGAAAAAAGGGAGGGGGGAGGAGGTTCGGTTGCAGGGCGGTAAAACATAGCAAAATTTAGGATAAGTGAAATAATAAGGAAACAAAAAAGTGGTCAAAATAACAATAAAACCAGATGCAAATACCAGAAGAAGAAAAAAAGGTAAAAAGACAGACGATAGAGTGGTGAACCAGGGCTCCTATGACTCAAAAGACACGATTTCACTAGTCCTGATCATGCTGTCTTAAAGACCAAACCTATTAAGACCTATCAACACTCTCAGACTCCCATGACTCACGGCCAGATGAGTATAATCGGGATTGTGGGAATAGAATACAGACGTTATGTCTACCATTGAAGGGTTATTGTTGACAATATTAACACTCTCGGGCTAGCATACTCACTATTAGCTAAATATAAGCATCTAGCGCTAGGTGACAATGTATACTATGCTTCTCCCGAACATGAAATGATAAATATTTACAGTATTAACACTCTCAGCCTCCCATCCTCACTCTCAGATGATTAAACATAGTTATAGTTTTTAATCAACCACTTCAGCCCCATGACAAGCGATGTTGTTAATAACCAAAACAGAGGACGTTTTTTTAATTTTGTGTTTGCCGTCTGCTGATGATTTTTACTTAGAATAGGATACAATTATCGAGCTTTATGTGGTTAGGATGGTCGTTTAGATTTGTAGATGTTAAATGTAGCCTTCTTTTCACGCCGTCAAAACGAGCAGTCTTTCTTAGGTTAAATAATAAGATCATCTTGGTGACAGTAAGAATAAACCAAAATGACATACCCCGGATTGAAGAGGTTAATTTATTTAATCCGTAGAGAAGAATGAGGATATCAGTGTGAGGAAAGACTAAACGAAAATACTTACTTAGAGACAGAAAACACCCCAAAACTTCCTTAAACACACACACACACACACACACACACACACACACACACACACACACACACACACACACAAATAATATTTCAGTAAAAAAGATGGAATAGCAGCCAGTATCTGTACCTTGGCTCCTTTGATTCCCAGGCGGCCGTTCTATCCATCCTGATGACACCGTCTTAAAGGCTGAGTAAGCACATCAAGAGTTTTTACTTTACCATCGCTGGTGATTCAGAGGCTTCTGCAGAGTTTGGCTGATGTTTATGGATGCCGCTCTCTGATATTGCTTGTTGACAAGTATAGAATTAACGTTGATTCTGGAAGGGTAAATAACTCACAGTGTTATATGACAGTGAATGGGGACAGACGAATTAGTCAGGGAGTTTTGGTACCCTGATGCAATAAGAGGAGGGAGATAACTGTGCAGACTAACTGGAAGGTAAACAACAGGAAAAAGAAAAGTGGTTGCATCCTCAAGGGCCTTGGTTATAAACAAAGGTGTGAATGTGGAAACTGTAAGAGGAGTGCATGTTGGTGCTTCAGTGCCCATTGGAACAAAAGTTCAAGTGTGCGAATAGTAGAAATGGGATTTCTGAGGTATGTGTGTGGATTGCCAGAAGTAGAGAGGATAGAAAATAATGTGGTTCTAAAGAGATGCGGAATAATGAAGTGCGTTGACACCTGGTTGAACAGATCTTTAGATGTAATGGTCAAGGAGAAAATGGGAATAAACTGGGGACTGAACATGGTATTAATGAGTGTGACGATGGAAGAAGGTGTGGCAGACTATCAAAAACGATGAGAGACAGGGAAAACGATTGTGTAATAATATAAATACTGAAACTGATGAGGCTCTGTAGCTGACAGGCGACCGAGTTGGTGAGATGAGTAATATAAGGAGAACGACATAACAATGCTTAGAACCTTTTTTCTGAATTTGATTGTTCTCGACGGAAGGACTTTGGTACACGAAAAATGAAGATTATCGATAAGGAATAATATACAAAAAAAAAAGTCCAGATGATCATTTCTGATGATTCTAGGTGCTTGAATAGTAAATGAAAGAATGTGTGGCCCATTTCATTGCCTATGTGATTGGTTTGCTCTCTCGATGTAAGTTTTTTGTGCCTTGCTTCCAGGAACCTACCTCACATCACTTCTGGGTGGGAAATTCGATGCGATTTGTTATATGATAGCCAATCTCTTGCCAGAAAACACACACACACACACACACACACACACACACACACACACACACAAATACTTCTACACCTAAGAGACGATTCATTAACACAACGACCTATACGTGCAGGAACACGTCAAAAATATAAAAAAGAAACCACTCGCTAATAAAGGTTTCGATGTCGGGCCCAACAAACCAGACCCAATTATCCACCTGCTTTGGCTGTAGTGGCTTCTGTTCGTCATATGAAGGCAAGTCTGTCTATCTCTACATCTACGCATCTACCTAACTACCTGTATATCGCTCAGTCTTTCATTCCACCTATGTGCATTTCATATGTCTGTCAGTCAGTTAATGTTTCCCTGCTTTTGTCTTTATTTACAGGTATTTATTGTTTGGCTAATCCTCGAGTCTGTCTCTCTCTTATCCTCTCTTTCTCTCTCTCTCTCTCTCTCTCTCTCTCTCTCTCTCTCTCTCTCTCTCTCTCTCTCTCTCAGGAACGTAAGCTAGCTTGCACACACACACACACACACACACACATGAACAATCCAACAACCAAACACAACCACAAAGAGTCACACAAACACACACAAAGGCGCATACACAGACCGACAAATGCATATACTCACGCACAAACATGTACACACATTCATAAACACATCCACAGAAGCACAAACACGGACACATCGACACACACACACACACACACACACACACACACACACACACACACACACACACACACTCATGAAGAATTCAACAACCAACCACAACCACAAAAGGCGCATGTACAGACTGACACCAACACATATAATCACGAAAAACATGTACACACATGCATAAACACATGCATAGAAACACACACACACACACACACACACACACACACACACACACACACACACACACACACACACACACACACACACACATACACGCACACACATACACACACACACCAAGAAAAGCAAGAATGCTCCGGAAAAGAGCAAAACTGGGTTGACTAGGAAGACCAGAGGAGTGAGACTTGACAAATACTTTATCTGCCCATCCATTCATCCATCCATTAGTTCACTTACTCCTCATTCGCCAATGTATCTACTCCATTCTCACAAACACACCCATCCATCCATCCATTTAACTACCACTCATCCACTAATGTTTTATATATACTCCCTTCTCACTCATATTCATCCTTGCATCCACCCGTCACTCATCCATCAAGCAATCCAGCCTCTATTCTCTCACACATCCATCCATCCATGCATTTACCCCCTAATCCACCAGTGCATCCAAACCATTTTTACTCAGACATTCATCCATCCATCCATCTGTTGCTCATTATACCAATCCATGCGGCCCCTTCTCGCTCCCACATCCATCCATCCATTCAACAACCCTCTATCCACCAATTGAACCAAACCCTTTTCACTCGCGCATCCATCCATTCATCCACCTACTACTCATTAGAAAATCCATCCAAACCCTTCTCACTCACACATCCATCCATCCATTCTTCGCTATGTTGATTTCTTTTATATTTTATTCTTGCTGCTTCATATCACTTTATTCAGCTTGGAAATGGTCTCTCGCACTGAGAGGGTTCAAGTGAGACTACTTTAACAGTTTCAGCCCAAGGACGTCCTTATTATTCCCATTAAAATTATCTATCACCAGACAGAATAACACACACACACACACACACACACACACACACACACACACACACACACACACACACAAACATACACTCACGACTTCGAAGTGCATGGGTAAACCAACGATACATAAGAATTTAGAATGTCAGGAAGAGAGAAAAATAAAGGGATGTGGGGGAAATAAGGAAAAAGTGGATTTATAAGCTACTGATACTAGAAACAATAATGATAAAAGGAAAGATAGCGCCGTATGTGATATAAATCTTGGGCTCCTATGACTCACGGTCTACGATTCCACCAGTCCTGATCACACCGTCTTGAGGACCAAACTTCAGGTTACTTCATTCGCCTTAGAAATGATCTCTTGTGCTGAAAGAATTCGAAACAGACTCCATTAACCATTCAGCCCAGGGATATCATAACGGTGGTTCATAAAATAAAATCCATCACAAACCTGAACGGGAAAGAAAGGGGGGGTAGAAGGGGTTCTGTTGGAAGGCGGAAAAACATAATAGAATTTAGGATATTAAGTGAAAAAATTAGTAAATTAAAATTTGGTAAAAATAAAAATAAAACCAGATGCAAATACCACAAGGAAAAAAAAAAATAAAGGTAAAAAGACAGAGTGCCGCGTAGTGAACCCGGGCTCCTATGACTCACAGGCCACGATTCCACCAGTCCTGATCACGCCGTCTTAAGAACCAAACGTATTAAGACCTATCAACACTCTTAGCCTCCTATGACTCGGCCTGATGAGTAAAATCGAGAGAGCGGGAATAGAATACAGAAGTCATGTCTACCATGGAAGTGTTAATGTTGACAGTATTAACACTCTCAGGCTACCATACTCACTATTAGCTAAATATCAGCATTTGGCGCAAGGTGACACTGTATACTATGCTTCTCGCGATCATGAAAGGATTAATATATACAGTATTAACACTCTCAGCCTCCCTTCCTCACTCTCAGATGTTTAAAAATAAAATTTTTAATCAACCTCTTCAACCCGATGACAAGTGACGTGGTTAACAACGCAGCCCGGGGACGTGTTTTTCTTTTTGTGTTTACCGTCTCCTGATTATTTTTATTTAGATTAGGATAGAATTATTGAGCTTTATGTGGTTAAGATGGTCTTTTAGATTTGTAGATGTTAAATGTATCCTTGTTTTCACCCCGTCAAAATAAAAGGTCTGTTTTAGGTTAAGTAATAAGATCGTCTTGGTGGCAGTAAGAATAAACCAAAATGACATAACCCAGATTCGAGAGGTTAATATATTTCATCCGCAGAGAAGAATTTCGATATCATTGTGAGAAAAGGTTAAATGAAAATATTTGCTTAGAGGCAGAAAACAACCCAATATATCCTTAAACACACAAACACAATATATATCAGTAAAAAATGCGGAACAGGAACCAGGATCTGTACCTTGGCTCTTTTTACTCCCAGGCTGCCGTTCTATCCATCCTGATGAGATCGTCTTAGAAGTTGAGTAAACACATCATCAGTTATTAATTTAGCATCGATGGTGATTCAGAGGCTTCTGCAGAGTTCGGCTGATGTTTATGGGTGCCGCTCTTTGATATTACATGTTTACGAGTGCAGAATGAACGTTGATGCTGGGAGGGAAAATAACTCAGTGTTATCTGGTAGTGAATGGGGACAGACGAATGAGTCAGGGAGTTTTGGCACCCTGGTGCAATAACAGGAAAGAGATTACTGTGCAGACTAATTGGAAAGTAAACAACAGAAAGAAGAAAAGTGGTTGTATCTTCAAGGGGCTTGGTTATAAGCAGAGGTGTGAATTTGGAGGCTGCAAGAGGGCTGCATGAAGGTGTGTTAGTGTCCATAGTCAGACATGAGTGAGAGACTTTGGTGCGATATTGGAACAAAAACTCAAGTGTGCGAGTGGCGGAAATGGGATATCTGAGGTATGTGTGTGGATTGCAAAGAATAGATACGATCGAAAATGATGTAATTCAAGAGAGATGTGGAATAATGAAGTGCGCTGAGACCAGGTTAACAGAATCTTTAGATGTTATGGTCAGGGAGAAAATGGGAATGAACTGGGGACTGATCATGATGTTAATGAGTGTGACGATGGGAGAAGGTGTGGCAGACCATCAAATACGTTGAGAGACAGGGAAAACGATTGTGCAATAAAATAAATACTGAAACTGATAAGGTTCTGTAACTGACAGGCGATCGAGTTAGTGTGATGAGCGGTATAAGGAGAACGACATGACAATGCTTTGAAATTTTTTTCTGAATTTGATTGTTCTCGACGAAAAGACTTTGTTACACATAAAATGAAGATTATCGATAAGGAATAATATTATTGGAAGAAAATCATTTTTTTTTAGGCTAACGATGATTGTAGGTGCTAGAATAGTAAGCGAAAGACTGTGAGGTCCATTTCACTGGCTGTGTGATTGGTTAGATCTCTCATTATAACTTTTTTGTGCCTTGTTTCCTCTAACCTTCTTCACCTCACCTCTGGTTGGGAAATTTGATGCTATTGGTGATAAAATCGTCCATTGCTTGTCAGAATACACACTGTTACGGAACAAAGAAAGATAATGTACACTTTAAGTGAGAATACTAAAAATCACTACTGTCCCGTAAAGTTCCAGGTTCAAAACAAAAGAGTTAGGTAAAATTACAAGTTAAAGTTTAATGCTCAAACTAACAACAAAACATTCAGGACTCATAAGGATAATGTAATGGCAAAAAACAGGTTACATATATGGTTAACTGCAATAGCCTCTATTAACACGAAATTAGCATGAGTAAATTTATCTAAGTCAGCCCTGATAAAATGAGAAAAAACCGGCTAATGCTCAGTGAATGCAAGATATATTATTACAGATACAAAATTTTATTAATAATGGTTGACACCCAAAACACATGAATCACAAAAACCTCACTAGGCCCAAGAACCAACACCCCATGCTACACAGTACAAGAAAAAATGCAACAACAGTTATACTCAAATTACACAGCTGCTAGATGGTTGGAGACTTCCTGAGCACTCACAATAATAACAACTGTACAGGGGAGGACAGAGATGTGAACAAAATGAGGAGTAGATCTAAGTGGCAATTAATGCAGAGACTGAGCTCATTTTATAGGGGCCGGCAGAGCTTGATACAACTTGTAAGAAGGACGCGCAAATGAAGCCATAGGGGACAAAGAGTTGACAATCCTGCTCTGAACAACAGAAAGAACGACTTACTCTACTATAAGGGTAGAAGGGGGGAGTGAGGTAGAACACGCTCGTGATCAAACATGCAGCATACTGTACGTTAGAATTACACAAAGGATGATGAAATCATAGGCTATGTAACACCTCCCCACAAAGAAAAAAGAAATTTACAAAGGAAATTTCTTATTACTCTAAAACAATCTGTCTAAAGTCTAGATAAGCAATCTGCAATAACATTTTCTTTCCCCTTGACATGTTGTATGTCTAATGAATACTCCTGAAGAAGTAGACTCCATCTTGTCAATCTCTGATTTTTATCTTTAAATTTACTAAGGAATTTCAGTGGGTTATGATCGGTATAAATGACTATAGGGTCAAAACCAGAACACAAATAAAATGAAAAATTTTGTAAACCCAAAATCAAGGCCAAAAGCTCTTTCTCAATAGTTGAGTAGTTCTTTTGAGGTGGACTGAACTTCTTACTGTAATAAGATACAGGGTGTTCAATACCCTGATCATCCTCTTGCAGCAAAACAGCCCCAGCTCCTGTATCAATTGCATCAACAGCCATCTTAAAAGGCTTAGCAAAATTTGGAGTAGCGAGCACTGGCTGACTTAATAGGATAGCTTTAAGTTTGCTGAAGGAGGATTCACAGTTATCGGTCCAGATAAATTTAACTCCCTTTTTCAGTAGGTCTGTAAGTGGTGATACAAGAATTGAAAAGTTAAGAACAAATCTCCTGTAATAACCTACCTTTCTCAAAAATCTTTGTAGCTCTTTCCTACTTTTAGGTCTGGGAAGATCACTTATAACCTGAACCTTAGCTCCTGGTGGTGCAACGTGTCCATCACCAATTACGTACCCAAGGTACTGAACTTTAGCTTGACCAAACTCACACTTTGATAAATTAGCTACAAGATTAGCCTGAACCAAATGCTCAAGAAATTTACTGACATGGCATAGGTGATCTTTCCAGTTGTTACTGAAGATTAATACATCATCAATATAAACAACACACCCTGCCAAACCCTCTGTTACAACATTCATGAGCTTCTGAAAAGTGGCTGGTGCATTCTTCATACCGTATGGCATTACGGAACATGCAAAAGTCTTTCCTAGTGTTACAAAATATGAGATCTCCCTAGCACGTTCAGTCATAGGTACTTGCCAGTATCCCTTTAACAAATCAAACTTACTTATGTACCTAGCCTTTCCGATCTTGTCTATGCAATCTTCCACGTGAGGGAGAGGGTAAGTGTCTGTTTTGGTTATCTGATTAACACGTCTGTAGTCGATGCAAAGCCGTTGGGACCCACCTGGCTTAGGGACTAGAGTGACAGGAGAACTCCACTCGCTCTGACAGGGCTCAATCATCTTGTGGTCCAACAGGTAGCCAAACTCCTACTAGATGAGAGGAACTTTCACTGGGTTCACACGGTAAAGAGGCAATTTAATTGGCTTTGCGTCTCCAACATCGACATCATGCATCAACACAGTGGTTCAGTGGTTCTTCCTGGAGTGGCACGGAACACTTGCGGGTACTCCTGCAGTAATGCCGAAAACTCCTGCCTTTCCTCGGGAGGTAGATGAGAAAGCTTAGTCTGGAGATCATTCATGATATCAGGATTCTTCCCCAAACTATCACTCAGGCTCATGCTGCATGGGAGAACTTCACTTGCAGACTCGAGTGGAACAGCTACAGTGCAGACTGGGTTATTTTCGTCCCACCTGTGATATAACTTTAGCATCTTGATGTGACAAAGTTGCTTGTTCTTTCTACGATCTGGTGTGGCGATGACATAGTTGACAGCACTGAGTTTCTTCTCCACTAAACTTGGCTTGAAGAGGTTGCTCATGCACCGGTAGCAGAATCAAAACCTGATCTCCTGGCTGAAAGTGGCATAACCTGGACTTCTTATCATACCAAGTCTTCATCTCCTGAGCAGCTCCTAAATTCTCTCTCGCCAGCTGTAAAGCAGTGGACAGCCGTTCTTTGAACTTCATCACATACTCCAGCAGGTTGACGTCATCTTCCTCCGACAGCCAGCATTCCTTGAGTAACTTAAGGGGTCCTCTTACTTCATGGCCAAAAGGTAGTTCAAAAGGTGAGAAGCCCAGAGATTCATTTGGAGATTCTCTTGCGGCAAATACAACGAATGGAAGACCTTTATCCCAGTCTTTCTGATGTTCCAAACAGTATTTCTTGAGCATCGATTTGAGTGTTTGATGATATCTCTCCAACGCTCCTTGGGTCTGGGGATGGTAAGCTGAAGACGTGATCTGGGTGATGCCCAACTCTTTCAGAGACTGCTTGAAAACATTTGACATGAAATTACTTCCCCGGTCTGACTGTACCTCCTTGGGCAGACCAAACTTTGTGAAGAACCCTAGCATTTCCTTAACCCCTTAACCGCAGGGCGTCACTTTCGTGACGCTCGGCCACAATGGATCATACCTCAGGGCGTCACTTTTGTGATTCTGTGTTATTTTGAATTATCCCGGGCTCTCAAGTGGTGGCTTGTATCATCTATCAGTACTGCCAGTGTCCAACACTAGTCAGCACTCCAAATCTCATCTGTACTCCCATCCATTGTTGACATTTTAGCGATTTTACACCCTTCGTGACTCCCCTCCCTACCTGCCCTCCATTACCCTCTCCTCTCACCTCCCACGCCGCGCTGCGCTACGGAAATTTCCCCCTGATTTTTCCACAGATTTCATCTATTGAAATAAGCCCTATGCCCTATATTTATACGAAATAATATATACCAAAAAAAAAAACCAGGTAAGTGATAGTGTTATACTCCAGAAACTGGCTAATTATCACCTGACAAAACCTCACATGCATTCATTCGCTATATTACCACGGTAATTTCCCCTTTGATTTATGCCTTGTAATCGATGTCTGTAATAAAAATATATATCAGAAAGGAAGGGAGAATCCTAACTGACATTTACATTCACCTGGAACTACCTATTTCTTTATTTATTGCTGAGATTTTCTACCTATAAAAAATTAGCCTGTAAGTTAGCAGCAGTCAGCCTAAAGTGTCATTGTCAACCCTTCCCTTCTCAGATAAGCCGCGGCATTTAGTTCCTTGTCCTCCGCTGTAGAGAAAACATGTCTCACTCGCGCCCCACCATTCCTGCCGCTTCTGTGCCCATTGCAAAGGGCCCCGTGACCTCTACTCCAAAGAAAAGTGTTGAGGCAAGCAGGAAAGGCCTCAGTGACTCTGCAGTGGCACGAGAACTTGCAGAATTGTCCATGATAATGATGGAGAGTGACTATGACGATTCGGGTGAATCGTGTGATGAGCCGGGTGAGGTTATCGCGCCAGAAACAGCGACAACGAGTGCTTCAACAAGTGAATCAGTGTCAAGCTCCAAGGGAAAGGAGCCTTTAGTGCAGGAAGGACAAGAATTTGGGAAGGGAGTGAAAAGGCGGCGTGTTAGCCCCAGAACAATGCCCCCACGTGACCCAGCCTGCCATGAGTCACGAGTGCATTCACCTCCCCGTTCCCCAAGCCCCTCTTTACTCATCTCGTCATCATCGTCAGCTGAGTTATCTCCGGAGTCTTCGTTGTCGCAGTCACCACCAGCATCAACAGTGAAGGCAGGCCGTAGAGGTAGAGGTAGATCTAGGAGAGTGAAAAGTAGTGTAGCTAGTAGGGTAAGGGCTGCTAGTGCTGTACGGCAACCTAGGGTCAGTGAGAGTGACCTTGACAGAGATAAGCCTCCCTCACAGCCAACCTCCACCACCACCACCACCACCCGCCCTCCACCGCCACGACAGGGAATCCTGGACGCCTTTGCGTGGACGGAAGGGTCAGATTTTGTCCCAGAAAATCTTGTTTTCGATGAGAGCTCCTCAGGAGTTCAGCCTGCCTTCACTATGGACGAAAATGCTGAGTGTGTTGACTACCTTTTGGCCTTCCTATTTGACGAAGTCATGCAGCACATATGTGATGAGACCAACAGGTACGAATCACAACGTGCTGCTAGTGGTACAGGTGCAGCCAAGATGCAACAGTGGTCCATGCTGGGAGTGCAGGAGCTGTATGTGTTCTTTGCCCTCATGCTTCTTATGCCACACTCCAAGAAGCATGAGTTGGAAGAATACTGGTCCATGGACCCCTTACTACCCTCACCCACCTTCAATAAGTACATGGCCAGAGATCACTTCCGGAACATCATGGGAAACCTGCACTTTGCCGACAATGATGTACCTTCCCAAACCGACCCACTCTGGAAGATCCGGGAGATTCTGAGCAGAATGAAGGATAAGTTCATGTCATTCTTCCACCCATTTCAGAAGGTTGTCATTGATGAATCCTTGGTTTTGTTCAGAGGACGTCTTTGGTTTTTTCAGTACATTCCAAGCAAACGCCATCGCTTTGGAATTAAGTTCTTTGTACTGTGCGACTGTAAGACGGGATACATCCTTGACTTCGTCATATATTCAGCCAGCACCGTCGATCTCGATAAAACTCACCCCCTTGGCTTCTCAGGCTATGTAGTGAAAGTGCTCCTAGAAAAGTATTTTGGTGGGAATCATGTGCTGTATACAGACAACTACTATACAGCACCGAAACTTGCCAAATACCTTTCTGAGCACGGCATTGGCTCCTGCAGCACTGTGAAAAGTAATCGTGCCAACTTCCCCAAATTCCCAGAGGCGGGAACCTCGCAGCGAGGAGAAGTGCACCTACGCAAGTGTGAGAAGATGCTGGCAATACGGTGGCATGACAAGAGAGTCGTGCACATGCTCACCACCGTACATAAGGGGGAGATGAGAGACAGTGGGAAGGTCGACCGTAGGATAGGCGAAACTGTGATGAAACCTGATGCTGTGTTGGACTATAATATCAACATGTGGCTGGTGGACAAGTCCGACATGATGATTGGTGAGATCGACTGCCTCAGGAAGAATACTAGGTGGTACAGGAAAGTTTTTCTGGATTTCATAGATATGACGATGCTGAACGCCTTCATCCTGTACAAGATGAAAGTAAAGCCACCCAAGTCCTTCTCCCTGAGGTTGTTCGCCAGGACTTGTGTCCAGCAGCTGCTGGAAAGATATGGTAGGGTGCAAGCAGCAACTCCAAGGCGCCATCCAGTAACACTTCCCGACCGACTTGAGCAGAGGGCGTATATGGATCGGCACAGACTTGAGCTAATGCCTGCCACAGGGAAAAGGAAGGCTGCGATTTGCAGGTGTCAGGTATGTGCGCATACCACACGCCGCACACCTGAGCATAAACGCACCCCTTGGCAGTGCGCTGAGTGCCAGGTTCCCCTCTGTGTTACCTGTTTCTTCGATTATCACAGCCAGAAGCAGTTCTAACAGTGCAAGTGTGGAAGCAGAATGATTTGGAAATAATGTGTAAATAATGTGTAAATAGCAGGTGAAAGCAACGGATGTTCAGTTCATATGACTGAACAGTGTATTATAGTTTTATCTTACTGAAAGTGACAGTGAATAACATAGTGTAAGTAAAATAGCAGGGTAAATATTGAAAATAGAATAGAAAATGTAAATAGTAATGTAAGTAATTAGTAATATAAGAATATGAGTACAAATAATTTATGTTATAACAGTGAGAGTGAATCCGTGGCTCTCTACGTATTTTACTGACTGAAAAATTGAATGACTTCAGTGACAATAAACTAATACGACTGAAGGAAACTTATGGAGAAAGACTCCAGATATATATAAGTGTGATATAGTAATAGAAATATAAAGTGTGAGGGGTTTTATGAATAATAAATGACAGAGTGCCTAGAGTGAACTAGTGCAAGTGCGACGATCAGACGCGCTCGTAATTTCCATTGCTTTCACAGCGTTTTTTTTTTTAGTATGGATCTCAAACTACTTGAAAATTGTAGAATAGTGTGTACAGTGTTTGTATCTGGCTGTAGTAATCATATTACGGGTTGTCGGGAAGTGTAAAGTGGAGACTTAGTTACCCTACTTCAGAGGTCTCCACAAGTCCTAGGGTAACCGACGAAGGCTCAACAATCATTCCAGGAGAAAGCTGAAGGTATGTGCCATAAGCATATGTAATTTTATTATTCTAGGACTAATAACTGATTTTTGGTAAATATTTTTTGAGAGTCTGTCGGAGCCCAAATAACCCCGCGGGACTCGCAAGTCATTGGTAAACAAACCCGCGGTGTAGGAGTTAACCATGTTCTTTGCTGAGATATTTCTAAGTGGAATGGCTTCAGGATAACGAGTAGCCATATCAATCAGTGTCAACACATAAGAAAATCCTGAAGAAGTCTTGGGAAGAGGGCCCACAATATCCACCAACACACGGGTGAATGGCGCCTCAAAAGGAGGAATGGAAACTAGAGGTGTAACCTTTTCGGTCTGATTACACTTCCCCACAACTTGACAGGTGTGACAAGACTTACAATACCAGGAAACATCCCTGAAGATACCTGGCCAGTAGAAGTGTTTCAAAATGCGTGCCACAGTCTTCCTCACTCCAAGGTGTCCTGCCAAACTGGAATCATGAGCCACTCTAATGATATCCTGCCTACAAACACGAGGGATGACAACTTGATGTACAACCTCCCATTCACAGTCGGCTGATGCTGTTGGGGGTCTCCACTTCCTCATAAGTACTCCTGACTTTATATAATAACAAGTAGAAGCACCAGCTGACTCTTCCTCACTGCAAGCAGAGTTAGCTAGACCTTTCAACTCAGGGTCAGCAACCTGCAACTCAACCAACTCTTGACGAGACAAATTATCAACACTACGCAGTACTGCCTCATCTGGTGAGTGGTCCAAATTAGCAAGAAAAGTGTCAGCTAGGATAACATCATCATCATCATTATCCTCTAAGTCACCAATAACTTTAGACTTAGCCCTAGTGACAGCACATGCAGAGAACACATCAGGGACATCACAATCCTGGGCCGCAGCAACTGGCTCACTAGACAACTGAGGAGCTGGACACACTTGACTTCCACCAATATCATTTCCAAGTAAGAAAGTTGCACCTGACATTGGGAGTGTCTCAACCAACCCAACCATAACGGAACCATTAACAAAACCAGACTCTAAATTCACTCTGCACAGAGGGACAGAGAAGTAATTATTCCCTACACCTTGTAAGATTACAGTTTCATCAGAGGAATTAACATTAGAGCCTAGAACACTGGTCAGCATAAGGGATTGGCAAGCACCTGTATCACGATATATTTTAACTGATTTCCTGTCATTACTGTCCAGAGGACTGACAAAACCATCAGACAGGAAATTAGCACATGAACTCTTGAGAGTGTCACCCACGTTACTGCTCAAAAGAGGAGCTCCATCATGAGGATTTAATTTACCCCTCAAAGCAGGTTCAGTTAACTCAGTTAAAGAATTCTGGGTACTCTCAAGGGTGGACACTAGACCAATTGACTGAATATTTAAAGACTCCTTTTTGTTCACATCACGCTGTCTCCTGAAACATTTCTCCGTAGTATGACCAAGCTTACTACAATAAGTACATTTACTTTTCTGAAATCTAGAGGTGGAGGTGGTATTTACTTCCTGAGAAACATCATCTTTATTCTCTTTCCTGTTACCTGTACTCTGAGTAGAGGCAACGTACTTACTCTCAGCTTTCCTTTTTTCTTTAGAATATCTCTTGTGAGTGAGAACATATTCATCAGCTAAAAATGCAGCATCAGACAAATTATCTATTCTTTTCTCATCACGATATAGGCTTACATCTTTATTAATACACCTTTTGAAGTCCTCCAGCAAAATCATCTGCTTAAATTTACCAAAATCAGAATCCACATTCTTAGAATTTAACCACTGCTCTAACAGATCTTCTTTGATTTTTGCATACTCAACATGGGATTGCTTATCTTGCTTATAAGTTGTCCTAAATTTTACTCTATAGGCTTCAGGAACAAGCTCATAGGCCTTAAGAATCAAGCTCTTAACTACATCATGATTATCATATTGATCCTGAGGCAAAGATGCATAAGTTACTTGAGCTTTACCGGTGAGAACAGTTTGAAGGAGTACTGGCCAATACTTTTTGGGCCAATTAAAACCTGTAGCTACCCTCTCAAACAACTGAAAATACTTTGTTCAATTTGTGCCTGAGCCTGTATCTTTGCCTCCTGAATCATCAGAGCCTAGAGATCCAGTTCCGCCTCCTTAGCCTGATACTCAGGTCTGCCTGAATCCTTAGCTAGTTCAATTTGTGGCTGAGCCTGAAACTCAGCCTCCTGAATACGAGCCTGAGACTCCGCCTCCTTAGCCTGAGACTCAGCCTCCTTAGCACGTGCCTGAAACTCAGCCTCCTTAACACGAGCCTCCTGCAGAGCTAGCTGTAACTTAGCTATTTCAATCTGCGTTTGCTCATTTGGAGGAGTTACATTAAACAAGCTTTTATTAATCATGCCAACAATTTGATCTTTAGAATGATGAAAGTGAACTGCAATTCCCAATTGTTGAGCAACAAGCTTAAGTTCATTCTTTGTTCTGTTTTCTACATTACACACTGTTTGCACATTTGACAAAAAATCTTTGGCTTCATCAAGCGTAGTAATAGTAGACATCATGAATAAATCACAGTCACAAAATATCAAGCAATATCCTTATGATAATATCCTGAATACCCTGATAAGAGGTCGCCAAATTTATGTTACGGAACAGAGAAAGATAATGTACACTTTAAGTGAGAATACTAAAAATCACTACTGTCCCGTAAAGTTCCAGGTTCAAAACAAAAGAGTTAGGTAAAATTACTAGTTAAAGTTTAATGCTCAAACTAACAACAAAACATTCAGGACTCATAAGGATAATGTAATGGCAAAAAACAGGTTAAATATATGGTTAACTGCAATAACCTCTATTAACACGAAATTAGCATGAGTAAATTTATCTAAGTAAGCCCTGATAAAATGAGAAAAAACCGGCTAATGCTCAGTGAATGCAAGATATATTATTACAGATACAAAATTTTATTAATAATAGTTTGCACCCAAAACACATGAATCACAAAAACCTCACTAGGCCCAAGAACCAACACCCCATGCTACACAGTACAAGAAAAAATGCAACAACAGTTATACTCAAATTAAACAGCTGCTAGATGGGTGGAGCCTTCCTGAGCACTCACAATAATAACAACTGTACAGGGGAGGACAGAGATGTGAACAAAATGAGGAGTAGATCTAAGTGGCAATTAATGCAGAGACTGAGCTCATTATATAGGGGCCAGCAGAGCTTGATACAACTTGTAAGAAGGACGCACAAATAAAGCCATAGGGGACAAAGAGTTGACAATCCTGCTCTGAACAACAGAAAGAACGACTTACTCTACTATAAGGGTGGAAGGGGGGAGTGAGGTAGAACACGCTCGTGATCAAACATGCAGCATACTGTACGTTAGAATTACACAAAGGATGATGAAATCATAGGCTATGTAACACCTCCCCACAAAGAAAAAAGAATTTTACAAAGGAAATTTCTTATTACTCTAAAACAATCTGACTAAAGTCTAGATAAGCAATCTGCATTAACATTTTCTTTCCCCTTGACATGTTGTATGTCTAATGAATACTCCTGAAGAAGTAGACTCCATCTTGTCAATCTCTGATTTTTATCTTTAAACTTACTAAGGAATTTCAGTGGGTTATGATCGGTATAAATGACTATGGGGTCAAAACCAGAACACAAATAAAATGAAAAATGCTGTAAACCCAAAATCAAGGCCAAAAGCTCTTTCTCAATAGTTGAGTAGTTCTTTTGAGGTGGACTGAACTTCTTACTGTAATAAGATACAGGGTGTTCAATACCCTGATCATCCTCTTGCAGCAAAACAGCCCCAGCTCCTGTATCAATTGCATCAACAGCCATCTTAAAAGGCTTAGCAAAATTTGGAGTAGCGAGCACTGGCTGACTTAATAGGATAGCTTTAAGTTTGCTGAAGGAGGATTCACAGTTATCGGTCCAGATAAATTTAACTCCCTTTTTCAGTAGGTCTGTAAGTGGTGATACAAGAATTGAAAAGTTAAGAACAAATCTCCTGTAATAACCTACCATTCCCAAAAATCTTTGTAGCTCTTTCCTACTTTTAGGTCTGGGAAGATCACTTATAACCTGAACCTTAGCTCCTGGTGGTGCAACGTGTCCATCACCAATTACGTACCCAAGGTACTGAACTTTAGCTTGACCAAACTCACACTTTGATAAATTAGCTACAAGATTAGCCTGAACCAAACGCTCAAGAAATTTACTGACATGGCATAGGTGATCTTTCCAGTTGTCACTGAAGATTAATACATCATCAATATAAACAACACACCCTGCCAAACCCTCTGTTACAACATTCATGAGCTTCTGAAAAGTGGCTGGTGCATTCTTCATACCATATGGCATTACAGAACATGCAAAAGTCTTTCCTAGTGTTACAAAACATGAGATCTCCCTAGCACGTTCAGTCATAGGTACTTGCCAGTATCCCTTTAACAAATCAAACTTACTTATGTACCTAGCCTTTCCGATCTTGTCTATGCAATCTTCCACGTGAGGGAGAGGGTAAGTGTCTGTTTTGGTTATCTGATTAACACGTCTGTAGTCGATGCAAAGCCGTTGGGACCCACCTGGCTTAGGGACTAGAGTGACAGGAGAACTCCACTCGCTCAGACAGGGCTCAATCATCTTGTGGTCCAACAGGTAGCCAAACTCCTTCTGGATGAGAGGAACTTTCACTGGGTTCACACGGTAAAGAGGCAATTTAATTGGCTTTGCGTCTCCAACATCGACATCATGCATCAACACAGTGGTTCTTCCTGGAGTGGCACGGAACACTTGCGGGTACTCCTGCAGTATTGCCGAAAACTCCTGCCTTTCCTCGGGAGGTAGATGAGAAAGCTTAGTCTGGAGATCATTCATGATATCAGGATTCTTCCCCAAACTATCACTCAGGCTCATGCTGCATGGGAGAACTTCACTTGCAGACTCGGGTGGAACAGCTACAGTGCAGACTGGGTTATTTTCGTCCCGCCTGTGATATAACTTTAGCATCTTGATGTGACAAAGTTGCTTGTTCTTTCTACGATCTGGTGTGGCGATGACATAGATGACATCACTGAGTTTCTTCTCCACGAAATAAGGACCACTCAACTTGGCTTGAAGAGGTTGCCCATGCACCGGTAGCAGAATCAAAACCTGATCTCCTGGCTGAAAGTGGCGTAACCTGGACTTCTTATCATACCAAGTCTTCATCTTGTCCTGAGCAGCTCCTAAATTCTCTCTCGCCAGCTGTAAAGCAGTGGACAGCCGTTCTTTGAACTTCATCACATACTCCAGCAGGTTGACGTCATCTTCCTCCGACAGCCAGCATTCCTTGAGTAACTTAAGGGGTCCTCTTACTTCATGGCCAAAAGGTAGTTCAAAAGGTGAGAAGCCCAGAGATTCATTTGGAGATTCTCTTGCGGCAAATACAACGAATGGAAGACCTTTATCCCAGTCTTTCTGATGTTCCAAACAGTATTTCTTGAGCATCGATTTGAGTGTTTGATGATATCTCTCCAACGCTCCTTGGGTCTGGGGATGGTAAGCTGAAGACGTGATCTGGGTGATGCCCAACTCTTTCAGAGACTGCTTGAAAACATTTGACATGAAATTACTTCCCCGGTCTGACTGTACCTCCTTGGGCAGACCAAACTTTGTGAAGAACCCTAGCATTTCCTTAACCACGTTCTTTGCTGAGATATTTCTAAGTGGAATGGCTTCAGGATAACGAGTAGCCATATCAATCAGGGTCAACACATAAGAAAATCCCGAAGAAGTCTTAGGAAGAGGGCCCACGATATCCACCAACACACGGGTGAATGGCGCCTCAAAAGGAGGAATGGGAACTAGAGGTGCAACCTTTTCGGTCTGACTACACTTCCCCACAACTTGACAGGTGTGACAAGACTTACAATACCAGGAAACATCCCTGAAGATACCTGGCCAGTAGAAGTGTTTCAAAATGCGTGCCACAGTCTTCCTCACTCCAAGGTGTCCTGCCAAACTGGAATCATGAGCCACTCTAATGATATCCTGCCTACAAACACGAGGGATGACAACTTGATGTACAACCTCCCATTCACAGTCGGCTGATGCTGTTGGGGGTCTCCACTTCCTCATAAGTACTCCTGACTTTATATAATAACAAGTAGAAGCACCAGCTGACTCTTCCTCACTGCAAGCAGAGTTAGCTAGACCTTTCAACTCAGGGTCAGCAACCTGCAACTCAACCAACTCTTGACGAGACAAATTATCAACACTACGCAGTACTGCCTCATCTGGTGAGTGGTCCAAATTAGCAAGAAAAGTGTCAGCTAGGATAACATCATCATCATCATTATCCTCTAAGTCACCAGTAACTTTAGACTTAGCCCTAGTGACAGCACATGCAGAGAACACATCAGGGACATCACAATCCTGGGCCGCAGCAACTGGCTCACTAGACAACTGAGGAGCTGGACACACTTGACTTCCACCAATATCATTTCCAAGTAAGAAAGTTGCACCTGACATTGGGAGTGTCTCAACCAACCCAACCATAACGGAACCATTAACAAAACCAGACTCTAAATTCACTCTGCACAGAGGGACAGAGAAGTAATTATTCCCTACACCTTGTAAGATTACAGTTTCATCAGAGGAATTAACATTAGAGCCTAGAACACTGGTCAGCATAAGGGATTGGCAAGCACCTGTATCACGATATATTTTAACTGATTTCCTGTCATTACTGTCCAGAGGACTGACAAAACCATCAGACAGGAAATTAGCACATGAACTCTTGAGAGTGTCACCCACGTTACTGCTCAAAAGAGGAGCTCCATCATGAGGATTTAATTTACCCCTCAAAGCAGGTTCAGTTAACTCAGTTAAAGAATTCTGGGTACTCTCAAGGGTGGACACTAGACCAATTGACTGAATATTTAAAGACTCCTTTTTGTTCACATCACGCTGTCTCCTGAAACATTTCTCCGTAGTATGACCAAGCTTACTACAATAAGTACATTTACTTTTCTGAAATCTAGAGGTGGAGGTGGTATTTACTTCCTGAGAAACATCATCTTTATTCTCTTTCCTGTTACCTGTACTCTGAGTAGAGGCAACGTACTTACTCTCAGCTTTCCTTTTTTCTTTAGAATATCTCTTGTGAGTGAGAACATATTCATCAGCTAAAAATGCAGCATCAGACAAATTATCTATTCTTTTCTCATCACGATATAGGCTTACATCTTTATTAATACACCTTTTGAAGTCCTCCAGCAAAATCATCTGCTTAAATTTACCAAAATCAGAATCCACATTCTTAGAATTTAACCACTGCTCTAACAGATCTTCTTTGATTTTTGCATACTCAACATGGGATTGCTTATCTTGCTTATAAGTTGTCCTAAATTTTACTCTATAGGCTTCAGGAACAAGCTCATAGGCCTTAAGAATCAAGCTCTTAACTACATCATGATTATCATATTGATCCTGAGGCAAAGATGCATAAGTTACTTGAGCTTTACCGGTGAGAACAGTTTGAAGGAGTACTGGCCAATACTTTTTGGGCCAATTAAAACCTGTAGCTACCCTCTCAAACAACTGAAAATACTTTGTTAAATCAGATTCATTAAAAGGAGGGACAAGTTTAACATTTTTAGCCACATCAAAATCATCAGAGCTAGATGATCCAGTTCCACCTTCTTTCATGTGATACTCATGGTCTGCCTGAATCCTAGCTAGTTCAATTTGTGCCTGAGCCTGTATCTTTGCCTCCTGAATACGAGCCTGAGACTCCGCCTCCTTAGCCTGAGACTCAGCCTCCTTAGCACGTGCCTGAAACTCAGCCTCCTGAATACGAGCCTGAGACTCCGCCTCCTTAGCCTGAGACTCAGCCTCCTTAGCACGTGCCTGAAACTCAGCCTCCTTAACACGAGCCTCCTGCAGAGCTAGCTGTAACTTAGCTATTTCAATCTGCGTTTGCTCATTTGGAGGAGTTACATTAAACAAGCTTTTATTAATCATGCCAACAATTTGATCTTTAGAATGATGAAAGTGAACTGCAATTCCCAATTGTTGAGCAACAAGCTTAAGTTCATTCTTTGTTCTGTTTTCTACATTACACACTGTTTGCACATTTGACAAAAAATCTTTGGCTTCATCAAGCGTAGTAATAGTAGACATCATGAATAAATCACAGTCACAAAATATCAAGCAATATCCTTATGATAATATCCTGAATACCCTGATAAGAGGTCGCCAAATTTATGTTACGGAACAGAGAAAGATAATGTACACTTTAAGTGAGAATACTAAAAATCACTACTGTCCCGTAAAGTTCCAGGTTCAAAACAAAAGAGTTAGGTAAAATTACTAGTTAAAGTTTAATGCTCAAACTAACAACAAAACATTCAGGACTCATAAGGATAATGTAATGGCAAAAAACAGGTTAAATATATGGTTAACTGCAATAGCCTCTATTAACACGAAATTAGCATGAGTAAATTTATCTAAGTAAGCCCTGATAAAATGAGAAAAAACCGGCTAATGCTCAGTGAATGCAAGATATATTATTACAGATACAAAATTTTATTAATAATGGTTGACACCCAAAACACATGAATCACAAAAACCTCACTAGGCCCAAGAACCAACACCCCATGCTACACAGTACAAGAAAAAATGCAACAACAGTTATACTCAAATTAAACAGCTGCTAGATGGGTGGAGCCTTCCTGAGCACTCACAATAATAACAACTGTACAGGGGAGGACAGAGATGTGAACAAAATGAGGAGTAGATCTAAGTGGCAATTAATGCAGAGACTGAGCTCATTATATAGGGGCCAGCAGAGCTTGATACAACTTGTAAGAAGGACGCACAAATAAAGCCATAGGGGACAAAGAGTTGACAATCCTGCTCTGAACAACAGAAAGAACGACTTACTCTACTATAAGGGTGGAAGGGGGAAGTGAGGTAGAACACGCTCGTGATCAAACATGCAGCATACTGTACGTTAGAATTACACAAAGGATGATGAAATCATAGGCTATGTAACACCTCCCCACAAAGAAAAAGAATTTTACAAAGGAAATTTCTTATTACTCTAAAACAATCTGACTAAAGTCTAGATAAGCAATCTGCATTAACATTTTCTTTCCCCTTGACATGTTGTATGTCTAATGAATACTCCTGAAGAAGTAGACTCCATCTTGTCAATCTCTGATTTCTATCTTTAAACTTACTAAGGAATTTCAGTGGGTTATGATCGGTATAAATGACTATGGGGTCAAAACCAGAACACAAATAAAATGAAAAATGCTGTAAACCCAAAATCAAGGCCAAAAGCTCTTTCTCAATAGTTGAGTAGTTCTTTTGAGGTGGACTGAACTTCTTACTGTAATAAGATACAGGGTGTTCAATACCCTGATCATCCTCTTGCAGCAAAACAGCCCCAGCTCCTGTATCAATTGCATCAACAGCCATCTTAAAAGGCTTAGCAAAATTTGGAGTAGCGAGCACTGGCTGACTTAATAGGATAGCTTTAAGTTTGCTGAAGGAGGATTCACAGTTATCGGTCCAGATAAATTTAACTCCCTTTTTCAGTAGGTCTGTAAGTGGTGATACAAGAATTGAAAAGTTAAGAACAAATCTCCTGTAATAACCTACCATTCCCAAAAATCTTTGTAGCTCTTTCCTACTTTTAGGTCTGGGAAGATCACTTATAACCTGAACCTTAGCTCCTGGTGGTGCAACGTGTCCATCACCAATTACGTACCCAAGGTACTGAACTTTAGCTTGACCAAACTCACACTTTGATAAATTAGCTACAAGATTAGCCTGAACCAAACACTCAAGAAATTTACTGACATGGCATAGGTGATCTTTCCAGTTGTCACTGAAGATTAATACATCATCAATATAAACAACACACCCTGCCAAACCCTCTGTTACAACATTCATGAGCTTCTGAAAAGTGGCTGGTGCATTCTTCATACCATATGGCATTACAGAACATGCAAAAGTCTTTCCTAGTGTTACAAAACATGAGATCTCCCTAGCACGTTCAGTCATAGGTACTTGCCAGTATCCCTTTAACAAATCAAACTTACTTATGTACCTAGCCTTTCCGATCTTGTCTATGCAATCTTCCACGTGAGGGAGAGGGTAAGTGTCTGTTTTGGTTATCTGATTAACACGTCTGTAGTCGATGCAAAGCCGTTGGGACCCACCTGGCTTAGGGACTAGAGTGACAGGAGAACTCCACTCGCTCAGACAGGGCTCAATCATCTTGTGGTCCAACAGGTAGCCAAACTCCTTCTGGATGAGAGGAACTTTCACTGGGTTCACACGGTAAAGAGGCAATTTAATTGGCTTTGCGTCTCCAACATCGACATCATGCATCAACACAGTGGTTCTTCCTGGAGTGGCACGGAACACTTGCGGGTACTCCTGCAGTATTGCCGAAAACTCCTGCCTTTCCTCGGGAGGTAGATGAGAAAGCTTAGTCTGGAGATCATTCATGATATCAGGATTCTTCCCCAAACTATCACTCAGGCTCATGCTGCATGGGAGAACTTCACTTGCAGACTCGGGTGGAACAGCTACAGTGCAGACTGGGTTATTTTCGTCCCGCCTGTGATGTAACTTTAGCATCTTGATGTGACAAAGTTGCTTGTTCTTTCTACGATCTGGTGTGGCGATGACATAGATGACATCACTGAGTTTCTTCTCCACGAAATAAGGACCACTCAACTTGGCTTGAAGAGGTTGCCCATGCACCGGTAGCAGAATCAAAACCTGATCTCCTGGCTGAAAGTGGCGTAACCTGGACTTCTTATCATACCAAGTCTTCATCTTCTCCTGAGCAGCTCCTAAATTCTCTCTCGCCAGCTGTAAAGCAGTGGACAGCCGTTCTTTGAACTTCATCACATACTCCAGCAGGTTGACGTCATCTTCCTCCGACAGCCAGCATTCCTTGAGTAACTTAAGGGGTCCTCTTACTTCATGGCCAAAAGGTAGTTCAAAAGGTGAGAAGCCCAGAGATTCATTTGGAGATTCTCTTGCGGCAAATACAACGAATGGAAGACCTTTATCCCAGTCTTTCTGATGTTCCAAACAGTATTTCTTGAGCATCGATTTGAGTGTTTGATGATATCTCTCCAACGCTCCTTGGGTCTGGGGATGGTAAGCTGAAGACGTGATCTGGGTGATGCCCAACTCTTTCAGAGACTGCTTGAAAACATTTGACATGAAATTACTTCCCCGGTCTGACTGTACCTCCTTGGGCAGACCAAACTTTGTGAAGAACCCTAGCATTTCCTTAGCCACGTTCTTTGCTGAGATATTTCTAAGTGGAATGGCTTCAGGATAACGAGTAGCCATATCAATCAGGGTCAACACATAAGAAAAT
Source organism: Coenobita brevimanus (assembly GCF_032717465.1). Classification (NCBI taxonomy): domain Eukaryota; kingdom Metazoa; phylum Arthropoda; class Malacostraca; order Decapoda; family Coenobitidae; genus Coenobita; species Coenobita brevimanus. The sequence continues at coordinate 42,851,128 of NC_137050.1, read as the reverse complement.
CCCGAAGAAGTCTTAGGAAGAGGGCCCACGATATCCACCAACACACGGGTGAATGGCGCCTCAAAAGGAGGAATGGGAACTAGAGGTGCAACCTTTTCGGTCTGACTACACTTCCCCACAACTTGACAGGTGTGACAAGACTTACAATACCAGGAAACATCCCTGAAGATACCTGGCCAGTAGAAGTGTTTCAAAATGCGTGCCACAGTCTTCCTCACTCCAAGGTGTCCTGCGAAACTGGAATCATGAGCCACTCTAATGATATCCTGCCTACAAACACGAGGGATGACAACTTGATGTACAACCTCCCATTCACAGTCGGCTGATGCTGTTGGGGGTCTCCACTTCCTCATAAGTACTCTTGACTTTATATAATAACAAGTAGAAGCACCAGCTGACTCTTCCTCACTGCAAGCAGAGTTAGCTAGACCTTTCAACTCAGGGTCAGCAACCTGCAACTCAACCAACTCTTGACGAGATAAATTATCAACACTACGCAGTACTGCCTCATCTGGTGAGTGGTCCAAATTAGCAAGAAAAGTGTCAGCTAGGATAACATCATCATCATCATTATCCTCTAAGTCACCAGTAACTTTAGACTTAGCCCTAGTGACAGCACATGCAGAGAACACATCAGGGACATCACAATCCTGGGCCGCAGCAACTGGCTCACTAGACAACTGAGGAGCTGGACACACTTGACTTCCACCAATATCATTTCCAAGTAAGAAAGTTGCACCTGACATTGGGAGTGTCTCAACCAACCCAACCATAACGGAACCATTAACAAAACCAGACTCTAAATTCACTCTGCACAGAGGGACAGAGAAGTAATTATTCCCTACACCTTGTAAGATTACAGTTTCATCAGAGGAATTAACATTAGAGCCTAGAACACTGGTCAGCATAAGGGATTGGCAAGCACCTGTATCACGATATATTTTAACTGATTTCCTGTCATTACTGTCCAGAGGACTGACAAAACCATCAGACAGGAAATTAGCACATGAACTCTTGAGAGTGTCACCCACGTTACTGCTCAAAAGAGGAGCTCCATCATGAGGATTTAATTTACCCCTCAAAGCAGGTTCAGTTAACTCAGTTAAAGAATTCTGGGTACTCTCAAGGGTGGACACGAGACCAATTGACTGAATATTTAAAGACTCCTTTTTGTTCACATCACGCTGTCTCCTGAAACATTTCTCCGTAGTATGACCAAGCTTACTACAATAAGTACATTTACTTTTCTGAAATCTAGAGGTGGAGGTGGTATTTACTTCCTGAGAAACATCATCTTTATTCTCTTTCCTGTTACCTGTACTCTGAGTAGAGGCAACGTACTTACTCTCAGCTTTCCTTTTTTCTTTAGAATATCTCTTGTGAGTGAGAACATATTCATCAGCTAAAAATGCAGCATCAGACAAATTATCTATTCTTTTCTCATCACGATATAGGCTTACATCTTTATTAATACACCTTTTGAAGTCCTCCAGCAAAATCATCTGCTTAAATTTACCAAAATCAGAATCCACATTCTTAGAATTTAACCACTGCTCTAACAGATCTTCTTTGATTTTTGCATACTCAACATGGGATTGCTTATCTTGCTTATAAGTTGTCCTAAATTTTACTCTATAGGCTTCAGGAACAAGCTCATAGGCCTTAAGAATCAAGCTCTTAACTACATCATGATTATCATATTGATCCTGAGGCAAAGATGCATAAGTTACTTGAGCTTTACCGGTGAGAACAGTTTGAAGGAGTACTGGCCAATACTTTTTGGGCCAATTAAAACCTGTAGCTACCCTCTCAAACAACTGAAAATACTTTGTTAAATCAGATTCATTAAAAGGAGGGACAAGTTTAACATTTTTAGCCACATCAAAATCATCAGAGCTAGATGATCCAGTTCCACCTTCTTTCATGTGATACTCATGGTCTGCCTGAATCCTAGCTAGTTCAATTTGTGCCTGAGCCTGTATCTTTGCCTCCTGAATACGAGCCTGAGACTCCGCCTCCTTAGCCTGAGACTCAGCCTCCTTAGCACGTGCCTGAAACTCAGCCTCCTGAATACGAGCCTGAGACTCCGCCTCCTTAGCCTGAGACTCAGCCTCCTTAGCACGTGCCTGAAACTCAGCCTCCTTAACACGAGCCTCCTGCAGAGCTAGCTGTAACTTAGCTATTTCAATCTGCGTTTGCTCATTTGGAGGAGTTACATTAAACAAGCTTTTATTAATTATGCCAACAATTTGATCTATAGAATGATGAAAGTGAACTGCAATTCCCAATTGTTGAGCAACAAGCTTAAGTTCATTCTTTGTTCTGTTTTCTACATTACACACTGTTTGCACATTTGACAAAAAATCTTTGGCTTCATCAAGCGTAGTAATAGTAGACATCATGAATAAATCACAGTCACAAAATATCAAGCAATATCCTTATGATAATATCCTGAATACCCTGATAAGAGGTCGCCAAATTTATGTTACGGAACAGAGAAAGATAATGTACACTTTAAGTGAGAATACTAAAAATCACTACTGTCCCGTAAAGTTCCAGGTTCAAAACAAAAGAGTTAGGTAAAATTACTAGTTAAAGTTTAATGCTCAAACTAACAACAAAACATTCAGGACTCATAAGGATAATGTAATGGCAAAAAACAGGTTAAATATATGGTTAACTGCAATAGCCTCTATTAACACGAAATTAGCATGAGTAAATTGATCTAAGTAAGCCCTGATAAAATGAGAAAAAACCGGCTAATGCTCAGTGAATGCAAGATATATTATTACATATACAAAATTTTATTAATAATGGTTGACACCCAAAACACATGAATCACAAAAACCTCACTAGGCCCAAGAACCAACACCCCATGCTACACAGTACAAGAAAAAAATGCAACAACAGTTATACTCAAATTAAACAGCTGCTAGATGGGTGGAGCCTTCCTGAGCACTCACAATAATAACAACTGTACAGGGGAGGACAGAGATGTGAACAAAATGAGGAGTAGATCTAAGTGGCAATTAATGCAGAGACTGAGCTCATTATATAGGGGCCAGCAGAGCTTGATACAACTTGTAAGAAGGACGCACAAATAAAGCCATAGGGGACAAAGAGTTGACAATCCTGCTCTGAACAACAGAAAGAACGACTTACTCTACTATAAGGGTGGAAGGGGGGAGTGAGGTAGAACACGCTCGTGATCAAACATGCAGCAAACTGTACGTTAGAATTACACAAAGGATGATGAAATCATAGGCTATGTAACACCTCCCCACAAAGGAAAAAGAATTTTACAAAGGAAATTTCTTATTACTCTAAAACAATCTGACTAAAGTCTAGATAAGCAATCTGCATTAACATTTTCTTTCCCCTTGACATGTTGTATGTCTAATGAATACTCCTGAAGAAGTAGACTCCATCTTGTCAATCTCTGATTTCTATCTTTAAACTTACTAAGGAATTTCAGTGGGTTATGATCGGTATAAATGACTATGGGGTCAAAACCAGAACACAAATAAAATGAAAAATGCTGTAAACCCAAAATCAAGGCCAAAAGCTCTTTCTCAATAGTTGAGTAGTTCTTTTGAGGTGGACTGAACTTCTTACTGTAATAAGATACAGGGTGTTCAATACCCTGATCATCCTCTTGCAGCAAAACAGCCCCAGCTCCTGTATCAATTGCATCAACAGCCATCTTAAAAGGCTTAGCAAAATTTGGAGTAGCGAGCACTGGCTGACTTAATAGGATAGCTTTAAGTTTGCTGAAGGAGGATTCACAGTTATCGGTCCAGATAAATTTAACTCCCTTTTTCAGTAGGTCTGTAAGTGGTGATACAAGAATTGAAAAGTTAAGAACAAATCTCCTGTAATAACCTACCATTCCCAAAAATCTTTGTAGCTCTTTCCTACTTTTAGGTCTGGGAAGATCACTTATAACCTGAACCTTAGCTCCTGGTGGTGCAACGTGTCCATCACCAATTACGTACCCAAGGTACTGAACTTTAGCTTGACCAAACTCACACTTTGATAAATTAGCTACAAGATTAGCCTGAACCAAACACTCAAGAAATTTACTGACATGGCATAGGTGATCTTTCCAGTTGTCACTGAAGATTAATACATCATCAATATAAACAACACACCCTGCCAAACCCTCTGTTACAACATTCATGAGCTTCTGAAAAGTGGCTGGTGCATTCTTCATACCATATGGCATTACAGAACATGCAAAAGTCTTTCCTAGTGTTACAAAACATGAGATCTCCCTAGCACGTTCAGTCATAGGTACTTGCCAGTATCCCTTTAACAAATCAAACTTACTTATGTACCTAGCCTTTCCGATCTTGTCTATGCAATCTTCCACGTGAGGGAGAGGGTAAGTGTCTGTTTTGGTTATCTGATTAACACGTCTGTAGTCGATGCAAAGCCGTTGGGACCCACCTGGCTTAGGGACTAGAGTGACAGGAGAACTCCACTCGCTCAGACAGGGCTCAATCATCTTGTGGTCCAACAGGTAGCCAAACTCCTTCTGGATGAGAGGAACTTTCACTGGGTTCACACGGTAAAGAGGCAATTTAATTGGCTTTGCGTCTCCAACATCGACATCATGCATCAACACAGTGGTTCTTCCTGGAGTGGCACGGAACACTTGCGGGTACTCCTGCAGTATTGCCGAAAACTCCTGCCTTTCCTCGGGAGGTAGATGAGAAAGCTTAGTCTGGAGATCATTCATGATATCAGGATTCTTCCCCAAACTATCACTCAGGCTCATGCTGCATGGGAGAACTTCACTTGCAGACTCGGGTGGAACAGCTACAGTGCAGACTGGGTTATTTTCGTCCCGCCTGTGATGTAACTTTAGCATCTTGATGTGACAAAGTTGCTTGTTCTTTCTACGATCTGGTGTGGCGATGACATAGATGACATCACTGAGTTTCTTCTCCACGAAATAAGGACCACTCAACTTGGCTTGAAGAGGTTGCCCATGCACCGGTAGCAGAATCAAAACCTGATCTCCTGGCTGAAAGTGGCGTAACCTGGACTTCTTATCATACCAAGTCTTCATCTTCTCCTGAGCAGCTCCTAAATTCTCTCTCGCCAGCTGTAAAGCAGTGGACAGCCGTTCTTTGAACTTCATCACATACTCCAGCAGGTTGACGTCATCTTCCTCCGACAGCCAGCATTCCTTGAGTAACTTAAGGGGTCCTCTTACTTCATGGCCAAAAGGTAGTTCAAAAGGTGAGAAGCCCAGAGATTCATTTGGAGATTCTCTTGCGGCAAATACAACGAATGGAAGACCTTTATCCCAGTCTTTCTGATGTTCCAAACAGTATTTCTTGAGCATCGATTTGAGTGTTTGATGATATCTCTCCAACGCTCCTTGGGTCTGGGGATGGTAAGCTGAAGACGTGATCTGGGTGATGCCCAACTCTTTCAGAGACTGCTTGAAAACATTTGACATGAAATTACTTCCACGGTCTGACTGTACCTCCTTGGGCAGACCAAACTTTGTGAAGAACCCTAGCATTTCCTTAACCACGTTCTTTGCTGAGATATTTCTAAGTGGAATGGCTTCAGGATAACGAGTAGCCATATCAATCAGGGTCAACACATAAGAAAATCCCGAAGAAGTCTTAGGAAGAGGGCCCACGATATCCACCAACACACGGGTGAATGGCGCCTCAAAAGGAGGAATGGGAACTAGAGGTGCAACCTTTTCGGTCTGATTACACTTCCCCACAACTTGACAGGTGTGACAAGACTTACAATACCAGGAAACATCCCTGAAGATACCTGGCCAGTAGAAGTGTTTCAAAATGCGTGCCACAGTCTTCCTCACTCCAAGGTGTCCTGCCAAACTGGAATCATGAGCCACTCTAATGATATCCTGCCTACAAACACGAGGGATGACAACTTGATGTACAACCTCCCATTCACAGTCGGCTGATGCTGTTGGGGGTCTCCACTTCCTCATAAGTACTCCTGGCTTTATATAATAACAAGTAGAAGCACCAGCTGACTCTTCTTCACTGCAAGCAGAGTTAGCTAGACCTTTCAACTCAGGGTCAGCAACCTGCAACTCAACCAACTCTTGACGAGATAAATTATCAACACTACGCAGTACTGCCTCATCTGGTGAGTGGTCCAAATTAGCAAGAAAAGTGTCAGCTAGGATAACATCATCATCATCATTATCCTCTAAGTCACCAGTAACTTTAGACTTAGCCCTAGTGACAGCACATGCAGAGAACACATCAGGGACATCACAATCCTGGGCCGCAGCAACTGGCTCACTAGACAACTGAGGAGCTGGACACACTTGACTTCCACCAATATCATTTCCAAGTAAGAAAGTTGCACCTGACATTGGGAGTGTCTCAACCAACCCAACCATAACGGAACCATTAACAAAACCAGACTCTAAATTCACTCTGCACAGAGGGACAGAGAAGTAATTATTCCCTACACCTTGTAAGATTACAGTTTCATCAGAGGAATTAACATTAGAGCCTAGAACACTGGTCAGCATAAGGGATTGGCAAGCACCTGTATCACGATATATTTTAACTGATTTCCTGTCATTACTGTCCAGAGGACTGACAAAACCATCAGACAGGAAATTAGCACATGAACTCTTGAGAGTGTCACCCACGTTACTGCTCAAAAGAGGAGCTCCATCATGAGGATTTAATTTACCCCTCAAAGCAGGTTCAGTTAACTCAGTTAAAGAATTCTGGGTACTCTCAAGGGTGGACACGAGACCAATTGACTGAATATTTAAAGACTCCTTTTTGTTCACATCACGCTGTCTCCTGAAACATTTCTCCGTAGTATGACCAAGCTTACTACAATAAGTACATTTACTTTTCTGAAATCTAGAGGTGGAGGTGGTATTTACTTCCTGAGAAACATCATCTTTATTCTCTTTCCTGTTACCTGTACTCTGAGTAGAGGCAACGTACTTACTCTCAGCTTTCCTTTTTTCTTTAGAATATCTCTTGTGAGTGAGAACATATTCATCAGCTAAAAATGCAGCATCAGACAAATTATCTATTCTTTTCTCATCACGATATAGGCTTACATCTTTATTAATACACCTTTTGAAGTCCTCCAGCAAAATCATCTGCTTAAATTTACCAAAATCAGAATCCACATTCTTAGAATTTAACCACTGCTCTAACAGATCTTCTTTGATTTTTGCATACTCAACATGGGATTGCTTATCTTGCTTATAAGTTGTCCTAAATTTTACTCTATAGGCTTCAGGAACAAGCTCATAGGCCTTAAGAATCAAGCTCTTAACTACATCATAATTATCATATTGATCCTGAGGCAAAGATGCATAAGTTACTTGAGCTTTACCGGTGAGAACAGTTTGAAGGAGTACTGGCCAATACTTTTTGGGCCAATTAAAACCTGTAGCTACCCTCTCAAACAACTGAAAATACTTTGTTAAATCAGATTCATTAAAAGGAGGGACAAGTTTAACATTTTTAGCCACATCAAAATCATCAGAGCTAGATGATCCAGTTCCACCTTCTTTCATGTGATACTCATGGTCTGCCTGAATCCTAGCTAGTTCAATTTGTGCCTGAGCCTGTATCTTTGCCTCCTGAATACGAGCCTGAGACTCCGCCTCCTTAGCCTGAGACTCAGCCTCCTTAGCACGTGCCTGAAACTCAGCCTCCTGAATACGAGCCTGAGACTCCGCCTCCTTAGCCTGAGACTCAGCCTCCTTAGCACGTGCCTGAAACTCAGCCTCCTTAACACGAGCCTCCTGCAGAGCTAGCTGTAACTTAGCTATTTCAATCTGCGTTTGCTCATTTGGAGGAGTTACATTAAACAAGCTTTTATTAATCATGCCAACAATTTTAATTTTTAGAATGATGAGAGTGAACTGCAATTCCCAATTGTTGAGCAACAAGCTTAAGTTCATTCTTTGTTCTGTTTTCTACATTACACACTGTTTGCACATTTGACAAAAAATCTTTGGCTTCATCAAGCGTAGTAATAGTAGACATCATGAATAAATCACAGTCACAAAATATCAAGCAATATCCTTATGATAATATCCTGAATACCCTGATAAGAGGTCGCCAAATTTATGTTACGGAACAGAGAAAGATAATGTACACTTTAAGTGAGAATACTAAAAATCACTACTGTCCCGTAAAGTTCCAGGTTCAAAACAAAAGAGTTAGGTAAAATTACTAGTTAAAGTTTAATGCTCAAACTAACAACAAAACATTCAGGACTCATAAGGATAATGTAATGGCAAAAAACAGGTTAAATATATGGTTAACTGCAATAGCCTCTATTAACACGAAATTAGCATGAGTAAATTTATCTAAGTAAGCCCTGATAAAATGAGAAAAAACCGGCTAATGCTCAGTGAATGCAAGATATATTATTACAGATACAAAATTTTATTAATAATAGTTTGCACCCAAAACACATGAATCACAAAAACCTCACTAGGCCCAAGAACCAACACCCCATGCTACACAGTACAAGAAAAAATGCAACAACAGTTATACTCAAATTAAACAGCTGCTAGATGGGTGGAGCCTTCCTGAGCACTCACAATAATAACAACTGTACAGGGGAGGACAGAGATGTGAACAAAATGAGGAGTAGATCTAAGTGGCAATTAATGCAGAGACTGAGCTCATTATATAGGGGCCAGCAGAGCTTGATACAACTTGTAAGAAGGACGCACAAATAAAGCCATAGGGGACAAAGAGTTGACAATCCTGCTCTGAACAACAGAAAGAACGACTTACTCTACTATAAGGGTGGAAGGGGGAAGTGAGGTAGAACACGCTCGTGATCAAACATGCAGCATACTGTACGTTAGAATTACACAAAGGATGATGAAATCATAGGCTATGTAACACCTCCCCACAAAGAAAAAGAATTTTACAAAGGAAATTTCTTATTACTCTAAAACAATCTGACTAAAGTCTAGATAAGCAATCTGCATTAACATTTTCTTTCCCCTTGACATGTTGTATGTCTAATGAATACTCCTGAAGAAGTAGACTCCATCTTGTCAATCTCTGATTTCTATCTTTAAACTTACTAAGGAATTTCAGTGGGTTATGATCGGTATAAATGACTATGGGGTCAAAACCAGAACACAAATAAAATGAAAAATGCTGTAAACCCAAAATCAAGGCCAAAAGCTCTTTCTCAATAGTTGAGTAGTTCTTTTGAGGTGGACTGAACTTCTTACTGTAATAAGATACAGGGTGTTCAATACCCTGATCATCCTCTTGCAGCAAAACAGCCCCAGCTCCTGTATCAATTGCATCAACAGCCATCTTAAAAGGCTTAGCAAAATTTGGAGTAGCGAGCACTGGCTGACTTAATAGGATAGCTTTAAGTTTGCTGAAGGAGGATTCACAGTTATCGGTCCAGATAAATTTAACTCCCTTTTTCAGTAGGTCTGTAAGTGGTGATACAAGAATTGAAAAGTTAAGAACAAATCTCCTGTAATAACCTACCATTCCCAAAAATCTTTGTAGCTCTTTCCTACTTTTAGGTCTGGGAAGATCACTTATAACCTGAACCTTAGCTCCTGGTGGTGCAACGTGTCCATCACCAATTACGTACCCAAGGTACTGAACTTTAGCTTGACCAAACTCACACTTTGATAAATTAGCTACAAGATTAGCCTGAACCAAACGCTCAAGAAATTTACTGACATGGCATAGGTGATCTTTCCAGTTGTCACTGAAGATTAATACATCATCAATATAAACAACACACCCTGCCAAACCCTCTGTTACAACATTCATGAGCTTCTGAAAAGTGGCTGGTGCATTCTTCATACCATATGGCATTACAGAACATGCAAAAGTCTTTCCTAGTGTTACAAAACATGAGATCTCCCTAGCACGTTCAGTCATAGGTACTTGCCAGTATCCCTTTAACAAATCAAACTTACTTATGTACCTAGCCTTTCCGATCTTGTCTATGCAATCTTCCACGTGAGGGAGAGGGTAAGTGTCTGTTTTGGTTATCTGATTAACACGTCTGTAGTCGATGCAAAGCCGTTGGGACCCACCTGGCTTAGGGACTAGAGTGACAGGAGAACTCCACTCGCTCAGACAGGGCTCAATCATCTTGTGGTCCAACAGGTAGCCAAACTCCTTCTGGATGAGAGGAACTTTCACTGGGTTCACACGGTAAAGAGGCAATTTAATTGGCTTTGCGTCTCCAACATCGACATCATGCATCAACACAGTGGTTCTTCCTGGAGTGGCACGGAACACTTGCGGGTACTCCTGCAGTATTGCCGAAAACTCCTGCCTTTCCTCGGGAGGTAGATGAGAAAGCTTAGTCTGGAGATCATTCATGATATCAGGATTCTTCCCCAAACTATCACTCAGGCTCATGCTGCATGGGAGAACTTCACTTGCAGACTCGGGTGGAACAGCTACAGTGCAGACTGGGTTATTTTCGTCCCGCCTGTGATATAACTTTAGCATCTTGATGTGACAAAGTTGCTTGTTCTTTCTACGATCTGGTGTGGCGATGACATAGATGACATCACTGAGTTTCTTCTCCACGAAATAAGGACCACTCAACTTGGCTTGAAGAGGTTGCCCATGCACCGGTAGCAGAATCAAAACCTGATCTCCTGGCTGAAAGTGGCGTAACCTGGACTTCTTATCATACCAAGTCTTCATCTTCTCCTGAGCAGCTCCTAAATTCTCTCTCGCCAGCTGTAAAGCAGTGGACAGCCGTTCTTTGAACTTCATCACATACTCCAGCAGGTTGACGTCATCTTCCTCCGACAGCCAGCATTCCTTGAGTAACTTAAGGGGTCCTCTTACTTCATGGCCAAAAGGTAGTTCAAAAGGTGAGAAGCCCAGAGATTCATTTGGAGATTCTCTTGCGGCAAATACAACGAATGGAAGACCTTTATCCCAGTCTTTCTGATGTTCCAAACAGTATTTCTTGAGCATCGATTTGAGTGTTTGATGATATCTCTCCAACGCTCCTTGGGTCTGGGGATGGTAAGCTGAAGACGTGATCTGGGTGATGCCCAACTCTTTCAGAGACTGCTTGAAAACATTTGACATGAAATTACTTCCCCGGTCTGACTGTACCTCCTTGGGCAGACCAAACTTTGTGAAGAACCCTAGCATTTCCTTAACCACGTTCTTTGCTGAGATATTTCTAAGTGGAATGGCTTCAGGATAACGAGTAGCCATATCAATCAGGGTCAACACATAAGAAAATCCCGAAGAAGTCTTAGGAAGAGGGCCCACGATATCCACCAACACACGGGTGAATGGCGCCTCAAAAGGAGGAATGGGAACTAGAGGTGCAACCTTTTCGGTCTGACTACACTTCCCCACAACTTGACAGGTGTGACAAGACTTACAATACCAGGAAACATCCCTGAAGATACCTGGCCAGTAGAAGTGTTTCAAAATGCGTGCCACAGTCTTCCTCACTCCAAGGTGTCCTGCCAAACTGGAATCATGAGCCACTCTAATGATATCCTGCCTACAAACACGAGGGATGACAACTTGATGTACAACCTCCCATTCACAGTCGGCTGATGCTGTTGGGGGTCTCCACTTCCTCATAAGTACTCCTGGCTTTATATAATAACAAGTAGAAGCACCAGCTGACTCTTCTTCACTGCAAGCAGAGTTAGCTAGACCTTTCAACTCAGGGTCAGCAACCTGCAACTCAACCAACTCTTGACGAGACAAATTATCAACACTACGCGGTACTGCCTCATCTGGTGAGTGGTCCAAATTAGCAAGAAAAGTGTCAGCTAGGATAACATCATCATCATCATTATCCTCTAAGTCACCAGTAACTTTAGACTTAGCCCTAGTGACAGCACATGCAGAGAACACATCAGGGACATCACAATCCTGGGCCGCAGCAACTGGCTCACTAGACAACTGAGGAGCTGGACACACTTGACTTCCACCAATATCATTTCCAAGTAAGAAAGTTACACCTGACATTGGGAGTGTCTCAACCAACCCAACCATAACGGAACCATTAACAAAACCAGACTCTAAATTCACTCTGCACAGAGGGACAGAGAAGTAATTATTCCCTACACCTTGTAAGATTACAGTTTCATCAGAGGAATTAACATTAGAGCCTAGAACACTGGTCAGCATAAGGGATTGGCAAGCACCTGTATCACGATATATTTTAACTGATTTCCTGTCATTACTGTCCAGAGGACTGACAAAACCATCAGACAGGAAATTAGCACATGAACTCTTGAGAGTGTCACCCACGTTACTGCTCAAAAGAGGAGCTCCATCATGAGGATTTAATTTACCCCTCAAAGCAGGTTCAGTTAACTCAGTTAAAGAATTCTGGGTACTCTCAAGGGTGGACACGAGACCAATTGACTGAATATTTAAAGACTCCTTTTTGTTCACATCACGCTGTCTCCTGAAACATTTCTCCGTAGTATGACCAAGCTTACTACAATAAGTACATTTACTTTTCTGAAATCTAGAGGTGGAGGTGGTATTTACTTCCTGAGAAACATCATCTTTATTCTCTTTCCTGTTACCTGTACTCTGAGTAGAGGCAACGTACTTACTCTCAGCTTTCCTTTTTTCTTTAGAATATCTCTTGTGAGTGAGAACATATTCATCAGCTAAAACTGCAGCATCAGACAAATTATCTATTCTTTTCTCATCACGATATAGGCTTACGTCTTTATTAATACACCTTTTGAAGTCCTCCAGCAAAATCATCTGCTTAAATTTACCAAAATCAGAATCCACATTCTTAGAATTTAACCACTGCTCTAACAGATCTTCTTTGATTTTTGCATACTCAACATGGGATTGCTTATCTTGCTTATAAGTTGTCCTAAATTTTACTCTATAGGCTTCAGGAACAAGCTCATAGGCCTTAAGAATCAAGCTCTTAACTTCATCATAATTATCATATTGATCCTGAGGCAAAGATGCATAAGTTACTTGAGCTTTACCGGTGAGAACAGTTTGAAGGAGTACTGGCCAATACTTTTTGGGCCAATTAAAACCTGTAGCTACCCTCTCAAACAACTGAAAATACTTTGTTAAATCAGATTCATTAAAAGGAGGGACAAGTTTAACATTTTTAGCCACATCAAAATCATCAGAGCTAGATGATCCAGTTCCACCTTCTTTCATGTGATACTCATGGTCTGCCTGAATCCTAGCTAGTTCAATTTGTGGCTGAGCCTGTATCTTTGCCTCCTGAATACGAGCCTGAGACTCCGCTTCCTTAGCCTGAGACTCAGCCTCCTTAGCACGTGCCTGAAACTCAGCCTCCTGAATACGAGCCTGAGACTCCGCCTCCTTAGCCTGAGACTCAGCCTCCTTAGCACGTGCCTGAAACTCAGCCTCCTTAACACGAGCCTCCTGCAGAGCTAGCTGTAACTTAGCTATTTCAATCTGCATTTGCTCATTTGGAGGAGTTACATTAAACAAGCTTTTATTAATCATGCCAACAATTTGATTTTTAGAATGATGAGAGTGAACTGCAATTCCCAATTGTTGAGCAACAAGCTTAAGTTCATTCTTTGTTCTGTTTTCTACATCACACACTGTTTGCACATTTGACAAAAAATCTTTGGCTTCATCAAGCGTAGTAATAGTAGACATCATGAATAAATCACAGTCACAAAATATCAAGCAATATCCTTATGATAATATCCTGAATACCCTGATAAGAGGTCGCCAAATTTATGTTACGGAACAGAGAAAGATAATGTACACTTTAAGTGAGAATACTAAAAATCACTACTGTCCCGTAAAGTTCCAGGTTCAAAACAAAAGAGTTAGGTAAAATTACTAGTTAAAGTTTAATGCTCAAACTAACAACAAAACATTCAGGACTCATAAGGATAATGTAATGGCAAAAAACAGGTTAAATATATGGTTAACTGCAATAGCCTCTATTAACACGAAATTAGCATGAGTAAATTTATCTAAGTAAGCCCTGATAAAATGAGAAAAAACCGGCTAATGCTCAGTGAATGCAAGATATATTATTACAGATACAAAATTTTATTAATAATAGTTTGCACCCAAAACACATGAATCACAAAAACCTCACTAGGCCCAAGAACCAACACCCCATGCTACACAGTACAAGAAAAAATGCAACAACAGTTATACTCAAATTAAACAGCTGCTAGATGGGTGGAGCCTTCCTGAGCACTCACAATAATAACAACTGTACAGGGGAGGACAGAGATGTGAACAAAATGAGGAGTAGATCTAAGTGGCAATTAATGCAGAGACTGAGCTCATTATATAGGGGCCAGCAGAGCTTGATACAACTTGTAAGAAGGACGCACAAATAAAGCCATAGGGGACAAAGAGTTGACAATCCTGCTCTGAACAACAGAAAGAACGACTTACTCTACTATAAGGGTGGAAGGGGGGAGTGAGGTAGAACACGCTCGTGATCAAACATGCAGCAAACTGTACGTTAGAATTACACAAAGGATGATGAAATCATAGGCTATGTAACACCTCCCCACAAAGAAAAAAGAATTTTACAAAGGAAATTTCTTATTACTCTAAAACAATCTGACTAAAGTCTAGATAAGCAATCTGCGTTAACATTTTCTTTCCCCTTGACATGTTGTATGTCTAATGAATACTCCTGAAGAAGTAGACTCCATCTTGTCAATCTCTGATTTCTATCTTTAAACTTACTAAGGAATTTCAGTGGGTTATGATCGGTATAAATGACTATGGGGTCAAAACCAGAACACAAATAAAATGAAAAATGCTGTAAACCCAAAATCAAGGCCAAAAGCTCTTTCTCAATAGTTGAGTAGTTCTTTTGAGGTGGACTGAACTTCTTACTGTAATAAGATACAGGGTGTTCAATACCCTGATCATCCTCTTGCAGCAAAACAGCCCCAGCTCCTGTATCAATTGCATCAACAGCCATCTTAAAAGGCTTAGCAAAATTTGGAGTAGCGAGCACTGGCTGACTTAATAGGATAGCTTTAAGTTTGCTGAAGGAGGATTCACAGTTATCGGTCCAGATAAATTTAACTCCCTTTTTCAGTAGGTCTGTAAGTGGTGATACAAGAATTGAAAAGTTAAGAACAAATCTCCTGTAATAACCTACCATTCCCAAAAATCTTTGTAGCTCTTTCCTACTTTTAGGTCTGGGAAGATCACTTATAACCTGAACCTTAGCTCCTGGTGGTGCAACGTGTCCATCACCAATTACGTACCCAAGGTACTGAACTTTAGCTTGACCAAACTCACACTTTGATAAATTAGCTACAAGATTAGCCTGAACCAAACGCTCAAGAAATTTACTGACATGGCATAGGTGATCTTTCCAGTTGTCACTGAAGATTAATACATCATCAATATAAACAACACACCCTGCCAAACCCTCTGTTACAACATTCATGAGCTTCTGAAAAGTGGCTGGTGCATTCTTCATACCATATGGCATTACAGAACATGCAAAAGTCTTTCCTAGTGTTACAAAACATGAGATCTCCCTAGCACGTTCAGTCATAGGTACTTGCCAGTATCCCTTTAACAAATCAAACTTACTTATGTACCTAGCCTTTCCGATCTTGTCTATGCAATCTTCCACGTGAGGGAGAGGGTAAGTGTCTGTTTTGGTTATCTGAGTAACACGTCTGTAGTCGATGCAAAGCCGTTGGGACCCACCTGGCTTAGGGACTAGAGTGACAGGAGAACTCCACTCGCTCTGACAGGGCTCAATCATCTTGTGGTCCAACAGGTAGCCAAGCTCCTTCTGGATGAGAGGAACTTTCACTGGGTTCACACGGTAAAGAGGCAATTTAATTGGCTTTGCGTCTCCAACATCGACATCATGCATCAACACAGTGGTTCTTCCTGGAGTGGCAAGGAACACATGCGGGTACTCGTGCAGTATTGCCGAAAACTCCTGCCTTTCCTCGGGAGGTAGATGAGAAAGCTTAGTCTGGAGATCATTCATGATATCAGGATTCTTCCCCAAACTATCACTCAGGCTCATGCTGCATGGGAGAACTTCACTTGCAGACTCGGGTGGAACAGCTACAGTGCAGACTGGGTTATTTTCGTCCCGCCTGTGATATAACTTTAGCATCTTGATGTGACAAAGTTGCTTGTTCTTTCTACGATCTGGTGTGGCGATGACATAGATGACATCACTGAGTTTCTTCTCCACGAAATAAGGACCACTCAACTTGGCTTGAAGAGGTTGCCCATGCACCGGTAGCAGAATCAAAACCTGATCTCCTGGCTGAAAGTGGCGTAACCTGGACTTCTTATCATACCAAGTCTTCATCTTCTCCTGAGCAGCTCCTAAATTCTCTCTCGCCAGCTGTAAAGCAGTGGACAGCCGTTCTTTGAACTTCATCACATACTCCAGCAGGTTGACGTCATCTTCCTCCGACAGCCAGCATTCCTTGAGTAACTTAAGGGGTCCTCTTACTTCATGGCCAAAAGGTAGTTCAAAAGGTGAGAAGCCCAGAGATTCATTTGGAGATTCTCTTGCGGCAAATACAACGAATGGAAGACCTTTATCCCAGTCTTTCTGATGTTCCAAACAGTATTTCTTGAGCATCGATTTGAGTGTTTGATGATATCTCTCCAACGCTCCTTGGGTCTGGGGATGGTAAGCTGAAGACGTGATCTGGGTGATGCCCAACTCTTTCAGAGACTGCTTGAAAACATTTGACATGAAATTACTTCCCCGGTCTGACTGTACCTCCTTGGGCAGACCAAACTTTGTGAAGAACCCTAGCATTTCCTTAACCACGTTCTTTGCTGAGATATTTCTAAGTGGAATGGCTTCAGGATAACGAGTAGCCATATCAATCAGGGTCAACACATAAGAAAATCCCGAAGAAGTCTTAGGAAGAGGGCCCACGATATCCACCAACACACGGGTGAATGGCGCCTCAAAAGGAGGAATGGGAACTAGAGGTGCAACCTTTTCGGTCTGACTACACTTCCCCACAACTTGACAGGTGTGACAAGACTTACAATACCAGGAAACATCCCTGAAGATACCTGGCCAGTAGAAGTGTTTCAAAATGCGTGCCACAGTCTTCCTCACTCCAAGGTGTCCTGCCAAACTGGAATCATGAGCCACTCTAATGATATCCTGCCTACAAACACGAGGGATGACAACTTGATGTACAACCTCCCATTCACAGTCGGCTGATGCTGTTGGGGGTCTCCACTTCCTCATAAGTACTCCTGGCTTTATATAATAACAAGTAGAAGCACCAGCTGACTCTTCTTCACTGCAAGCAGAGTTAGCTAGACCTTTCAACTCAGGGTCAGCAACCTGCAACTCAACCAACTCTTGACGAGACAAATTATCAACACTACGCGGTACTGCCTCATCTGGTGAGTGGTCCAAATTAGCAAGAAAAGTGTCAGCTAGGATAACATCATCATCATCATTATCCTCTAAGTCACCAGTAACTTTAGACTTAGCCCTAGTGACAGCACATGCAGAGAACACATCAGGGACATCACAATCCTGGGCCGCAGCAACTGGCTCACTAGACAACTGAGGAGCTGGACACACTTGACTTCCACCAATATCATTTCCAAGTAAGAAAGTTACACCTGACATTGGGAGTGTCTCAACCAACCCAACCATAACGGAACCATTAACAAAACCAGACTCTAAATTCACTCTGCACAGAGAGACAGAGAAGTAATTATTCCCTACACCTTGTAAGATTACAGTTTCATCAGAGGAATTAACATTAGAGCCTAGAACACTGGTCAGCATAAGCGATTGGCAAGCACCTGTATCACGATATATTTTAACTGATTTCCTGTCATTACTGTCCAGAGGACTGACAAAACCATCAGACAGGAAATTAGCACATGAACTCTTGAGAGTGTCACCCACGTTACTGCTCAAAAGAGGAGCTCCATCATGAGGATTTAATTTACCCCTCAAAGCAGGTTCAGTTAACTCAGTTAAAGAATTCTGGGTACTCTCAAGGGTGGACACGAGACCAATTGACTGAATATTTAAAGACTCCTTTTTGTTCACATCACGCTGTCTCCTGAAACATTTCTCCGTAGTATGACCAAGCTTACTACAATAAGTACATTTACTTTTCTGAAATCTAGAGGTGGAGGTGGTATTTACTTCCTGAGAAACATCATCTTTATTCTCTTTCCTGTTACCTGTACTCTGAGTAGAGGCAACGTACTTACTCTCAGCTTTCCTTTTTTCTTTAGAATATCTCTTGTGAGTGAGAACATATTCATCAGCTAAAACTGCAGCATCAGACAAATTATCTATTCTTTTCTCATCACGATATAGGCTTACGTCTTTATTAATACACCTTTTGAAGTCCTCCAGCAAAATCATCTGCTTAAATTTACCAAAATCAGAATCCACATTCTTAGAATTTAACCACTGCTCTAACAGATCTTCTTTGATTTTTGCATACTCAACATGGGATTGCTTATCTTGCTTATAAGTTGTCCTAAATTTTACTCTATAGGCTTCAGGAACAAGCTCATAGGCCTTAAGAATCAAGCTCTTAACTACATCATAATTATCACATTGATCCTGAGGCAAAGATGCATAAGTTACTTGAGCTTTACCGGTGAGAACAGTTTGAAGGAGTACTGGCCAATACTTTTTGGGCCAATTAAAACCTGTAGCTACCCTCTCAAACAACTGAAAATACTTTGTTAAATCAGATTCATTAAAAGGAGGGACAAGTTTAACATTTTTAGCCACATCAAAATCATCAGAGCTAGATGATCCAGTTCCACCTTCTTTTATGTGATACTCATGGTCTGCCTGAATCCTAGCTAGTTCAATTTGTGGCTGAGCCTGTATCTTTGCCTCCTGAATACGAGCCTGAGACTCCGCTTCCTTAGCCTGAGACTCAGCCTCCTTAGCACGTGCCTGAAACTCAGCCTCCTGAATACGAGCCTGAGACTCCGCCTCCTTAGCCTGAGACTCAGCCTCCTTAGCACGTGCTTTTTTTTTTTTTTTTTTTTTTTGCCTATCGACCATTGAGGCCGAAGCCTCTGGTCATTAAGGCAAATATATATATATGTATATATATTGACACATATATACATATATATACAAACATATGTATATACATACATACATACATACACACATCCATGCATATGAACATACACACTTTCATGCACACGTACATATATATATAATAATTTTTATTTTATAATTTTTTTGTAGTTTTATTTTTATTATTTTTATTTATTTTTTATATTTTTAACCTTATATTACTTATAAACAAAATACCTAATCTAAAGACCCTAAAACTAACCACCTAACAGACAAATCGCTAACCTATACTAAATCCTAAGAGACAAATAACTAGACCTACACTAATATTCAAAAAGCCTCGACCAAGAGAACACCATCGACTGCAGATATGTAATGCCTTTCTACATGACATACCTGCACTCATCACCTGATGACTGTCAGTCGAGGCACAACCTAATATAGGGGACATCAATATATGAAAGGGAACCAGACGAGTCAGGAACATTTCCATATACGTCAGCTGTCGTCCCTAATTAGAATAACTTAAGCAAGATAATATAATGTATTTACATAATTTATACAAAAATTGAAGAACCTCGCCCAGCAGACTACCATCGACTGCAAGTGCCCAATACCTTCCTATATTGCACACTTGCACTCATCAGCTGGTGACTGTCAGGCAAGGAACTTGGCTTAATGTAGGGGACATCTATATTAGAAATAGATCGGTGGGAGGAGGAACTATTTAAAATATATCAACTGTCAACCCTAATTAATATTACAATATATACATATTTACTGTTCCTAAAAACCATAACCACACAGTAAAAAAGTCACATCACTCTGATCAGTCCGGTCTCTCTCAAGAAAGCCATCAATTTATCAGTCATAACAATGTCCCCATCACCCAGGATGGTGGAAAGGGTGAAGGGGACGTCTACTGCGCCGCAGTAATTCATAAGTGAAGCGCTTTCACGAATAAATCGCCGACAGCGCAGGATGATATGACTGATAGATAACACCGCATTACAGATGTCACAGTGCGGTGGGAAGCGTCTTTCCATATATGGTTTTATGTGGGTTAAAACGGTGGCATTCAGCCGTAGCCGTGCCAACACTTTTTCTTCTAGGCGACTGGGACGGTTGGCAGTGTCCCAGTCGCCCAGGTACGGCTTACGAGTTGGAATATTTAGTCTGGTCCACTGACCTTGCCACAGAAGATTTATTGATTTCTTTCCGAGAGATAGACTCGACCGTAGATCACGAGAAACGTCCTAAGTCTCCTCGAGCTCCACAGCCGACTTTGCAAGTAAGTCAGCCTGCTCATTGCCGTAGATACGACAATGACCAGGCACCCAGATCAGCGTGAATGACTTGTTGCATGAATGCAACTTATTAACGATGCGGCCCTGGATCTCATGAGAGTCCGTAGTGCAAGATGCAATTGCCTGAAGGGCTGATTTTGAATCTGAAAATATGACAAATGAGTCATGTCTAGAATTGAGAGCATAGTCTATGGCTTTGTCAATAGCAAAAAGTTCTGAAGTAAACACAGATGTATGAGTCGGCAACCGATACCTAAGTGCACATTCAGTCGACCACACACTTGCACCCACACATTCACTCGACTTGGAGCCGTCGGTGTACAATTGATGGGACCCCAAGTGACGAACAATGATGTTACGAAACAAGTGGTGGACCTCCGCCTCCGGCGCCTTGGCCTTTGGTGCTGGGAGCCATGTAACATCGACTGTAAAGCCAGGTGGCTCCCAAGGCGCTATATTTTTAAGCACCAACTTGTCACAGTCACTGGGGTCCACATCAAGCTCCTGAGTCAGTAAGTGGAGGCGAGCGGCAAGTGGCCGACGCACCCCCCGCAGAAGGTGGTGGTATTGACGCAGGGGGTACAGGCCACATTGCCGATATTACTTTTTCTTAATGTCCTTATGCCGTAGGACAAGGCCAGGTGGTCACGGCGAATACGGAAGGGAGGCACATTCGCCTCCACTTCCATACGAGCCACACGGGTACACCGTACAGCTCCAAGACACATTCGCAAGCATTTATTCTGTAACACATCCAATCCTTTCAGCGTGGCATCAGATGCCGAGCCATACACCTGTGCGCCATAGTCTAGCTTTGATCGAATAAGGGACTTATACACCATTAATAAAGATTTTCTGTCGGCACCCCAGGTAGTACCCGCTAGGTACTTGAGGACATTTAACGGTTTATCACAACGAGCAAGCAAAGTATTAACGTGAAGTTTAAAATTCATTCTACGATCAAAATGTATTCCTAAAAATTTTACAGAATTTTGAAAAGGTACCGCCTGATTATCCAAAGTTAAGCACAAATTAGGTACGTTACGATTAGTGAAAACTATAGCGGCACACTTACGTACGGAAAACTTAAATCCCCACTGCAAGGCCCATTGATGGACGGAGTCAAGGGCTGCTTGAATCCGCCCAGCCGAAAATTGTGCATTACGGGAAGAGTGCCATATTGCACAATCGTCAGCGTAGAGTGAGTATTTAAGATTCCTCGGGATGGGAGCTGATGACAGAATATCATTGATCATAATACTAAATAAAGTAGGACTAAGCACACTTCCCTGCGGCACCCCGTTTTCCTGGATAAATATATCCGATGTTACGTTACGGGGCAATTTGACAGAGAAAGTTCTGTCCCTTAAGAAATTTGAAATAAAAACAGGCAAATTTCCTCTTAAACCATAAGCATAGAGCTTCATTAATATACCGTGTCGCCATGTCATGTCATAGGCTTTATGGATGTCCAAGAACACCCCTATCATGAATTCTTTATTGGCAAATGCCTCTGCAATACAATGCTCCAAATTCATTAAATGATCTAGTGAACTTCTGTATTTACGGAAGCCACATTGTTGATCATTTAACAAATTCTTCGACTCTAAAACAAAAAGAAGCCTATTGTTAACCATTCGTTCCATGACCTTACATAGACAAGAAGTCAACACAATAGGACGAAATGAAGTGGGATTCATAAGACGACCAGCCTCTTTGGGTATCGGTATGACGTGCGCAAAGTGCCATGAGTTTGGGAACGTTCGAGACGCCCAAATCTCATTGTACAATGCTAACATCTTAATCAGGTTGTCCTGATTAAGATGCTGGATCATACCGTACGTGATGGTGTCTGGTCCAGGGCTGGTGTCTTTACAGGATTTAAGGGCAAGGAGCAGTTCATCTAGCGTAAACTCTTGGTTGTACGGGGAGTTTACGTCTTCTGTGGCAAAGTCTAATATCTGTAGCTCAGCCGTGCGTTTATGATGTTGGAAACGCGGGTCATAATTGGCTGAGCTACTTACATGAGAAAAACTCCAGGCGAGGATGTTAGCAACGTCCACGGGCTCGTCATAGATGTTATTATTTACTTGCAAGGTGGTAATGGGGAAATATGGGCCTTTATTATTTAATATTCTTATGGTGGACCAGACTTTACGTAATGGTGTTGAACGAGTCACCGTGGACACAAAGGACCGCCAGGAGTCACGTTTGGCCCTTCTTATTATTCTCCTTGCCTCAGCCCGTGCCTGTTTGTATGCAATAAAATTTTCCTCAGTGGGCTGACTATCAAAAATCCTGTATCTCCTATTGCGTTTTCTTAATGCTTGTCGGCAATCCGGCGTCCACCAATGTGCTCTATGCTTCGCATGAACTGTAGAAGTCTTGGGAATAGCAGCCTCAGCTGCGTGTAATATGGATTGGGTTATATTTTCGACCTTAACATCTATGGTCTCCCCAGATATATCTAAATTGGCGATCCTTGAGAAGGATCCCCAATCTGCTTTCTTATAGTTAAATTTTGGAGGTGGAGGGTCCGAAATGATGTCGCGTGTATAAGAAAGACAGATGGGTAAATGATCACTTCCCAAGGAGTCGTCGTAAGGGTCCCATGAGAGATCTTGATGTATACCAGGGGAGGCCAAAGATAAGTCAATGGCCGAAAAGTTACCAGTACGATCATCTACACGAGTCGCTCTACCGTCGTTCAGAAGACAGAGGTTGGACTGTAGTATTAGGTCGGCTACTTGCTTCCCACGACCATCAATCCTCAAGCTACCCCATTGATAGTGATGGGCGTTAAAATCGCCCAACACTAACTTATTTCCAGGCAGATGTTCCACTAGTGAATTTAAAGCATCACTATCAATGGGGCCATGTGGAGGACAGTACAGAGAGCAAATAGACAGATACTTGTTATTAAATTTTACTCTGCACGCGACAGCTTCCAGAGTAGAATTTAGAATCACTTCCGTTTGTGGGTGTGATTTGTGTGTGTAAATGGCAACTCCGTGACCTTCATATCTTCTATACGAGTGGTAGTGTTTGAACTGTGGAGGATCAGGATGATCCTCCAGGCGCGTCTCCTGTAAACAAACAACGTCTGGCCTGTGTACAGAAAGCAAGATTGCTATATTTTGTAACTTATTCCCAATACCTCTACAATTCCACTGTAATAGGGTGAATGCGGCGGTTTAAGATTTTCGTTGGGGGCCAGTGTGCTTCGTCTTTTTTTGTCGCCCGCCAGAAGGCGAGCGACTACCGGGGGACCTATCCCGGTGCTTGTTCATGGAAACCTCCATATTATCGTCGATTACGAGGTTCCCATACTAACCCGAGGAAGAGCTAACCTTCCTCTCCCTCGCTGGAGTGGGAACTGGAAGAACGTGAGGACGAGACTGTTTTGTGAGGGTGGTCAGATTAATCTTATCAGACTTGTCGGGCTTCGATTTTTGCCGCACCGACTGCGAAGGAGCAGCGGCAGCCTGAGAGTAAGAAGTGGCGACAGGGATGTCTGTAAGAGAGTTGGAACGTACAGGGGGTCTAGACTTAGAGGTAGGGCATGTGGCATGTGGAGCGAAGGTAAGGTCAGTCTGTGTCTCCACAGTGCACATCACGGGACGGGACACAACCGCCGATGCATAGGAGACATTAGGCTTGGGAGTTGCATGCAACTCCTTCACCTTCTTCCTAGCATCGTAAAAGGATATGCCCTCAGTCGCTTTCACTGTGCAGGCCTCTTTCTCCTCCTTCCACTTGGGACAAACCCTCGAGGAAGTGGAGTGAGCATCCTTACAGTGAAAGCAGCACTCAGTCTCGGATGTACAGTTGTCAGCAGAGTGACCTACAGCCGCACACTTGCCACACACGATGTTGGAAGCCCGACAAGCCTTTTCATGATGTCCATAGAGCTGACATTTTGAACAGCGAAGGGGATTCGGGATGTACGGTCTTACATTTACAATTTCATATCCTACTTTGACATTTGTAGGTAGCAAAACTTTGCCAAAAGTGAGGATAACTGTGGCTGTCTTCGTCCTTACACCTTCCTGATAACGAGTGATGAATTTGGCATCAATTACATCCTGATGAGCAAGTTCCTGTATGATTTCTTCCTCACTCATCACCATGAGATCCCTGCAAGTGATAACACCCTTGCAGGAATTCATGGATGTTGGGATCTTGGCCTCGATATCATGACAGTGAAACTTACGCAGCTTTAGCAAGTCTTTCACCTGAGCAGAATTGAATGTCTTTACTAGGAGGTCTCCATTTCCAAGTTTTTTAACTTGTTCCACCTCTCCCGCACAGTGGTCAATCACCTTCTTGACAATGAAGGGATTGAGTCTGGACAGGGGAGTAGAACCTAGCGCATGAAGAGTTACAAAGGTCGCGTTATTTACAGGGATGTCAAGCGGGGAACGAGTCTGGCGTCCGTCAGTCTGGGGCCGGTCAGTAACGGTAGGAGTGTCGTCAGGACTACCTCCCCCCCTGAAGGGGGAGGAGGCAGTAGGGGGGTCCATCATAGCTACCACTTCCCCCGTAAGGGGGAAGTGGGAAGAAAGAGAAAAACAACCAAGGGATAAATTGCCCGGGGAAAAAACACCTAGTCTGAGATTACCCTCTCAAACCACTCTCGGGAGGACGCGCCCGTGTATAACTCACACCCCAGAGCGATCAGTGGGGGGTACACTCCAGAGGTGAGTAAGCAAAGGCAATCTCAGGAAACAGATATAGACACTTACTATATCTACTAAGGCCAGGGAGGAAAATGAGATCTAGCTAACCTAACTTTATTGAAAAACGCCCTAGTGGCGAGGAAAACAAAAGCTAAGGCCGGTGAGGCAACCCTGCAGCTAGACGAGAGCTCAGAAACACGTCCTCACTCTTCGCAACCATCCATCAAAAGTCCTAGAACGTGCCTCAAACTCAGCCTCCTTAACACGAGCCTCCTGCAGAGCTAGCTGTAACTTAGCTATTTCAATCTGCGTTTGCTCATTTGGAGGAGTTACATTAAACAAGCTTTTATTAATCATGCCAACAATTTGATTTTTAGAATGATGAGAGTGAACTGCAATTCCCAATTGTTGAGCAACA
This sequence comes from Coenobita brevimanus, assembly GCF_032717465.1. Lineage (NCBI taxonomy): Eukaryota > Metazoa > Arthropoda > Malacostraca > Decapoda > Coenobitidae > Coenobita > Coenobita brevimanus. The sequence goes on along the minus strand of NC_137050.1, from coordinate 42,825,653 downwards.
AGCTTAAGTTCATTCTTTGTTCTGTTTTCTACATCACACACTGTTTGCACATTTGACAAAAAATCTTTGGCTTCATCAAGCGTAGTAATAGTAGACATCATGAATAAATCACAGTCACAAAATATCAAGCAATATCCTTATGATAATATCCTGAATACCCTGATAAGAGGTCGCCAAATTTACGTACGGAACAGAGAAAGATAATGTACACTTTAAGTGAGAATACTAAAAATCACTACTGTCCCGTAAAGTTCCAGGTTCAAAACAAAAGAGTTAGGTAAAATTACAAGTTAAAGTTTAATGCTCAAACTAACAACAAAACATTCAGGACTCATAAGGATAATGTAATGGCAAAAAACAGATTACATATATGGTTAACTGCAATAGCCTCTATTAACACGAAATTAGCAAGAGTAAATTTATCTAAGTAAGCCCTGATAAAATGAGAAAAAACCGGCTAATGCTCAGTGAATGCAAGATATATTATTACAGATACAAAATTTTATTAATAATGGTTGACACCCAAAACACATGAATCACAAAAACCTCACTAGGCCCAAGAACCAACACCCCATGCTACACAGTACAAGAAAAAATGCAACAACAGTTATACTCAAATTAAACAGCTGCTAGATGGGTGGAGCCTTCCTGAGCACTCACAATAATAACAACTGTACAGGGGAGGACAGAGATGTGAACACAATGAGGAGTAGATCTAAGTGGCAATTAATGCAGAGACTGAGCTCATTATATAGGGGCCAGCAGAGCTTGATACAACTTGTAAGAAGGACGCACAAATAAAGCCATAGGGGACAAAGAGTTGACAATCCTGCTCTGAACAACAGAAAGAACGACTTACTCTACTATAAGGGTGGAAGGGGGAAGTGAGGTAGAACACGCTCGTGATCAAACATGCAGCATACTGTACGTTAGAATTACACAAAGGATGATGAAATCATAGGCTATGTAACACCTCCCCACAAAGAAAAAAGAATTTTACAAAGGAAATTTCTTATTACTCTAAAACAATCTGACTAAAGTCTAGATAAGCAATCTGCATTAACATTTTCTTTCCCCTTGACATGTTGTATGTCTAATGAATACTCCTGAAGAAGTAGACTCCATCTTGTCAATCTCTGATTTTTATCTTTAAACTTATTAAGGAATTTCAGTGGGTTATGATCGGTATAAATGACTATGGGGTCAAAACCAGAACACAAATAAAATGAAAAATGCTGTAAACCCAAAATCAAGGCCAAAAGCTCTTTCTCAATAGTTGAGTAGTTCTTTTGAGGTGGACTGAACTTCTTACTGTAATAAGATACAGGGTGTTCAATACCCTGATCATCCTCTTGCAGCAAAACAGCCCCTGCTCCTGTATCAATTGCATCAACAGCCATCTTAAAAGGCTTAGCAAAATTTGGAGTAGCGAGCACTGGCTGATTTAATAGGATAGCTTTAAGTTTGCTGAAGGAGGATTCACAGTTATCGGTCCAGATAAATTTAACTCCCTTTTTCAGGAGGTCTGTAAGTGGTGATACAAGAATTGAAAAGTTAAGAACAAATCTCCTGTAATAACCTACCATTCCCAAAAATCTTTGTAGCTCTTTCCTACTTTTAGGTCTGGGAAGATCACTTATAACCTGAACCTTAGCTCCTGGTGGTGCAACGTGTCCATCACCAATTACGTACCCAAGGTACTGAACTTTAGCTTGACCAAACTCACACTTTGATAAATTAGCTACAAGATTAGCCTGAACCAAACGCTCAAGAAATTTACTGACATGGCATAGGTGATCTTTCCAGTTGTCACTGAAGATTAATACATCATCAATATAAACAACACACCCTGCCAAACCCTCTGTTAAAACATTCATGAGCTTCTGAAAAGTGGCTGGTGCATTCTTCATACCATATGGCATTACAGAACATGCAAAAGTCTTTCCTAGTGTTACAAAACATGAGATCTCCCTAGCACGTTCAGTCATAGGTACTTGCCAGTATCCCTTTAACAAATCAAACTTACTTATGTACCTAGCCTTTCCGATCTTGTCTATGCAATCTTCCACGTGAGGGAGAGGGTAAGTGTCTGTTTTGGTTATCTGATTAACACGTCTGTAGTCGATGCAAAGCCGTTGGGACCCACCTGGCTTAGGGACTAGAGTGACAGGAGAACTCCACTCGCTCTGACAGGGCTCAGTCATCTTGTGGTCCAACAGGTAGCCAAGCTCCTTCTGGATGAGAGGAACTTTCACTGGGTTCACACGGTAAAGAGGCAATTTAATTGGCTTTGCGTCTCCAACATCGACATCATGCATCAACACAGTGGTTCTTCCTGGAGTGGCACGGAACACTTGCGGGTACTCCTGCAGTATTGCCGAAAACTCCTGCCTTTCCTCGGGAGGTAGATGAGAAAGTTTAGTCTGGAGATCATTCATGATATCAGGATTCTTCCCCAAACTATCACTCAGGCTCATGCTGCATGGGAGAACTTCACTTGCAGACTCGGGTGGAACAGCTACAGTGCAGACTGGGTTATTTTCGTCCCGCCTGTGATATAACTTTAGCATCTTGATGTGACAAAGTTGCTTGTTCTTTCTACGATCTGGTGTGGCGATGACATAGATGACATCACTGAGTTTCTTCTCCACGAAATAAGGACCACTCAACTTGGCTTGAAGAGGTTGCCCATGCACCGGTAGCAGAATCAAAACCTGATCTCCTGGCTGAAAGTGGCGTAACCTGGACTTCTTATCATACCAAGTCTTCATCTTCTGAGCAGCTCCTAAATTCTCTCTCGCCAGCTGTAAAGCAGTGGAGAGCCGTTCTTTGAACTTCATCACATACTCCAGCAGGTTGACGTCATCTTCCTCCGACAACCAGCATTCCTTGAGTAACTTAAGGGGTCCTCTTACTTCATGGTCAAAAGGTAGTTCAAAAGGTGAGAAGCCCAGAGATTCATTTGGAGATTCTCTTGCGGCAAATACAACGAATGGAAGACCTTTATCCCAGTCTTTCTGATGTTCCAAACAGTATTTCTTGAGCATCGATTTGAGTGTTTGATGATATCTCTCCACCGCTCCTTGGGTCTGGGGATGGTAAGCTGAAGACGTGATCTGGGTGATGCCCAACTCTTTCAGAGACTGCTTGAAAACATTTGACATGAAATTACTTCCCCGGTCTGACTGTACCTCCTTGGGCAGACCAAACTTTGTGAAGAGCCCTAGCATTTCCTTAACCACGTTCTTTGCTGAGATATTTCTAAGTGGAATGGCTTCAGGATAACGAGTAGCCATATCAATCAGGGTCAACATATAAGAAAATCCCGAAGAAGTCTTAGGAAGAGGGCCCACGATATCCACCAACACACGGGTGAATGGCGCCTCAAAAGGAGGAATGGGAACTAGAGGTGCAACCTTTTCGGTCTGACTACACTTCCCCACAACTTGACAGGTGTGACAAGACTTACAATACCAGGAAACATCCCTGAAGATACCTGGCCAGTAGAAGTGTTTCAAAATGCGTGCCACAGTCTTCCTCACTCCAAGATGTCCTGCCAAACTGGAATCATGAGCCACTCTAATGATATCCTGCCTACAAACACGAGGGATGACAACTTGATGTACAACCTCCCATTCACAGTCGGCTGATGCTGTTGGGGGTCTCCACTTCCTCATAAGTACTCCTGGCTTTATATAATAACAAGTAGAAGCACCAGCTGACTCTTCTTCACTGCAAGCAGAGTTATTTAGACCTTTCAACTCAGGATCAACAACCTGCAACTCAACCAACTCTTGACGAGACAAATTATCAACACTACGCAGTACTGCCTCATCTGGTGAGTGGTCCAAATTAGCAAGAAAAGTGTCAGCTAGGATAACATCATCATCATCATTATCCTCTAAGTCACCAGTAACTTTAGACTTAGCCCTAGTGACAGCACATGCAGAGAACACATCAGGGACATCACAATCCTGGGCCGCAGCAACTGGCTCACTAGACAACTGAGGAGCTGGACACACTTGACTTCCACCAATATCATTTCCAAGTAAGAAAGTTACACCTGACATTGGGAGTGTCACAACCAACCCAACCATAACGGAACCATTAACAAAACCAGACTCTAAATTCACTCTGCACAGAGGGACAGAGAAGTAATTATTTCCTACACCTTGTAAGATTACAGTTTCATCAGATGAATTAACATTAGAGCCTAGAACATTGGTCAGCATAAGGGATTGGCAAGCACCTGTATCACGATATATTTTAACTGATTTCCTGTCATTACTGTCCAGAGGACTGACAAAACCATCAGACAGGAAATTAGCACATGAACTCTTGAGAGTGTCACCCACGTTACTGCTCAAAAGAGGAGCTCCATCATGAGGATTTAATTTACCCCTCAAAGCAGGTTCAGTTAACTCAGTTAAAGAATTCTGGATACTCTCAAGGGTGGACACGAGACCAATTGACTGAATATTTAAAGACTCCTTTTTGTTCACATCACGCTGTCTCCTGAAACATTTCTCCGTAGTATGACCAAGCTTACTACAATAAGTACATTTACTTTTCTGAAATCTAGAGGTGGAGGTGGTATTTACTTCCTGAGAAACATCATCTTTATTCTCTTTCCTGTTACCTGTACTCTGAGTAGAGGCAACGTACTTACTCTCAGCTTTCCTTTTTTCTTTAGAATATCTCTTGTGAGTGAGAACATATTCATCAGGTAAAACTGCTGCATCAGACAAATTATCTATTCTTTTCTCATCACGATATAGGCTTACGTCTTTATTAATACACCTTTTGAAGTCCTCCAGCAAAATCATCTGCTTAAATTTACCAAAATCAGAATCCACATTCTTAGAATTTAACCACTGCTCTAACAGACCTTCTTTGATTTTTGCATACTCAACATGGGATTGCTTATCTTGCTTATAAGTTGTCCTAAATTATACTCTATAGGCTTCAGGAACAAGCTCATAGGCCTTAAGAATCAAGCTCTTAACTACATCATAATTATCACATTGATCCTGAGGCAAAGATGCATAAGTTACTTGAGCTTTACCGGTGAGAACAGTTTGAAGGAGTACTGGCCAATACTTTTTGGGCCAATTAAAACCTGTAGCTACCCTCTCAAACAACTGAAAATACTTTGTTAAATCAGATTCATTAAAAGGAGGGACAAGTTTAACATTTATGGCCACATCAAAATCATCAGAGCTAGATGATCCAGTTCCACCTTCTTTCATGTGATACTCATGGTCTGCCTGAATCCTAGCTAGTTCAATTTGTGCCTGAGCCTGTATCTTTGCCTCCTGAATAGGAGCCTGAGACTCCGCTTCCTTAGCCTGAGACTCAGCCTCCTTAGCACGTGCCTGAAACTCAGCCTCCTGAATGCGAGCCTGAGACTCCGCCTCCTTAGCCTGAGACTCAGCCTCCTTAGCACGTGCCTGAAACTCAGCCTCCTTAACACGAGCCTCCTGCAGAGCTAGCTGTAACTTAGCTATTTCAATCTGCGTTTGCTCATTTGGAGGAGTTACATTAAACAAGCTTTTATTAATCATGCCAACAATTTGATTTTTAGAATGATGAGAGTGAACTGCAATTCCCAATTGTTGAGCAACAAGCTTAAGTTCATTCTTTGTTCTGTTTTCTACATCACACACTGTTTGCACATTTGACAAAAAATCTTTGGCTTCATCAAGCGTAATAATAGTAGACATCATGAATAAATCACAGTCACAAAATATCAAGCAATATCCTTATGATAATATCCTGAATACCCTGATAAGAGGTCACCAAATTTATGTTACGGAACAGAGAAAGATAATGTACACTTTAAGTGAGAATACTAAAAATCACTACTGTCCCGTAAAGTTCCAGGTTCAAAGCAAAAGAGTTAGGTAAAATTACAAGTTAAAGTTTAATGCTCAAACTAACAACAAAACATTCAGGACTCATAAGGATAATGTAATGGCAAAAAACAGATTACATATATGGTTAACTGCAATAGCCTCTATTAACACGAAATTAGCATGAGTAAATTTATCTAAGTAAGCCCTGATAAAATGAAAAAAAAACCGGCTAATGCTCAGTGAATGCAAGATATATTATTACAGATACAAAATTTTATTAATAATGGTTGACACCCAAAACACATGAATCACAAAAACCTCACTAGGCCCAAGAACCAACACCCCATGCTACACAGTACAAGAAAAAATGCAACAACAGTTATACTCAAATTAAACAGCTGCTAGATTTGTGGAGCCTTCCTTAGCACTCACAATAATAGCAACTGTACAGGGGAGGACAGAGATGTGAACACAATGAGGAGTAGATCTAAGTGGCAATTAATGCAGAGACTGAGCTCATTATATAGGAGCAGCAGAGCTTGATACAACTTGTAAGAAGGATGCACAAATAAAGCCATAGGGGACAAAGAGTTGACAATCCTGCTCTGAACAACAGAAAGAACGACTTACTCTACTATAAGGGTGGAAGGGGGGAGTGAGGTAGAACACGCTCGTGATCAAACATGCAGCATACTGTACGTTAGAATTACACAAAGGATGATGAAATCATAGGCTATGTAACAACACACACACACACACACACACACACACACACACAAAGGGGAACTGATATACTCTAAAAACATACACTCACACACTAACACTTACATACACGCACAAACACGTATACACGATCAAAGGAACATAAACACCAACAGACAAAGATATAGTACACACACACACACACACACACACACACACACACACACACACACACACACGACGTCGACCTGAGACGGCTAAATCATCCAAAGAATTATGAATGCCAGTGGGAAACAAAAATAAGGGAAGTGGGGAAAATAGACTCGATTTTGGACGTGACCTCGAGCTGCTATGACTCACGGGCTACGATTCCACCAGTCCTGATCACACCGTCTTAACGACCAAAATTCAGGTTACTGTATTCACCATAGAAAAGATCTCTTGTACCGGTACTGGCAGAGTTCCAGACAGACTCCATTAACACGATCAGTGAAGGGATATCATTATGAATGTGAACAACAATATATCTATCATGAGCCAAAAAAAAAAAAAAAAAAAAAAAAAGGATTGGTTGCAAGGAGGCAAAACTCGCAAAAAGAAATGAGGTCATTAGTAGGTGTAAAAAAATTAACAAAGATAAGGAAAAACACAAAAAAACATTAAAATAAAAGTAAAAAGTGCGCGGAGAGACTTTAAATCAGGATCTTGTGACTCACAGGCCACGATTCCACCAGTCCTGATCACACGGTCTGAAGGACCAAACTTATTAAGAGCTATCAACACTCTCAGGCTCCTATGACTCACGGCCAAGTGTGTAAACTCGGGATAGCGGGAACAGAATACAAAAGTTATCTCTACCATGAAAGGGTTAATGCTGACAATATTAACACTCTCAGGCTGGCATCCTCAGCAATAGGTAAATATTAGCATTTTGCGGTAGGTGACAGTATCCTACGTTTGTCCCGGGCATAAAAGGACTAAGTTTTACCGTAATAACAATCTTAGCCTCCCATGCTCATTCTCAGATCACTAAACATAACAACAGTTTTTAATCAACGACGTCAACACAATGACAAGTGATGTGGTTAATAGTGCAGACCGTGGACGTCTTTCTGATCATATTTTTTATCGTCTCGTGAATTTTGTTTAGATTTGCATAGAATTTTCGGAATGTGTTTGGTTAAACGAACAGCTTTCTTTTATCCCCCTTCAACACGAGAGGCTTTTCTTAAGTTGAACACAATTGTCTGATACCAGTAATAATAATAATAATAATAATAAAAACTACATCAGCAAGATTCAAAGGGTTAATTTAGTTCAGGCGCACAAACAAATGAGGATATCGGTGTGAGGAAGGAAGAAAGGAGATTAGTTCCCTAGGTGCAGAAATTACCAGAAAAAAAAATCCAAACCGAACTAAAAATATCGATAATAAGACGGAAACTTGCTCCATGGATATGAACCCTGGCTCCTATGACTCCCAGGTGGCCGTTTTATCCATCTTGATCACACCGTCTTAGAGGCTGAGTAAGCACATCAACAGTTTTTAATTTAGCATCGCTGGTGATTCAGACTGGTGCACAGTTCTGTTGTTATCTATGAGCACCGTGCTTTGATAGTACATGTTGATAAGTGTACAATGAACGTTGTTGTTGAGAGGGAAAGTGACTATCAGTATTATCTGGTAGTGAATGGAGAGATTTGAATCAGTGAGGGAGTTTTGATAACTGGTGAAGTAACAGGAAAGAGTTAAATGTACAGACTAAATGGAACGTAGAATCGTTTGAAGAAGGAAAGTAGCTGAGCCTTTAAAGGCCTTGGTTATAAGCAAAGGTGTGAACGTGGAGGCTGCAAGAGAAGTGCATGAAGGTGTTTTAGTGTCCACATTAACATATGGGTGTTAGACTTTAGTGTGATATTAGTACAAAAACTCAAGAGCAACAGTAGTCGAAATGGGATTTCTGTGTGTGTGTGTGTGTGTGTGTGTGTGTGTGTGTGTGTGTGTGTGTGTGTGTGTGTGTGTGTGTGTGTGCGTGTGTGAGTGTGTGTGGATTGCGAAGAATGGATGGGACAGGATATGATGTGACTAGAGAGATGTGGAGTAATGATGTCTATGACACCAGGCTGAACAGAATCTTTCGGTGTTATGGTTATAAGCTAGGGACTGAAAATTATATATGTGAGTGAATGTGAGTTTGGGAGAAGGCGTGACAGACCATCAAGAAGGTTGAGACACAAGGGTACTGAGTGTGTAATAAAATGAGGTACAGAAGCTAATGAGACTCGGGAACTGCCAGGCGATGGAGTTGGTGTGTTGAGCTGTGTAATTATGAGAAAATAAGTGCTTAGAATCCCTGTTTTTTACTTGCCTGCTGTCTTTGAACTCGCCTTTTTTGTTTAATTGGAAATATGGAATTCTTTCATTAGGGAAAAACAATTATACTGTATATATGAATCATTCTTTGAGGTGAGCGATAATTCTAGGTGCTTGAACGGTAAGTGATGGACTGTGTGACACATCTTAATGGCTATGCTGTTGATTAGCTCTGCAAATATTTACCTTTTTCCCTTGCTTCCTGGACCCATCATCTCATTTGTGGGTGGGAAATTATAGGCGAGATTATGAAGGTGATGGTGATGATAGAATCGTCAATCGCATGCCAGAACACACACACACACACACACACACACACACACACACACACACACACACACACACACACACACACACACACACACACACACACACACACACACACACACACACACACACACATACACACACACACACACACACACACACACACACACACACACACACACACACACACATACAGAGAGAGAGAGAGAGAGAGAGAGAGAATCACACACAAACACTCAAAAACACAAATATGTGCGTGTACACACACACACACACACACACACACACACACACACACACACACACACACACACACACACACACCGCTCGCCGGCTCAGTGATAACGCTCTCGCCTAGCATCTGCTAAGACGGGGATTCGCGAATTGCTCGGGATGCGAAAAGTTTCTCTGACGAAGCAGGTGTTCACTGTCCTCCTTGAGCAAGAGGATGGGTGTGCGCGTGTGTGAAAGTCAAGGCTTTTCCCTTAGATCGGATTATATGAGCTCTCAACTCTCTTCTGGGAGGGTAATCCTGACCTACCCGGTGAATTACACACACATATCACAAAAAATAAATTCTCCTACGCCCAAGAGACCATTAAATGCAAGAGGAAAATAAGTTCTGAAACATTTTATACTGTAATTGTAAAAGAAAGACCAAGCCAAGTCAGCTTTCAGTCCCGAGCCTCACTAACCAAACCCAGTTATCTACCTGCTTTGGCTGTAGTGCCTTTTGTTCGTCATGTGAAGAGAAGTCTCACAGTCCCTTCATCTATGCTTCTACCTAACTACTTATACATCAGTCTTTCATTCTAACTATGTGTGTATGGTCTGTCCATCTATTACTGTTTCCCTGTATTTGTCTCTTTACACGAGTATAAATTGCTTGGCTAATCCTTGCGTCTGTCTTTCTGTAATCCTGTCTTTATCTGTGTGTGTCTCTCCTTGGGCCACCAACCCATCCACCCACCCATCTATATGCACACACGCACCGATGCACGCACACGCACACACAAACAGCGAATGAATGCAAGAATGGAAATGAACAAAACCGGGGCAACATTGAACACTAGAAGAATGAATGCAGGTTAATCATTACTTTCCCATCCATCCATGCAACCATCCACTTAATCTTATCGACTTATCCACCTCCTACTCACCCACCCACAGATCCATCCATCAATCCACCTACCTCTTATCCACCAATCCATCCATCCCTTTCTCCCTCACACATCCATCCATTCTTCGCTGCGTTGACGCCTTTTGTATTTATTCTTGCTGCCTTCAGATCACTTTATTCATCTTGGAAATGGTCTCTCGCACTGAAAGTTTTCCAAACAGATCTTCCCTTAAACTTTTCAGCCCAAAGGCACTATTAATAAACGTATTACTCATCTACATTTAGGGAGAAAAAAAAAAAAACGTCTTCGGGTGGAAGGGGTCAAATCACAGAAATAGGGAAGTTTGGGATATCAGTGGAAAAGAAAGGTAACGAAAGAAAGGGAAAATAGAAAAAAAAAAATCCAGTTCAAAAGAGGACCAGCAAAGAAAAACATAAAAATGACGGCTAAGACGTCTATGTGAACCCAGGCTCCTATGACTCACAGGCCACGGGTCCACCAGTACTGATCACACCGTCTTAAGGACAAAACTTATCGAACTATCAACACTCTCAGGCTCCTATGACTCACAGCCAGATGAGTAAAATCAAACTAGCGGGAATATAATACAGAAGTCATCCTGACAATGAAGGAGTTAGTTGTGACAGTATTAACACTCAGTCTACTATACTCATTTTTAGCTGTATATACACATCTGACGTTGGCTAAAATAGTCTACTACGTTTGTTCCGACTGTGAACGGGTTGTTTCTGATAGTATTAAAACACTCAGACTCCTGTGCTCACTCTTATGTGACTAAGAAAAGCAAAAATTATTAATCAAGCACTTCAGCACAACGACGAGTTGAAGTGGTTTACAGCATAGCCCTGGAACGTATTATTTACTTCTGTTTTTGCCGTCTCTTGGTGATTTGAATGTTGGTATGGACAGAACTTTTGAACTTTGTGTGTGTGTTTTTTGAAGTAAAGCCTTGTTTTTATCATCTTGAAAACGAAACGTCTTTCCTATGTCCAGTAAAATTTTCTGAAGCTTCTAGGAAAATAAATCATGTCACTCTACTGTAAAGGATCAACTTGATGCATCCGTATAGAAGAATAACGATATCAGTGGAAGGTACATGCAATGGAAAATAGTCAACGAGATGTAAAGTGTAAGTCAATGTAATACAGAAAGAAAAACTAGGAAAAAGACGGATATTGTGTTGTAAACGTGAAACCTAGCTCCTATGACTCCCCGGCGGCGTTCCATTCATCGTGATCACACCGTGTTAAAGGCTGACTAAACATATCCACAGCTATCAGTTTAGCATGGCTGGTGATTGAGTGATTGGTGCTGCGTTTGTTGACGTCCGTGAGTGTCGTGTCATGAAATTAAAGAGTATCTATTGTCAAGGCGTTTAAAATGAAGGGGAAGGCGACTGTCAGAGTGATGTGAAGGTGAATGTTGTGGCGAATTGGTGAGGGAATTTATGGATACCAGTGAACAATGGAAGAATAGAGACGTATCTGTGCATAGGAGGTGGAAAACAGGGAAACACATGGAAGGAAAGTGGACAGTACTAGAAGGCCTTGATAATATGCAAAGGCTGGGGTGTCGGGGCTGCAAAACGATAACGTGAAAGTGTTTTTGTCAGACTTTTATTGTTATGGGCAGAGCAGTCAGGTGCGGCATGAGAACAAAGTCAAGAAGTGGAGCAATGGAAGGGAGATTTTTGAAAGCGTCCAGTGGATACATTAATAACTAACGAGATTCGATAACCGTGAAGTGAGCGAGTCCGATGACGGTAAGGTTGAGGTGAATGTGCTCAGATGGTATGGTCGTATGGCGAGAACAGGGATAAATCTGGTATGAAAATGATGTATGTGAGTGTGTCTGAAGGTTGCAGGCGTGATAGGATGAGAAAAAATGTGAACAGATAATGGTAAATGGGTGTATGAAAAAACGAGTTATGGAGGTTGACGAGGCTTAGCAGTTGACCGGGAATCGAGTTCGCTTGATGAACTATGTATTGTAGAGAAAATCACTCGATAGTCGAGCGATTGACGATTGGAAAGGCAATATACAAGGCATCTGTTGTGAAAAATACACCTCCATCCAATCATATATAAAATGAAAGAAAGGCTTTCGGGATCTGAATGCTAATCGCCCGCCAAAATATGCTGTTGACCAAGGCCAAGATTTCGGCCCTATCTTGATACCCTGAAGGTTTCATGTTGATAACTCAAGCCATTCATGAGATATAACGGTGCTAAAGGCGGACGAAAAATAAATAGTTGGCCTTTGGCAGCCATTTTGGTGACCTTGACCTTGCCTTCGAGTGCCCATTCTCGAAGTTGGCCACGATTTTGTCCATATCTTGATATCCTGAAGGTTTCATGTTGATAGCTCAGGCCGTTAATGAGATAAAATGAGAACACACACACACACACACACACACACACACACACACACACACACACACACACACACACACACACACAGTCAGTTAGCGAGGCACGATAAATGCACTGCCAAAGCACAAATTTTGTCAACCATGAAAACAATCAGAATGGTTAAATAAATAAATGAATAAATAAATAAATAAAACGGTAACAGGCAATTCCTCTTTACCCCTTGTACGCGTAGGGTCCCTAGGCTAGGCTGTTGTAGTCTGGTACATTTCAGGGTAGTTGGTCGGCCTACTTCTCCTGGTGGCTTTACATGATCGACAAACTTCCAGTCACTCTGTGGGGTAACCAACTTATGCACGGCCGTCACTTCCACTGGGGCCTTCTAACCACTACACCACCAGGTAGGGCAATGACAGCAGGTAAATACTTCATTACCATCATACCTTTTGCATTATATTCTTTCTGCCTTCAGTCCACTTTATTCACCTTAGAAATAGTCTCCTCTACTGAAAGAGTTCCAAACAGACTCTATTAACCCGTTCAGTCCAAGGATATCATAATAAAGGCGAAAACAAATAATATCTATCTAAGGAAGACTGACATATGAAGGAAAAAAAAAGAGGCTTCGGCTTGAAGGAGATAAAATATATATAATAGAGTCAGGATATTAAATGATAAAAAAAAAATAAGGAAAGGAAAAACTCGGGGTTAAAAATCAGATGCAAAATCCACAAGAAAACAAAAACAAACTATAAGTACACAGGCTACATGAGGAAGGGGAATAATCCACCGAGCTAGACCTTCATAGATAATATAGACCTGCTAGGGTGACGGGAAACCACTACCCCTCCCAGCAAGGCAGCTACCCGGAAGAAGGCGGGAACTTTTGGCCTTGCGGTCTTGAGTCAAGCGCTTTACCACTGAGCTGCCCTGCTCCAAAAAGACGGCAGAAAGTTGAGGTAAACCCGGGCTCCTATGACTCTCAGGCTACGATTCCACCAGTCCTGATCACGCCGTCTTAAGGACCAAACTTAAGAGCTATCAACACTCTCAGACTCCTATGACTCACCGCCAGATGAGTACAACCGGGAATACAGAAAACAGAAGTTGTCCTTACCATGGAAGGGTTAATGCTGACAATATTAACACTCTCATCTGGCATACTCATTATTAGTTAAATATAAGCATCTGACGCTGGGTGACACTGTATACTACGTTTGTCCCGGCCACCAAAGGGTTAATTTTTACAGTATTAGCACTCTCAGCCTCCCATGCTCCCTCCCATATTAGTAAACATAGCAACAATTGTAAATTATGTACTTCAGCATGATGATGAGTAAAGTGGCTAACAGTGCAGCCCGAGGATGTCTGTTTAATCCTATTTTTACCGTCTCAGAATGATTTTTATTTAGATTTGTATAGAATTTTCGAACTTTGTGTGGCTAGATAAATGGCATCATTTTATCCCCGTTCAACATGAGAGGCCTTTCTTAAGCTGAATACAATTGTCTGAAACCAGTAATAATAAAGAAAAAATTACATCACTCGGATTCAAAAGGTTAATTTATTCATCTGCACAGGAGAATGAGCATATCGGTGTGTGAAAGACTAAAGAATAGCTCCCGAGATGCAGAAAGTACCCCCCCCAAAAAAAAAAATAATAATAATAATAATAATAATAAATAAAAAGCGACAAATAAATATCGATAAAAAGACGGAATGATCCCAGTGTGGATATGAACCCTGGCTCCTACGACTCCCAGGCGGCCGTTCTACCCATCCTGATCACACCGTCTTACAGGCTGAGCACATCGAGTTTTTAATTTAGCATCCCTTGTGATTCCTGGATTGGTGCAAAGTTCTGTTGATATCTGTGATTGCCCTGCTTTGATAGTATACGATGATAAATGTAGAATGAATGTTGTTGAGAGGGAGAGTGACTATCAGTGTCTCCTGGTAGTGAATGGACACAGACCTGAATTAGGAAGGGAGTTTTGGTACACAGGTGCAGCAATAGAAAAGATAATTAAATATGCAAATTGAGTGGAAAGTAGAACAACAGAAAGGAGGAAATTGGCTGGAACTGTAAGGGCCTCGGTTATATGCAAAGATCTGAATGTGGAGACTGGAAGAGGACTGCATCAAGAAGATTTGGTGCCAAGAGTAACATATGGGTGTGAGAACTGGTTTGACATAAGAACAAAAACTCAACATCACAAGTGGATATGAATTTTCTGAGGAATGTGTGTGGAGTGCAGAGTGAAAAGGATCGGAAATGCTGTGCTCAGAGAAAGAAAGTGGTATGTGTGAGTGAGTCTGAAGTTGGAAGAAGGAATCGCAGACCATCAAGATGTTGAGGGACATGGTAAATGAGTGTGTTATAAAATGAGGGCCCTGTTTATGAAAGAAGGTGTGAATGTGGAGGCTGCAAGAGGACATTATGAAGGTGTTTTAGTGCCCATAGTCAGATATGAATGAGAGACATTGGTGCAATATTTGAATAAAAACTCAAGTGTGCGAGTAGTGGAAATGGGATTTCTGAGGCATGTGTGTGGATTGCAAAGAGTAGATACGATAGAAAATGATGTGATTCTAGAGAGATGTGGAATAATGGAGTCCACTGAAACCAGGTTGAACAGAATTTTTAGATGTTATGGTCAAGGAAAAAATGGGAATAAACTGGGGACTGAACATGGTGTTAATGAGTGTGACGATGGGAGAAGGTGTGGCAGACCATCAAAAACATTGAGAGACAGGGAAAACGATTACGAAACATGAAGATTATCGATAAGGAATAATATTTTAAAAAGTCCAGATGATCATTTCTGTGAGGCTAACGATGATTCTAGGTGCTTGAATAGTAACTGCAAGAGTGTGAGGCCTATTTCATTGGCTATGTGATTGGTTAGGTCTTCCACTATAACTTTTTACTGCCTTGCTTTCTGGAACCTACCTCACCTCACTTCTGGGTGGGACATTTGGTTTATAGGGTGATAAAATCGTCAATCTCTCGGCAGAACACACACACACACACACACACACACACACACACACGCACGCACGCACGCACACACACACACACACACACACACACACACACACACACACACACACACACACACACACACGTTCTCGCTTGCCAACTGGTGGACGGGAGTTCGCGCCTCGCTCAGGTTGCGAAAAGTTTCATTGACGAAGTGGGTGGTTACTGTCCCCCTTGAGCAAGAGGACGGGTGTGTGCGTTTGTGAAGGTCACAGCCTTGCCCTTAGATCGGACTATATGAGCTCTCAGCTCCCTTCCGGGAGGGTAAAAAGCTGACGATCACGACCATCAAGTGATCCTGACCGACCCGGTGAATTACACACACACACACACACACACACACACACACACACACAAAATTCTTCTACATCTATGAGTCAATTCACTAACACAACGACCAGTACGTACAGGAACACTTCAAAAATATAAAAAGAAACATATCTGCAGCAGAGGTTTCAATGCCGGGCCCAACAAACCAGACCCAATTATCCACCTGCTTTGGCTGTAGTGGCTTCTGTTCGTCATATGAAGGCAAGTCTGTCTATCTCTACATCTACGCATCAACCTAACTACCTGTATATCGCTCAGTCTTTCATTCCACCTATGTGCATTTCATATGTCTGTCAGTCAGTTAATGTTTCCCTGCTTTTGTCTTTATTTACAGGTATTTATTGTTTGGCTAATCCTCGAAGCTGTCTCTCTCTTATCCTCTCTTTCTCTCTCTCTCTCTCTCTCTCTCTCTCTCTCTCTCTCTCTCTCTCTCTCTCTCTCTCTCTCTCTCTCTCTCTCTCAGGAACGTGAGCTTGTGTGCCCGCGCAAAGACACACACACACACACACACACAATGAAAGCAAAGAATGGTCTGGAAGAGAACAAAACTGGGTTATCTATGAGCACTTGAAGAATGAATGCATATAAATCTTTACTTCCCAATCCATCCATCCCACCACCCACTCACATCTTATCGAATAATATATCCACCTCCTACTCACCCACCCACAGATCCATCCATCAGTCTATCTACCTCTTATCCATCAATCCATCCATCCCCTTCTCCCTCACACATCCATCCATTCTTCGCTATGTTGACGCCTTTTGTATTTTATTCTTCCCGTCTTCAGATCTTTTATTCAGCTTGGAAATGGTCTCTCGCACTGAAAGGGTACCAAACAGATCTTCCATTAACCTTTTCAGCCCAAAGACAGTATTATTTAACCTATTTGTCATCTATATTTCTAGAGTACAAAAAAAACACGTCCTCGGCTTGAAGGGGTGAAATAACCGATATGGGAATATTTGGATATCAGTGAAAAAAAAAAAAGTTATGGAAAGTAGAAAAAAAAGTTATCGAGTTCAAAAAAGGACCAGAAAAGAAAAATACATAATGACGGCGAAGACGTATATGTGAACCCAGTCTCCTATGACTCACAGCCAGATGATTAAAATCGAGCCAGCGGGAATATAACATAGAAGTTATCCCGACCATGAAAGAGTTAATGGTGACAGTATTAACACTCCCAGTCTAGTATAGGCTACTAATTTTTAGCTGTATGTAAGCATCTGATGTTCGCTGAAATAGTGCACTATGTTTGCTCCGACTGTGAACGGATTAGCTTCGAACGTATTAAAGCATTAAGACGTTTATGCTGATTCTTACATGACTAAGCATAGCAACAGTTATTTATCAACCACTTCAGCACGATGGCGAGTTAAAGTGGTTAACAGCACTGCCTGGGATGTCATACTCACTTCTGTTTTTGCCGTCTCCTGCTGATTTTAATTTTGATTTGGACAGAATATTCGATCTTTGTGTTTAGATTATGCAACCATTTCTTAAAACCTTCAAAACGAGAGGTCTTTCCTAAGCTTAATGAAATTCTCTGATGCCAGTAGGAAAAAAAATACATCACTAACTTAAAGGATAAACCTAATGCATCCGGAGAGAAGAATGTGAATATAAGTGGAAGGTAAATGTAACGGAAAATAGCGACATGAAAAGAGTCCGTCAGTGTAATAAAAAAAAAGAAAAATAAGACAAACAAAAAGACGGCAGTTGCAGAGGTGGATGTGAAACCCAGCTGCTATGACTCCTCTGTGGCCGTTCTATCCGTCCTGATCACACCGTCTTAGAGACTGACTAAACATATCTTCAGTTATTGATTTAGCATGGCCGGTGTTTGTGTGATTGGTGATGACTTTGTTCATGTGTGGAATGTCGTGCCATAAAAGTAAATGATGATGGTTGTAAAGTGATTGTAACTGAACGGGAAGGCGACTGTCAGTTTGATGTGAGGGTGAATATCGAGACGAATTGGTCAGAGAATTTAAGGATACCAATGTCCAATGGAACAATAGGGGTATATGTGGAAAGAAGGTGGAAAGTAGGGAAGCACTTGGAAGGAAAGTGGACAGGTCTAGAAGGGCTTGATATTACACAGAGGTTGGAGTGTCAGGGCAGCAAAACGATAACATGAAAGTGTTCTAATCAGACCTTTAATGTTATGGATGAAGCTGTGAGGTGTGGCATGAGAACGAGGTCAAGAAGATAATCAGTGAAAGGGAGATTCTTGAGTGCGTCCAATGGATAGGATAATAACGTGATTCGTGAAAGCCGTGAAGTGACCAAGTTTGATGACAATAGAATTCAGGTGACTGTGCTTAGATGTTATGGTCATATAGCGAGAACGGGGATAAATGTGGTAATGTCAATGGTGCATGTGAGTGTTTCTTAACGTGCGAGGAGTGGTAGGCTGATGAAAAAGTGATCAAACAGTGGTAAATGAGTGTGAGAAAAGGCGAGGTATGGAGCTTGATGAGGCTTGGCAACTGATAGAGGATCTAGATGGCTTGAACTATCTCTTTTTGGCAAACACCACAAGGTTGCAGTACCTCCTTTTAACTTATGCAATATGATGCGCATCTACAGGGAAGTTATCCCCCTCCCCCTGTCCCCCCTGCCTCCTCCCAAAATTATGATACCTTTAACGACTCAAGTTGAGTCAGGACTTCCTCGGGCCTCACTGCTGTGTGAATGAGAGTGTGGCCCACTTCGTTAAGCATACTCATTAATAATTTCTCCGTCTATCGCGTTCTTTCTTTTTCTTCTTCTTTCTTCATAGATCCTGCCTAACTCCATCTTTAGGTTGGAAAACGAGGTTTTGATGATGATCATGATGAGGATGATTAATATATATATATATATTTTTTTTTTAACGACGCGTCTGGCATTGCCCACCAGAGTCAAGCCGTGACTATGAAATATACAGAGGGATGCCAAAGAACTGCCATACAAAAACTATTAATTAATCAGGAAACAAAACATAAATCACAGTTTAACCTGGAACCCATCAATAACCTTGTCGCTGGTAAAGCTGCCTCCCTCACCCTCGCCATCCATCTCACCACAAACGCTATGCCAGTAATGCTGGCTTCTATCCATCCCTGTTCTCCTACTCACCATCATCATCACCGTTGGCAGGGTGCAACTGACATGTTGCAGCACGAATAACATGAACTGTACAAGCACACACACACACACACACACACACACACACACACTCGCGCGCTCGCGGGGGGGGGGGCAGTCAGTAATGAAGTACAATGGGAAATCACATATTCTGGTCAGTCATGAACATTAGTGGAATGTAATAAAAAAATAGAAATAAATAAGAAATATATAAATATATGAATAAATAAATAAAACGGTAACAGGCAATTCCACTTTACCCCCTTGTACGCGCAGGGACCCTAGGCTAGGCTGTCGTAGTCTGGTACATTTCAGGGTAGTTGACCGGCCTACTTCTCCTGGTGGCTTTACATGATCGACAAACTTCCAGTCACTCTGTGGGGTAACCAACTTATGCACGGCCGTCACTTCCACTGGGGCCTTCTAACCACTACACCACCAGGTAGGGCAATGACAGCAGGTAAATACTTCATTACCATCACACCTTTTGTATTATATTCTTTCTGCCTTCAGTCCACTTTATTCACCTTAGAAATAGTTTCCACTACTGAAAGAGATCCAGACAGAAAGAGTTCCAAACACACTCCATTAACCCTTTCAGTCGAAGGAGATTATAATGAAAGCTAAAAAAAAAAAAAAAAAAAAAAAAAAAAAAAGGCAATCCAGAATGATATGAAAAAAACTGCTTCGGTTTGGAAAGGGGTAAAACATGTGAATAGAATTTAGGATAATAAGTGAAGAAAGGTTGCTGTTTCTTTGAAAGTTTTGATAAGAAATAGTAAAGTGATCACTGAAGTAAAAAAGTCACAGCATGATAGTCTCGTGATACAAACTCTAACATATGGTAGTGAAGCTTGGATCTTGTTGGAAGGACACTAGTCAAGAGCGAGAGCAGTGGAAATGAGTTATACGAGAGGAGCGTGTGGAGTTGCATGGAGAGAAGGCCTGATAATTTAGGAAGTGGTGGATCGTTGTGGTGTGGATGTGGATGTGAGAGAAAGCATTAGGAGAAATACACTGAGGTTGTTTGGCCATGTAGAATGAATGGAAAGCGAGAGACTGACAAGGAGGGTGTACGTGAGTGAAATGGAGGGGCGGGGGAAGATGGAGGGGGTGTCCTAGTATGATGGAGGGATGGGGTGGAGAGTTATATGATAAGGGTTTGTGAGCGGGGAGTGAAGAAAAATTGCTGGGTACAGGGTAACGTGGTGGTGATTTATTTGTGGCTATCCATTATGGGATTAGGGCGTCTGGTAATAGATAGAGAAGTTAAAAAACATACGGAAATGAAAGGCTTTCGGGGGGAGGGAATCAGATATAAAATCCTCAAGAAAACAAACTGAAAATATAAGTTAAAAGACAGCGCGTACGACTAGTGACACCGGGCTCCTATGACTCACAACCCACGATTCCACCAGTCCTGATCACGCCGTCCTAAGGGCCAGACATATTAAGAGCTATCAACACTCTTAGGTTCCTATGACTCACGACCATGAGTAATTTCGGAATGGCGGGAATAGAATACAGAAGTTATCACTACCATGGATGGATTAATGCTGACAGTATTAACACTCTCAGTCTAGCACACTCACTATTAGCTAAATATAAGCATCTGGCGCTAGGTGACACTGTATACTCTATTTGTCCCAGCCATGAAAGGGTTAATTTTTGCAGTATTAATATTCAGCCTCTTGCGACTTAACATCGCAATAGTTCTGAATTAACCACCTTACTAGGATGACGATTAAATGGTTAACAACACATCTTGCTTTTTTTTTTTCCTCTCTCTCTCTCTCCCTCTCTCTCTCTTTTCCGATTCAGATAGACTTTTAGATTTGTTTGTGTTTGTTTGTGGGATATTCGTCCCAGTTTCCTGGGACACGGGCAAACAGAGAGCCCGTCAGAGGTGCGCACTACTTGCGCGAACTTGCTTTAGCGAGGTGGAGGATAATCCCTTACCGTAGTAATTAATATATTTAATGGAGCATGGGCAACAATGCCAGCAGCGTCCATAAAGACGTCACCAGATCGGGCTAGGGCCGAGTCGAGCTCAGACCTGAGCATGGTGGTGGCTGGGCAGTCCAGAAGATAATGAAGAAGGGGCTCCTCACAGCTGGCCAAGCAATGTTCACACGGGTCTGGCTCCATACCCACAATTTGCTTGTAGCAAAGAAACCCAAGACGCAATCTGCGAAGCCGGACTACAATAAAATTAGGTAGTCCTGGGGGGGGCAACAGGAGGGAATACGACGTGGCAGTAGCATACCATTTTGCAGAGCAAGAGCCCTCCGTGACCCAGAGCTGATGGTCCTCTAGGGATAGTCTTCCTATGGTGGCAGTGAGAGTGCGGATGAGGTGCGAGGGACTAGGGTGTAGTGGGAATGTGATGTCTGGGAGATCGCAAGCTGAGCGTGCAGCGTCATCAGCACGCTCGTTGCCACGAATTCCCACATGTCCCGGGAGCCAGTGAAGGTTAATCGTTGCGCCCCTATGGACAAGAAGTGATGCAAATGTATGAATCGCTGTTAGGAGAAGACGTTGTCATGCAGCGAGAAGGATCGTAATCTCTGAATGGAGGAAAGAGAGTCTGTGTGGATTATGACTCGATTGTGACGATGGTGGTGAGCATGGCGCAATGCACCCAGGATGGCCGCAAGTTCCGCCTGGAAAGCGGATACACCTGAAGAGAGTCGCCAAGCTTCCACTATTTGCCCAGAGACAAAGGCCGCTCCAGCTGCGCCATTAGGGGAAACAGAGCCATCAGTGTAATAGATGGCTGAGTCTGGTGAGGCCAGAGCTGCCACCCTACTGAGACCCTCCTGGCGAAGGAGTGCTGGAATTGAGGAGCGGGGTTTAGCCTCCGATGGACAAATAATATTAAAAAGAGGAGGATCCCATGGCGGTGGATCAACGTATCCAGGAAAGGGAGAGTCGGGATCTTGACAGAGGACTTTTAGATGTGCAGGGGTCAGATTTGGTGTTCGTTTTACCCCTTCATCATGAGAGGTCATTCTTAAGTTTAATAATAAAACTGTATGGTGGCCGTAACAATTAACCAAAATGACGAAACCAGGATTCAAAGGGCTAATTTAATTCAGCCGCATAGAGTAATTAGGATATCAGTGGAAGGTGAAGCCAAAGGAAAATAGTTACTGAGAGGCAGAAATTACCCGAAATCAAGGACAAAAACCAAATAAAAACATAAGTAAAAAGACAGAGTGGTTAATACAAGAACCCTGGCTCCTGTGACTCCCACGCGGTAGCTCTGTCCATCCTGATCACAGCGTCTTAGAGCAGTGGTTCTTAACCTTTTTTCTTGGCGACCCAAAATCCGTAAGATGGTCTATATGGCGACCCAAACCCTCATAAACTTACTCTGCACCAGAACTGAAACAAACGTATGTGTCATATCATGTGACTAAAACCAAAGTAATATTTCAATATTTTATTGATGTCATAATAAATAAATTTCATTATTATTATATGTACTTCCTAAGAACTAAAATATCAACACATTTTGGCAGGAAAAAAATAAATCGAAGATCAGAAAATCAAAATAATTCATTCATGTTCATGATACACCTATTTACTCTGACCATTAAGGAGAGAGTCACTATTTTGGATGTTGTCTGAGACATAAAGTACTGTAATCAGTGAGATCCCTGGCTTCTCAAACTGGGGTGATTTAGATGACAGACTGCATCTTAGGTCATGCTCCGATTGTAGACGGTTTCTGTACTGTGTGAGTGCAGAAAATCCTGTCTCACACAGATGAGTTGTAGCAAAGGGAAAGAGTGCTTTCAGGGCTTCACCTCCAAGAATTTTCTGTTCTTTGTAAATTCTGATCCAGAATGAGCTCAGTGATTCGTTTTGTTTCCTGAAATCATAACGAAGTGTTTCATCATTCTGAACCTCGATGAGCTGCTCCTGGAGGTAGCTGATGTTCGAAATCTCGTCAGGTACGGTAAGTCTTCAGTTTCAATGCTGAAGGGATTTCTTACCCAGACATATTTCATCACATTCTCAGGAATGTAGTGAAAAACTCTTCGATTAGTCTGGAGATATGTTCCATAATGATGCTTTGGACCTGGGTGTGAGAAAATTTTTCGTCATCCAGAAATTCACTCAAAGATGGAACGACGCAGTCTTCCCAGTCTCAGTTTTACTCTTCCACAGCTTCAGCTTCCCCTTGAATGCAGTTACCTTCTCTGACAGCCCAACTAATGTTTGATCGTGACCTTGCATCGAAATATTCAAGGTGTTAATCTCAGCAAAGATATCTGCAAGATAAGCCATTTGCATCACCTACTTTGAATCAGAGAATCTTTGGGGGCCAGTGAATGATTCTTTTTTGCTAGAAATATCTGTCTCGTTCCGCATTTCAGGCAACCGTTGGAGCACCCTTCCTCGTGACAGCCACCTAACCTCAGAGTGGTACAACACGTGTACATGTTCTGAACCAAAATCAAAACACATCCGACTGATGATCCTGGAGGGTACAGCCCTAGATTAATGAGACTGACTACCTGGATGACTTCCTGCATCACTTTCTGTAACTCAGGTGACAACCCCTGAGAAGCAAGATTCTCACGGTGAAGGAGACAGTGAACAATCAGTACGACTGGATTTTCTTCTTTAACTCTAGCAATGAAGCCATGACGTACTCTCAGCATTGCTGGTGCACAGTCACAACAGACATAAAACACTGATTCCACTGAAGCACTTCAGTCCACAGTACCGAAAATATCTTCTCTGGTTGTGGTTGTGTGTATTGGCCGCCAGAACAGAAATTCCTCTTCCATGTCTTCTGAACCTCGGTACCGTACGTATGCCACGAGCTGGGCATCATTACTTCGAAATGAAAACGGTCAAGTCTTAAAATATAAAATGTACAGTACCGGTACTCTACTCCCAGTTGTGTGCATGGTAATAATCTTTTTTTAAGCCAAATGTAATCCCCTACTGTAGGAGAGAGAGAGAGAGAGAGAGAGAGAGAGAGAGAGAGAGAATGTAAAGTGTGAAGTATCGACAAGTATGGTAATATGTTAAAAAGTAATAGTATACAACATTAATAATATCAGTAATATATTTCTCTCTTGGTCCAAATGGCTTGGTGACCCAAATTTGGGTCGCGGCCCATAGGTTAAGAACCACTGTCTTAGAGGCTAAGTAAGCATGGACAGTTTCTGATTTAGTATCGATGGAAGTGCAGAGACTGGTGCCGAGTTCTTGAGTGAGCACCGTGCTTTGAGATTGTATGTTAATAAGTGTAGAATGATCGTTGTTGCTGAGATGGAAATTAGCAGTGGTATCTGGAAGCGAATGAAGATAAATGAATTAGTGAGGGAGTCTTGATATCTGGGTGCAGTAATAGATGGGAGAGTTAAATATGTAGACTATGTAGACAGTAACACAGCAAAAAGAAGGACAGTGGCTGTAGTTATAAGGGCCTTGGTTACAGGGGAATTTGTGAATGCATTGGCTGGAAGGTGTTATAGTGGCCCGAGTAACATGATACTTTGTTTTTATATTAGAAAAAAGAAAAACTCACGAGTAAGAACAGTGAAAAGGGTGATTTTAACCCGCCCCGTCCTGTCGACGTATGGATATGTTGCAACATTTTGCATTTGCCAGTCCCGACGACTTACTGGTATGTTGCACAATTGCAAGGTTATAATTTGCACAATTTTCAATTTTCGCGCGTGATTTTTCGTACGTATACACGGGACACCTTCCTCTATTCCTCTACAAGATGCCAAGCAGGGACAATGCCTTACACCACATAACCTCCCCCCCTCCCTGCACGCCATTGTCTCGGCAATTCACCTGTTACCAGTGACCTGGCCAATAAAGACATTCAGGGCTAGAACGATTCCCCAATGATGACAATGTGGAGGACAAAGTTTACATAGCATTAGAAGAAGAAACAGTCAGAAATGATCAGGTAATGTGGCAAAAAAAGGTCAGGTATGGTGATGAGTTAGTGAGCGAAACAATGCTTATAATGCCTATATTACTGTTTGAAAACCAATATACTCTCGTACTACATATAAATTCGTACCAAGTAAATAAATAAATACCGTTTATGAGTGGTGTGAAATAGTTACCCTCCCATAGAACTCGTTTTCTTTGGTGCCAGCCTGTTAGAAAACCCAGTAAGGTAAGGAGGTACTGCTACCTGGATCAGGTATTTTAAACCTCAGGTGAGCAATTTCTCTATGAATTTTCGATGTTTCTCACCAAAAGCGGAGGTTTTAGCCAAAATTTTTTTTTTCGAAAGTACCTCAGGATTGGGGGGTGTCGGAGGTGCGAAATAGCTCGGGACGTGACGGGTTCATGAATGTGTGAGAGTGCAAGAATGTACAGGAGAGAAAATAATGTGAATGAAGAACAGTGTAAAATAAAAGGATCTGCTGACGCGATGGATGAAGAGACTCGTGAGATGTTATGGTCTTATGGAGAAAACAGGTATAAACTAGAGGGGCACTAAGTGTTGCGTATCTCTCCGACAAGGGCAACGTAACTTCCAAATCACTCTTCATAATGGGTAATGTTTTCACATCACTGATTAGGATTTCACAAAAAGTGTTTTCCAGACCCAGAATCTGTAACACAGTCAGGATCTGTCCCAACAGTAAACCGATTGTTCCCTGGGACATGGGGTATCTACCCACCAAATTTGCTCCAAATCTCTCTTAGTTTTTGCGTAATCCTGTTGACTATAACAAACAGACAAACAGGGGTGAAAACATTATTCTCGCTGAGAATTAGGGAGTGAGAATGTACACCCTATGTGAGTGAGTTTCAATTTGGAAGATGACGTGGCAGTCCACAAAGAAGGTTGAGAGACGAGAAAAATGAGTGTGAAATAGAATGAAAACATGAAGTTGAGCAGACTTGGGATCTGACAGGCAATCAAGTTCGTCTGATGAGCTATGTAAGGACGAGAATTTGACAATGCCTGGCATCCCTTTTTTTAACTTCATTTTTGTCGACGGACTGACTTTTTTATAGGATTATAAAGCTCAACTGTAAAGAATACCTAAAAAGTATGTGTTCATTGTAATTTCTGAGAAGTAATCGATGATTCTGTCTCTGAATGGTAACTGAATGAGTGTGTGACCCGTATCATTGGCTATGCTGTTGACAGGCTCTCCCACTGTGACTTTTTCTTTGCTTCCTGGACCTTACCTCACCTCACTTCTGAGTCGGAAATTATAGGCGACACTACGAAGATGACTGTGGCAAAATCGTCAATCGCTAGCCTGCACACGCACGTACGCAAGCACGCACTCAAGCACGCTCTCTCTCTCTCTCTCTCTCTCTCTCTCACACACACACACACACACACACACACACACACACACACACATGGCCAAGACGGGCAAGAAGTTCTGGAAATGAGCAAAAATAGGTCGACTATTAAGACCAGGAGAATGAAAACAGCTAAATACTTCACCTGCCCATCCATCCATCCATCCCTGATGAACCAATATATCCAACCCCCTCTCAGCTATCCATTGATCCATCCATCCATTACCACCCCTCACCCACCAATATATGCTCTCCATTTCTACGAGTCCATCTTCTCATTCTTCCATTCACCTACTCCTCATCCACCTCTCCATCCATCCCCTTCTCATTCACACATCCAACCATCCGTCCATCTATAGAGCATCCACCAGTCCATCCAGCCCCGTTTCACTCACTCATTCATCCATCCATCCACCTATCCCTCGTCCACTAATCCATCCATCCCCTTCTCACACATCCATCCATCCATCCATCCACCTACCACTAATCCACATGTCCATCTATCCCCTTCTCACTCAAACATCCATCCATTCTTCGCTATGTTGACGACTTTTGTATCTTATTCTTCCTGCTGCAGATCAGTTTGTTTGACTTGGAAATGGTCTTTCGCACTGACAGGGTTCCAAATTGATCTTCCATTAACTCTTTCATCCCAAGTACAATACATCATTAATAAACCTATTATAATCATCTATATTCAGGTAAAATATAAGAAATTCCTCTGCATGAAGGGGTTAAATCATTAATATGTGGTAATTTAGGATATCAGTGGAAAAGAAAAATGAAACGCCGAGAACTCCGGCCCCGAGCTGTAGACGTCAAGTGTCGCTCGGTATCCCCCCACCAAGAATTGCACACGGTCTTGCCAGACAACCTCCATGACCCTGCTGACCTTATCAGTTCATCGTTCCATCATACTCTATCACTGACAGAGGTTTGGTCGAAATCCGTCGAGAGGTTCAGGAGGTATTTCGCCCAGAAAGATGAGCTAAACCGACCACATATAACCTTGAACTTTGACCCCTTGACCACTGCATACTGTATCACTGGCAGAAGTTTGTTCGAAATCAGCAAAGGGTTCAGGAGATATCGAGCCCACATTGATAGACAAGTCGACCCCATATGACCTTGAACTTTGACTCCATGACTCTGCTGACCTAAACTGTTCATAATCTCCTCCTACTACATCACCGCCAAGAGTTTGATGGAAATCCTTCCGTGGTTTCAGAAGATATCTCGCACACAATAGTGTTACGGACGCACGGACCCGCACTCAGACGGACGGACAGACCAATCAATTAATGTCTCGTCCTCCATAGGTGGGAGTAGGCACAAAAGGGAACGTTGGATGGAAATAAAAAAAAATAAGTAGAAAGCAAAAAAGTACCAGAAAAGAAACACGTACATAAAGACTGCGCAGTAGTTTACTTGAACGGTGGCTCCATTGACTCAACAGGCCACGGATCCATCAGTCCTGATCACACCAAACTTATCGAACGATTAACACTCGAGTTCCTGTGACTCACAGCCAGATGAGTAAAATCGAGCCGGTGGGAATATAATACAGAAGTTATCCCGACCATGAGAGAGTTAATGCTGACAGTATTAACACTCCCAGTCTCGTATACTCATTTTTAGGTGTATAAGCATCTGACGATAGATGAAATAGCATACTACGTTTGTTTCAACTGTGAACGTGTCAATTCTCACGGTATTAAAACACTTAGGAACCCATGCTGTTTCTTACATGACTAAGCATAGCAACAGTTATTAACCACTTCAGCACGATGGCGAGTTGAAGTGGTTAACAGTACTGCCTGGGATGTCTTATTCACTTCTGTTTCTGCTGTCTTCTGCTGATTTTAATTTTGATTTGGACAGAATATTCGAACTCTGTGTATAGATTATGCAACCATTTCTTATAACCTTGAAAACGAGAGGTCTTTCCAAAGCTTAATGAAATTCTCTGATGCCAGTAGGAAAAAAAAAAATGTCACTAACTTAAAAGAGAAACCTGATGCATCCAGACAGAAGAATGTGAATATCAGTGGAAGGTATATGTAAAGGAAAATAGAGACATGAAAAGCACACGTTAGTGTAATAAGAAAATGACGATAAAGAAACGGCAGTTGCAGAGGTGGATGTGAAACCAAGCTCCATCGACTCGGCTGCCCTTCCATCCTTCCAGATCACACCGTCTTAGTGGCTGACTAAACATATCCACAGTTATTTATTTAGCATGGCTGGTGATTGAGTGATTGGTGATGAGTTTGTTCATGTCTGGAATGTTGTGCCATGAAAGTAAATAATGATGGTTGTAAAGTGACTGTAACTGAAGTAGAAGGAAACTGTCAGTTTGGTGTGAGAGTGAATGTCGAGACGAATTGGTCAGAGAATTTAAGGATACCAACGTCCAGTGGAACAATAGAGGTAAATGTGCAAAGAAGGTGGAATATAGGGAAGGACATGGAAGGAAAGTTAACAGTATTAGAAGGCCTTGATCCTATACAGAGGTTGGGAGTGTCGGGGCAGCAAAACGGTAATATGAAAGTGTTTTAATCTGACCTCTAATGTTTTGGGTGAAGCCGTGAGGTGTGGCATGAGAACGAGGTCAAGAAGAGAATCAGTGGAAGGTAGATTTTGAGGGTGTCCAGTGGATAGGATAATAATTAACATGATTCGTGAAAGCCGTGAAGTGAGCAAGTCTGATGACAGTAGGATTTAGGTGACTGTGCTTAGATGTTATGGTCATATAGCGAGAACGGGGATAAATGTGGTAATAAAAAGGGTGCATGTGAGTGTTTTTTAACGTGCGAGGAGTGGTAGGCTGATGAAGAAGTGATGAAACAGTGGTAAATGAGTGTGAGAAAAGGCGAGGTATGGTGCTTGATGAGGCTTGGCAACTGACAGAGGATCGAGTTGGCTTGACGATCTATTTATTGTGGCAAACACCACAAGTTTTCGGAACCTCCTTTTATCTTATGCAATATGAAGCGCATCTACAGAGAAGTTTCCCCCTTCCCCGTCCCCCCTGCTTCCCCAAACAAATATGATAACAGCTCAAGTGGAGTCAGGATTTCCTCGGGCTTCACTGCTGTGTGGATGAGTGTGTGACCCACTTCACTGGGCATACTGTTAATTATTTCTCCGTCTATAGCATACTCTTTGATTTTTTCTTCTTTTTCATAGATCCTGCCTAACTCCATCTATCGGTTGGAAAACGATTTTGGAATGATATTGATGATGATCATGGTGATGACTGTCAATGAGATTTTTCTTTTCTAACGACGCGTCTGACGTTGACTGCCAGAGTCAACCCATGACTATGAAATACACAGAAGGATGTCAAAGAGCTGTGTTACAAAAACTATTAATTAATCAGGATACAAAATATAAATCACAATTAAGCCGGGAACCCATCAATGACCTTGTCTCTGGTAAAGCTGCCTCTCTCATCCTCACCATCCATCTCACTACAAACCCTATGCCACTAATGCTCGCTTCCTTCCTTCCCCATTCTCCTAATCATCATCATCATCATCGTTGGCAGGGTACAACTGACACGTAGCAGCACGAGTAACATATAAAGTGGTTATCGTAGTCAAAGGGAAAACACACACACACACACACACACACACACACACACACACACACACACACACACGACCTCAACTTGAAAGAGTTTAATCAGGGACATAAGGGAATTTAGAATATCAGTTGGAAACAAAAATAAGAGATAAAGTTGTCTAAGACGCAAACGTGAAAGGACTAAATCAGGGACAAAAAGGAATTTACAATATCAGTCTGAACCAAAAATGAGATAAAGTTGTCTGAGATGCAGACACGAGGAGAACAGCTGTGTGACGTGCGGCGAGGCTCTTATGTCAATCAGTTTGCTGTAAAAAGTAACTAGCCTTAACGGAGAGATCCACTTATATGGTACCACTTTTATCTCAATAGACTCAAAATAAAAACTTTTACTAAAGCTGTCACGAGATGACACCATGTCAGGTGTCAGGTGATGCCAGATTTGGATTCTTCATGTCATAGTACCTTACACAGTACCACATTTATGTATCCAACGACCTTCTTTTAACAAATCCTCAAGAAGAAGCAGAAACAGAAGGAGTGGAAGAAGAAGAAGAAGAAGAGGAGGAAAGCTGGGCACTTACTGACCTGTTGCCTATCGCAGCAGGTAAAAAGACTTGACATAAAAAACAAAGACGGGAACATCGCCGTGTGAACTCGGACTCCCATGACTAAAGGGCAACGATTCCACCAGTCCTGATCACACCGTCTTAAGGACCAAAATTCAGGTTACTTTACTGACCATAGAAACTATCTCTTGTACAGAATGAGTTAGAGACAGACTCCATTATCTCGTTCAGCCAAAGGATCACATAATGGGGAAGTTAAAAAATGTATCACAAACCAAATAGATAAAAAAAAAAAGTTCGGTTGTAAGGAGGTAAAACACATTTAACGGAATTTAGGATATTATACAATTAATAAATCAAGAAGAGGCAAACGCCGCGGGTCGCATAGCCTCACTCACCCTCTAACTCCACCCACATGGGTCCATCTGTGTAGCCCTCCAGGCAGCGACTCTTCCTTCTCTATGTATCTCCCGACAGGAGAGATCGACCTGCTCCAGCCATGAGTTACGTGGCCTTCCCTTTAGCCTCCTTCACCCTGGGTCAACTCTTTCAGAGATCACCCTGTGAGCAGGATCAGCCTCAGGAAAGCAGGACCACGTGCCCATATAGCTGGAGTTGGCGTTGATGGATTTTGTGGGTAATAGGCCTCGATTCAGTCTCACTGAGTAGTCGCTCGTTACGCACTCGGTTGTACCAGTGATATTCCATGATCCTGCAAAGACACTTAGTACCAAAGGAGTCAATTCGCCGTTTCAAGTCACTGTTTAGTGTCCATGTCTCACAGCCATAAAGTAAGACAGGGAGAACCAGCGCCGTGAAGATGCTAAATTTCGTCCTTCTACACAAATAACGACAGCGCCAAATACCCAAACTGAGCGAATCCATAACCTTGTAGGCCAGACCAATGGGACGAGAGATCTCACTGTCTGATCTACCGTTGTTATGGACCACACTACAAAGAAATGTGAATCTTTCCAAGACATCTACATCCTCACCACATGTTTGGACAGATTGAACTGCTTCATCCAACAAGCCACCAAATGCCTGGACATTGGTCAAGGTGAAAGAGACCTTTAATCCCCGTGGCTTTGAATTCTCGTAATTCCCCGAGCGCGACTCAGTAGTATCATCCAGCGACTCTGCTGGGATAACTGCATCAGAAAAATCAATGTCGGTCTATCTATCTTTTTATCTAATGCCAGACGCCTCAATTCCGTTTGGGGTGGCCACAAACAAATCGCCTCCAAGTCGCCCTGTCCCCCGCCATTTCACTGCCCTGCTCCCAACTCACACCCCCCTCTCTCATATACCTCTCCACCCCATCCCTCCATCTCATCCTCGGCCTCCCCCTCCCTCTTCCCCCCTCCACCTCACTCACATACACTCTCTTCGTCAGTCTTTCACCCTCCATCCTCTCCACATGGCCAAACCACCTCAGTGTGTTCCTCCTAACGCTTCCTATCACATCCACATCCACACCACAACGCTCCTTTATGTCGGTAACTATGAAAAAATGTAAAAAAAAAAAAAAAAGATAAGGATATGAAAATATAGCAAAAATAACAATAAAATGAGATACAACTACCAAAAAGGAACAAAATAAAAAGTAAGAAGACGGTCCGCTCAGAATGTGAACCCGGTATCCTATGACTCACAGGCCACCATTCCACCAATCCTGATCACGCCGTCTTAAGGATCAAACTTATTAGGTAATATCAATACTCTCAGGCTCCTATGACTCACGGCCAGATGAGTAAAATCAG
Organism: Coenobita brevimanus; assembly: GCF_032717465.1. Lineage (NCBI taxonomy): Eukaryota > Metazoa > Arthropoda > Malacostraca > Decapoda > Coenobitidae > Coenobita > Coenobita brevimanus. Next base: position 42,793,201 of record NC_137050.1, on the reverse strand, counting down.
GATAACGGTAGTAGAATACAGAAGTCATCTCTACCATGGAAAGGTTAATGCTGACAGTATTACTACTCTCATGCTCGCGTTCCCACTATTAGCTAAATATTAGCATTTGGCGGAAGGTGACACAGTATCCTACGTTAGTCCCGGCCATGAAGGGGCTAATTTTTACAGCACTAACACTTTCAGCCTCTAATGCTCCTTCTCAGATGACTAAACACAGCAACAGTTTTTAATCAACGACGTCAACACAATGACGAGTGATGTGGTTAATAGCGCAGACCGTGGACGTCTTTCTTATTTTTACCGTCTCATGATGATTTTTATTTACATTTGGATAGAATTTTTGGAATGTGTTTGGTTAAATGAGTAGCTTTCGTTTATCTCCCTTCAACACGAGAGGCCTTTCTTAAGTTAAACGCAACTGTCTGATATCAGTAATAAATAAAAAGGAAAATACATTACCAGGATTCACAGGGTTAAATTCGTCCGCATAGAAGAGTTTGGATATCGCTGTAGGAAAGGAAGAAAGGAAAATAGTTCCCCAGATGCACAAACTACCCGGAAAAAAAAAAAAACGAAAAATAATAGCTATAAAAAGACGGGGACTATCATCATGGATATGAACCCTGGCTCCTATGACTCCCAGGTGGCCGTCGTATCCATCTTGATCACACCGACTTAGAGGCTGAGTAAGCAAAACGGTTTTGAACATCTTTGGTAATTCTGATTGGTACAGATTTCTGTTGTTATCTATGAGCACGGTGCTTTGATAGTACATGTTGGTAAGTCTAGAGCGGCTGTTATTGTTGAGAGGGGGAGTGACTATCAGTGTTTGCTGGCCGTGAACGAAGAGAGACAAAATATTGAGGGAGTTCTGTACCCGGGTGCAGTTACAGAAATGCAAGTTTAATGTGCAGATTGAATGGAGCATAGATATGTATGAAGAAAGAAAGTGGCTGAACCTTTAATGGCCTTGGTTATAAGCAAAGGTGTGAATGTGGAGGCTGCAAGAGGACTGCATGAAGGTGTTTTAGTGCCCACATTAACATATGGGTGTGAGACTTTGGTTTTATATTAGAACGAAAACTCAAGAACAACAGTAGTGGAAATGGAATTTCTGATGTGTGTGTGTGTGTGTGTGTGTGTGTGTGTGTGTGTGTGTGTGTGTGTGTGTGTGTGTGAAGAATGGCTAGGACAGGATATGATGTGACTGTAGAGAGATGTGGCGTAATGAAATCTACTGACACCAGGCCGAACACAATCGTTCGATGTTATGGGTATAATCTAGGGACTGAAAATCATATATGTGAGTGAATGTGAGTTTGGGAGAAGGCGTGACAGGCCATCAAGAAGGTTGAGACACAAGGATACTGAGTGTGTAATAAAATGAGGTACAGAAGCTAATGAGACTCGGGAACTGCCAGGCGATGGAGCTGGTGTGTTGAGCTGTGTAAGGAGGAGAAAATGAGTGCTTAGCACCCCTTCTCTTTACTTGACTGCTGTCGATGAACTCGTCTTTTTTTCTTTCTTTAAAGGAAATATGAAATTCATCTATATGGGAAATAATAATATAGGGATCATTCTTTGAGGTGAGCGATGATTCTAGGTGCTCGAACGGTAAGTGATGGACTGTGTGACACATCTTAATGGCTATGCTGTTGATTAGCTCTGCAAGTATAAATCTTTTTTCCTTGCTTCCTGCCCCCGACATCATTTCATCTGTGGGTGGGAAATTATAGGCGAGATTATGGAGGTGATGGTGATGATAGAATCGTCAATCGCTTGCCAGAACACACACACACACACACACACACACACACACACACACACACACACACACACACACACTAGCCGGCTCAGTGGTAACGCTCTCGCCTAGCATCCGCGAAGACGGGGGTTCGTGCCTTGCTGGGCATGCGAAAAATTTCACTGACGATACGGGTGGGTACTGTCCCCCTTGAGCAAGGAGATGGGTGTGTACGTGTTTGAAGGTCAAGGCTTTGCCATTAGAACGAACTATATGAGCTCTCAGCTCTTTTCCGGGAGGGTATAATGATGATGACTGCAACCATCAGATGATTCTGACCGACCCTATGAATTACAAAGAGAGAGAGTGTGAGGGAGAGAGAGAGAATCACACACAGACACACAAAAACACACAAAGACACAAAAACACAAAGAGACACAAAAACACACAGGCACATAGATGTACACACAATAAATCAGAAAGTCACACATACACAACACACAACACAAAGAGTAAATCTCCCACTCCAAAGAGACGATTAAATGCAAAAGGAAAATAAGTTCAGAAACATTCTATACTGTAACTGTAGAAGAAAGACCAAGCCAAGTCAGGTTTCAGTCCCGAGCCTCACTAACCAGACCCAGTTACCTACCTGCTTTGGCTGTAGTGCCTTTTGTTCGTTATGTGAAGAGAAGTCTCACAGCCTCTTCATCTACGCATCTGCTTAACTACTTATAAATCAGTCTTTCATGCTATGTGCGTATCGTCTGTCCATATAATACGGTTTCCTTGTATTTGTCTCTCTATACGAGTATAACTTGCTTGGCTAATCCTTGCGTTTGTCTCTCTGTTATCCTGTCTCTATATCTGCGTGTCTCTCCTTGGACCACCCACCCATCCACCCACTCACCTATTCGCACCGACGCACGCACGCACGCACGCACACACAGACAAACAGCCAATGAAAGCAAGAATGCCCTGGAAAAGGAAAAAAAAAAGGGTCAACTATGAACACTACAAGAATGAATGCAGGTAAATACATTACTTCCCCATCCATCCATCCATCCAACCATCCACTTAATCTTATCGACTAATATATCTACCTTCCATTCACCTTCCCATTACATCTTATCCACCAATCCATCCATCCCCCTCTCCCTCACACATCATTCCACTTTTCGCTATGTGGATACCTTTCGTATTTTATTTTTGCTGCCTTCAGATCACTTTATTCAGCTTGAAAATGGTCTCTCGCACTGAAAGGTTGCAAACAGATATTCCATTAACCTCTTCAGCCCAACGACAGTATTATTAAACCTATTAGTCATCTATATTTACTGAGCATAAAGACATGTTCTTGGCTTGAAGGGGTAAAAACATCGATATGAGAAATTTAGGATATCAGTGGAAAAGAAAAATAAGGAAGGTTAGGGAGAATATGAAAAAAAAGTTTTCGAGTTAAAAAAAAAAAAAAGTACCAGAAAAGAAAAATATACAAAAAAGACGGCTAAGACGACTATGTGAACCCGGGCTCCTATGACTCACAGGCCACGGTTCCACCAGTACTGATCACACCGTCTTAAGGACCAAACTTATCTAATGATTAACACTCTCGATCTCGTATGACTCACAGCCAGATGAGTAAAATCAAGCTAGCGGGAATATAATACAGAAGTTATCCCGACCTTGCGAGACTAAATGGTGACAGTATTAACACTCCCAGTCTAGTATAGGCTACTCATTTTTAGCTGTATATAAGCATCTGACGTTAGCTGAAATAGTACACTACGTTTGTTCCGCCTGTGAACGAGTTAATTCACATAGTTTTACAACACTCAGACTCCTATGCTCACCCTTACGTGACTAAGCATAGCAACAGTTATTAATCAACCACTTCAGCACGATGACCAGTTGAAGTGATTGATAGTACAGCCCGGTAATGCCTTGTTCACTTTTGTTTTTGCCACATCCTTATTATTATAATTCAGATATGGACAGAATATTCTAGCTTTTGTGTTTAGACTTACAGCTTTGTTTTATCATATTCAAACCGAGAGGTCTTTTCTAAGTTTAATTAAATTCTCTGATGCGAATAGGAAAAAAAAAAATCACTAACTTCAAGGATAAACCAATTCATCCGGACAGAAGAATGAGGATATCAGCGGAAGGTAAATGGAAAGGAAAATAGTTAAGGAGATACAAAGCGTACGGGAATGTAATAAAAAAAATAACACTAGGAAAAAGACAGGTATGACAAAGTGGATGTGAAACCTAACTCCTATACTCTTCGGCGATCGTTCCATCCGTCTTGATCACACCGTCTTAGAGGCTGACTAAACATATCCACAGTTATTAATTTACCATGGCTGGTGCTTTTTTTATTCTTCTTTTTATGTGATCGACTCTGGGCATAGGCTTCACAGCCTGCTTTCAAGGCCCAGTAGTCCTACGTACCGCACTCCTCGACATGTCACCAATTCGGCGCTAACACCCACCCTCCATACTAAATACATGCTAGGGCTGTCTCATACAGGACTGGTGTATTGGTATTAGCGGGGGTATTTTTACATGTCGGCGGGTCTTCTGGTGGATCAGTAAAGTCTGATTTTATGAAATTCAAATCCTTAAACTGTTCCCTGCCTCAGTGGGATTTGAACCCGGGTCCCTCAGGAAAGTAAATAATAATTGTTGGAAAGTGATTGTAAATGAAGGGAAAGGCGACTGTCGGTCTGATGTGAGGGTGAATGTTGAGAAGAGCTGGTGAGGGAATTTAAGGATACCTACGTGAAATTAACCCTAGAACACTAACGTGGGGTTGAGGTGACCCCCCCCCAGGAGGTGATAATGCGATCATGGGGAGATAAGGGGCCCAGGGTGCTGGGTCTCCCAGTACCTTCATGCCACTACAACTGCTGGGTTTCCCAGTACCTTCATGCCACTACAACTGCTGGGTCTCCCAGTACCTTCATGCCACTACAACTGCTGGGTTTCCCAGTACCTTCATGCCACTACAACTGCTGGGTCTCCCAGTACCTTCGTGCCACTACAACCGCTGGGTCTCCCAGCACCTTCATGCCACACAACTGCTGGGTCTCCCAGTACCTTCATGCCACACAACCGCTCTTGAAAGGAGGTTGTGTGGTGCAGCTCACTTGTATTTTGTATGCTGAAAAGTATGCTTGGGGTTGGCTCAACCCCACGTTAGTGTTTATAGGTGTTAGTTGTGGGGGGAAATAATTGACAGGAATATAATTATTTTGAGATTAGTACATCTGTACACCAGTACATACACTGTACACTCCTATGTGCACTTGTACTTATTAAAGTACAGGATATATGGTGTAACATAAGATTATAGTCTTCATTTTGCATACGGAAGATTTTTCGTTTTTCAAAGAAAAGAATATAATAATTCGTAAGAATTCTTTTGTAATCATGGCTATAGCCTTGGCGATCAATAATAAGTAGTTGTTGTTCATTTACAGGGGTAAAAATAGGTAAAAAATCCATTGCACACTAGTCGTTCTTTGACTTTAGAAAAAAAAAAAAAAACTTTTTCATCCCTCTCCCACACACTTCCTAGTGCTGCCCCAAGGCTGTGGGTAAGTTAGCAGAGGCTCCCACTACCAGGCTGTTCGTGTGCCTACGGCCAAGCCCGCAGCTGCAGTTGTCTCCGTATACCATTGGTCTTCAGCACAGCACAGTCATTAATCTTAGTATTTTTACACTTTTTTTTTTTTTAGTTATCCACCATAGTGTTAAGATTCAGTTTCAAGTCATTGACTTTTCACTCAGATTGAAGAACAAAGTCCATATTTTCTATGTATGCCAAGGAATTGAATAAATTCTGATTCTGACTTTTCTTTTCAATTTTCGAAAATGGGGTTCAGTCAACCCCACGTTAGTGTTGGTGTCAGTCGGATTGGGGGTTGGTGTTCCAGGGTTGAGCAATGGAGGTAAATTTTTACAGGAGGTGGAAAGTCGGGTGGCATATAAAGGGGAACTGGACAGTTCTATAATCGTTATGACTCTGAGATTGTCATTATCGTACCCTGGCAACCTAAAAATTCAAAAGTGCGTCCGATATTGTATCATATTATACACGAATCATATTATTATGCACAAATATATTATACATGAACATTATTATACACGAACATATTATACACGAATCACATACGTTTCATATAATACATGAAATCAGACACACTTTTGAATGGTTGGTTGCCAGGGCACAATAATAACAACCTCAGAGTCGTGCACCACGACTATAGAAGGCCTTGATATTATACAGAGGTCGGAGTGTCGAGACTGCAAAATGATCACATTAATGTATGGTTGCTTTGGTCATGTGTGCCATGGGAACCTGGAAAAGTTAGGAGGAGCAGTCTTGGTGAGATTTTTTGGAAAACTGTGGAGGACGTTCATTGGAAATGGATAATAATTAACGTGATTCATGAAAGCAGTGAAGTAAGCAAGTCCCATGACATTAGGGTTTAAAAGAATGTGCTTCAATGGTATGCTTGTATGGCATGAATGGGGATAAATGTGGTAATGAAAATGGTGCATGCGAGAGTCTCTGAAGGTGGGAGGCATGGTAGGCTGGGAAAAAGGTGAAGAGATAATGGTAAATGAGTGTATGAAAACATGAAGTATAGATATTTATCAGGCTTGGCAACTGACAGAGGATCGAGTTGGTTTGATAAACTATGTACGAGTATCTTAGAGAACATCATAATGGTTTGACACCCTCTTTCTAACTTGATAGTGGACGAAATGACAAGCGGAAATATATATGGGTGAGGGAGGCAGTTCGTCTAATGCCTAGGTCCCAGATAAGTTCCCGTCTGGAGGGAGATTTATACCGTGTATCTTCATTTGATTAATAATTATTGCAACTCAAGATCCGGCATCCTGTATTGAACTTCATATTCACGGGATTGAGTATCTGGTCTGCAACATCAATAGTATTTATAAAAAAAATATTAATAATAATAACTTAAGTGCCCACCTCCATGGGTAGCCCAGGTAGGGGCGTCACAACAACCACCCCAGGGAGGACCCATGGCCCAACACCCATCCCAAGAGGAGACCACGGAGAGGAGCAAAGGGAGTGCGTAACACCCGGGCGAGACGGGTCTATGTACCCCACGACCCTGAGCCCCTCTTCCCCGCAATGCAGCCACCATCAGGAACACCATCCCATCAGACTATACTGCAGCCGGGCCAACCTTCGCCAGGATTAGGGTGGTATTCTTCCTAGCACAGTCCCAAGCAGCACCGCAGTGACGGCCACCATCCGCACCGGGAAAGATGAGATGGCCACTGTCCACTCTTCAGCTGTTACCCCCTGCAGGACAGCGGTGACGGTCACTGTCCGCACTCGGAGGGAAGGGACAGCCAATGTACGCCCTTCGCCTGCAACCGCTCCTGGGAACAGCACCGCGGTGATGGCCACCATCTGCACCGGGAAGTAAGGGACGGCCACCATATCCCCTTCAGTTGACAACCCAGAGAAAGGCAGAACCACAGTGACAGGCACTGTCCACACTGGGAAGGTGGGGACGGCCACGTACACCCCTCGTCCACTGCCCTTGTGACTACCCCACTGGAGGAAATCCCTGGCTCGGCCCACCACCCATCCAGAGGCTGAGCGGGATGCCTTTCTCTCCCTCCCCACAGGTGCAGTTCCCCAGAAGGGTTGCAGCTGAAGGAGCTTTGGCAAGGGCCCATCATGAGCCTGGGGATCAGTGTCCTAGCACCTAGGTGACGCCCTCTGCTGTCGGACTCTATGAGGAAGGGATGTCGCACTCAACTCCTAAAGGTGACTCAACCCAGCAGAGACCACAGTCCCCAGACACCCAGGGGCACCCCTAGGACTTCAGGGTGTGACCTCCCCAGCCCCTCCAGCAGGCAGTCCTCCTCCAAGAGCATGCGGAGGCAAGCACGCCTGCTTGCCATGTTTGGCCTCAGTCCAGAGGGGTGCTTTCCTCACCAAGGCCCCACTAGGGAATGGCCTCCCTCCACGCTGACCAGCAGCCCATCCCGGACGACCCAGCCTCCAGCAGTAGTTCTGTACCTCCTCCTACAGGAAGGCACACCTGACGAGCTACCTCCCACGCCTGGGGGCCAGTTGTAAGCAACCCAAATCCACAGCAGCCCGGGCCAGAGTCAACTAGTCCAATTGTGCCCCCTTAACCTGTTTGTGTATATTATTAATACTGTACCTGTTCTCACTGTAACTAAGGTAATATATGTGTAAGGCTAGTCAGGTGAGTTTTTATGCCCTGTTCCTCTTGTTGAGTATTCTAATTCAGGTCTCAAAAGAGAACCCCAGCTCAGTAGCTAGTGTTCTAAGGACGAGAAGTCGACCTAAGAACACCTAGCATAACAGTAACCATCATCATCATTATCATTTTCATAATGACCATCAATCATTCCTGCCTCAATATCCAACTTGAAGATAATGTGGGGCTTAGTCCACAAAGCAAGGAATTAGAAAACACGATAGGGAGAAGCTATCAAAAGCATACTTGGTGGAAAGGACCACACACTCGTTCACACAGCAATCACCAGGAAATTAAAACTCCACCTCATAGGCATAATCATCCCATTTTTTTTTTTTTTTTCAGGAGGGGGGCACTTTTTTTTTTTTTTTAGGAGGGTCGGGTAATATTCTTCACAGATGCACTTCATACTCCAGTTTAGATCGTAAGCCGACTAGTAAATTAAAAGAGGGAGCCAAAACTTTGTGATATTCTCTACGTTACATAATTCATCAAGCCAACTCGGTCACCTGTCAGTTCCCAAGCCTCGTCAGTCTGTATATCTCGTTTTCTCACAAACTCATTCACTTTGATCTCTTCACCCTTTCCTCAGACTACCACGCCTCCCACCTTCAGACACACTTACATGAGACATTGTCATTACCACATTATCTCTGTTCTCGCCATACGACCATACCATCTAAGCACATTCTCTTAGACCCTGTTGTTGTCAGACGCAAATCACCTGTCTGACAAATCATGTTATTTCTTATCTTATCCACTAAGCTTTCCACACACATTCCTCAAAATTCTCCCTTTCTCTGCTTCTTTTCTTGACCAGGTTCTCATGCCACACCTGACTTCTTGCTGCAACAACAACATTAAAGATCGAATTAAAATGCAATCATGTTTCTTTCTGCAGCCCCGACACTCCGACCTCTGTTTAGTATCAGGGCCTTGCACCACATGTCCACTTTCCTTCCATGTGCTTCCCTATTTTCCACCTCCTTTGCACACTTACCTCTCTATTCTTCCATTGCACGTAGGTATCCTTAAACTCTCTCACCAGTTCGCCTCGACATTCACCCTCATAACAGACTGACAGTCGTCTTCCTCTTCAATTACAGTATAATCACTTTACAACAGTTAATATTTACTTTCACGTCACGAACCATTCACGGACATGAACAAACTCAGCAGTAATCACTCAGTCACCAGCCATGCTAAGTTATTAACTGTGGATATGTTTAGTCAGCCTCTAGGAAGGTGTGATCAGGACATGAGGAACGGTCTCAAAGGAGTCATAGGAGCTTGGTTTCACATCCGGGACTAGAAGCATACGTCTTCTTGCTAGATTTTATAAAATCACACTGAAGTAAGCTGTGCATCTCGTTAACTATTTTACTTTGCATTTACCCCCCTGGGGGTAGGGGGGATTTCAAGAATACTCCCCCAGTATCCCTGCTTGTCGTACGAGGCGACTAAAAGGGTTGGTGATGTGTTAGTACCCCACTCCGTAAAAAGAACTAACTAAAAAAGCGAATAAAGCGCTTTGGACCCGGACGGACCATACGTTGACGACTAAGGAACGGACAAACATTCTTAGGGTGGGAACGTGGAATGTGAGAGGAGTGAATGATGAAGTGAAAGAGAGAGAGATTGTTCAGGTGCTTGAGGAAGCAAAAGTGGATATATGTGGATTGACTGAAACTAAATGCAAAGGTGAAAGGGTGAGAGAATGGGAATATGGTTTAGGTATATGTGCAGGAGTCAGTGAAAATGAAAGGGCAAGAGAGGGAGTATGTCTGATGATAAGCAAGAAGTGGAAGGAGAATATAAGAGAGTATGGAACAGTGGGTGCAAGGATTGTATGGGTGAGGATGAAAGTAGGTATACAAGCATGGGCGATTGTATGTGTGTATGCCCCGACAGAGGATCGAGTGGCAAGAGTGAAAGATGAGTTTTGGGCGAGTGTAGAAGCATGTATGGACAAGTTTGAGAGGAGCAAGAGAGTGCTGTTGATTGGAGACATGAATGGCAAAGTTGGGAATGTATGAGTGGATGGAGTGGTTGGTCAGTGGGGTGTGCCAGCTGACGTAGATGGGAATGGAAGTGCTTTGGTGGACATCTGTGCTTGTAAGGGGTTGGCAATAACCAACACCTACTTTCGGCATAAGATGATCCACCGGTATACATGGAGAGTAATGAGGAGGATGGATGGTGAACTTGTTGAACGAAAGGCAATGATAGACTACATGTGTGTGGATGAGCGAATGAGAAGACAAGTGTTGGATGCAAGAGTGTGGAGAGGGTGGGGGAATGGAGTCTCGGACCATCACTTAGTGATGGCCAAGGTAGAGCTACAAAGAAAGTGGTTGAGGAGACGAAGGGGAAGACAGGAGGAAGCAACTCCTGTGAGAAGAGTGGAGAAATTGCAAGATAGTGAGAAAATGACAGAGTATAGGAGCATAGTGGAAGAAAGATTGGGAAGGTATGAGCTAGAGCAGATGGAAGGGGTGGAAGACGTATGTAAGATATTCACGGAAGAGATAGGCGCAGCGTGTGGGGCGGTTTGTGGAGTGAGGAGGAGATGCAAGGGTGTGCAAGGGACAGCATGGTGGGATGATGAGGTGAAACGAGCTGTGGAACAAAAGAAGAAGGCATATAGCGAATGGTTAGCGAGTAGAGGTAGGGGAGACGATGAGAGAGAGAAGAGAGAGGTAAATGTGAGTAGGAGAAGGGAGGTTAAGAGACTGGTGAAGGAGAGTAAAAAGAAAGTGGATGAAGAGTTTGGGAAGAATCTGAGTGTGAAATGGAGGGAGAGTAAGAAATTGTTTTGGAAGGAGGTAAAGAAAGTAAGGCAGTGTGAAAGGGGAAATAGTAGGGGAGTGAAAGATAGGAATAATAGATTGTTGGTGGAGAAGAGAGAGAAACTGAGGAGATGGAAGGAGCACTTTGAGGATTTGTTGAATGTAGAGAGTGAGAGCAGTGCGAGTATAAGTGGTTGGGGAATGGCTGGGAGAAGAAGAGATGAGAGGAGGGAGGAAGAGATCAGTAGGGCGGAAGTAGTGGAAGCGATGAAGAAGTTTAACTTGGGAAAGGCCCCAGGAATTGATGGAGTGTGTGGTGAAATGCTTAGGTATGGGGGTGAGATTGTTGTGGAGTGGATATGGAAGTTGTGTAGATTGGCTTGGGAAGAGGGAAGGGTTCCAGAGGACTGGAAATCAGGTATAACTGTTCCTTTATACAAAGGAAAAGGGGAGAGAGAAGTATGTGGTAACCATAGGGGTATTTGCCTACTTAGTGTGACTGGTAAAATATATGGTAGAATACTCATTGATAGGGTGAGGCATATGACAGAGGAGCTAGTTGGAGAAGAACAAGGGGGATTTAGGAAGGGAAATGGGTGTGTAGATCAGATATTTGTTCTAAGATGTTTAGTGGAGAAGTATCTAGGAAGGGAAGGAAAGTGTATGCTGCCTTCATGGACTTGGAGAAAGCTTATGACAGAATAGATAGGCAAGGTATGTGGAAGGTATTAAGAATATATGGAGTGGAGGGGAAATTGTTGAGTGCAGTGAAGAGTATGTACGAGGAAGCTAGGGCTACGGTGCGAGTGGATGGTGAGCTGAGTGAGTTCTTTGATCTCAATGTGGGACTGAAACAGGGTTGTGTGATGTCTCCATGGCTGTTTAATATACACATGGATGGGGTTGTAAAGGAGGTGCAGGGTAGGGCAGTGGATATGGGGGTGGCTCTAATGAATGAGGGTGAGATTTGGAAGCTTCCGGTGTTGCTGTTTGCTGATGATACAGTACTGTTGAGTGAAGATGAATGGGAGTTGCAAGGTTTGGTGAATGAATTTGGGACAGTGTGTAGGAGGAGGAATCTGAAAGTTAATGTAAACAAAAGTAAAGTTATGGTGTTTGAGAGGAATGAAGTCACAGAGTGTGCAGTGAGGTTGGATGGTGAGGATATGGAGAATGTGAGTGCATTCAAGTACTTGGGTAGTGTGATGAGTAAGGATGGAACTTTGGGGGATGAAGTGCGTGAAAGGGTACAGCAGGGAAGGAAGGTTGTTGGTACACTGAAAGCAGTGATGAGAAATAGGGAGGTGAGTATGGAAGTTAAGAAGTCACTGCATGATAGTATTGTGATCCCTACCCTGACGTATGGAAGCGAGGCATGGACCTTGCAAGAGGGGAACAAGTCAAGAGTGAGAGCAGTGGAAATGAGTTACTTGAGAGGAGCACGTGGAGTGACGTGGAGGGACAGGTTGACGAATGAAGAAGTGAAGGAACGCTGTGGGGTGGATGTGGATGTGGTTGAGAAGATTAGGAGAAATACACTGAGGTAGTTTGGACATGTGAAGAGAATGGAGAATGAAAGACTGACTAAGAGGGTGTATGTAGGTGAGGTGGAGGGAGGGAGAGGGAGAGGTAGACTGAGGATGAGGTGGAGGGATGGAGTTGAGAGGTATATAAGGGAGGGGGAGTGAGTTGGGGGGAGGGTAGTCAAATGGTGGGTGACAGAGCGACTTGGAGGCGTTTTGTCTGCGGCCACCCTTTACGGGATTAGGGCGTCGGGCTATAGATAGATAGATAGATAGATGGACATTGAAGTAAGCCGTGCATCTCGTTAACTATTTTACTTTGCATTTACCTTCCAGTGATATCCCCATTGCTCTCTCCGAATGCATCAAGCTGATCTTTTACATAAGAGTGACACTATTTTTTTGTTTTTCTGCTGTCACAAGAGAATTTTATTTGATTTTGTCAAATGCTTCTAGTTTTGAAGGTGATAAAACAAGCCCATATAAACATTGTTCGAAAATTCTATTTGAAACTAAATTTAAACCATCAGGAGACAAAGAAAAAAAAAGTGAACTAGATGCCCCGCAAGGGGGGAATCACACCAGCAGCGAGCCGCTACATATCTAGCGCGGCTCGGAATATGACCTTGACCTTGACCTACTTCCACCAATTTCGAGCTCCTAGATTTCCACCCCTACTACATACCTGTAAAATTTTATGATGATATCTTGAGAGGTTAAGTTATTGTGGTAAAAGTCACACAGACTTTGACCTACTTTCAACAATTTCGAACTCGTGATCCACTTCCTCACTCACTGACTACATTGTGTGTGTGTGTGTGTGTGTGTGTGTGTGTGTGTGTGTGTGTGTGTGTGTGGGTCCGTCCGTCCGTCCACTCCTTGCCTTTACTGGCAGTCTCCAGGCTTAAGTTTCACTAATATGGATGCTTTATATAATTTACTTCTGCCTCCTCATAACAGTTCTACCCTGTCTGTGATTATGATGATGACGATTGTGATGATTATGATGGTAGCCAAGGAGAGCTCATACGTATAGTGTCTGGTGGAGTGATGGATAGTGAGGGATTGGGTGATGATGAGGGAGGGAGCTCATCCACTGACAAGGTGCCCGTATGAATCTTGATTTATATTGCGAATATTCATTTGATTAAGAGATTTTGGAACACAACTATTTGGCATCCATTCGCAAACGTTTTTGAGGGATTGACTATCTGGTAGGCAACGTTACTAGTATCTATAAAGAAAATAATAATAATAATAATAATTATAAAAATACTACTACTACTACTACTACTACTACTACATCATCATCATCATCATCATCATCAACAACATCATCATCATCATCATCATCATCGTTGTCATCGTGAACCATCATTATCTAATGTTTTCCACCCAAGGCTGAAGTAAGGCGGGTCTAAAAAGCAAAGACACTAAAAATACGATAAAGGGAGAAGTATGGAACAGCATTCCCAGAGGAATGGGTCGCACACTTATCCATACAGCAGTCAGCCTCCGGTAATCCTGACTCCATCTCAAAGGCATAATCATCCCGTCATTTTTCTTATTCTGGAGTAGTGGTATTTCTCTCTCCAGATGCTTTGTATATTGGCTTTCCGATAGCCAATCCGATCATTATCAAGTGAAAGAAAGAGTATCAAACCCTTTTAATATTCTCTGCAATACATAGTTCATCAAGCCAACTCGATCCCCTGTCAGTTGCCAAGCGTCGTCAACCTCCATACCTCGATTTCTCATACACTGATTTGCCATTCTCTGTTCACCATTTTCTCCACCAGTCAGGCCTCCCACCTTCAGGCACACTCGCATGCACCATTTTCATTACCACATTTATCCCCGTTCTCGCCGTACGACCATACCATCTAAGCACATTCTCTTAAACCCTATTGTCATCAGAATTCCTTTCTTCACAGCTATTACGAATCACATTAATCATTATATCCACTAGACGCATTTCACATATTTTTAAAATTCTCCCTTGCACTGCTCCTCTTCTTAACCAAGTTCTCATGCCACACCTGAGTGTTGCGCCCATAACATTAAAGGTCGGATTAAAACACTTTCATGTTATCGTTTTGCAACCCCGACACTCCGACCTCTGTACAGTATCAAGGCTTTCTAGTGCTGTCCACATTCCTTCCATGTACTTCCTTACTTTCCACCTTCATTTTCACATTCATCTCTCAATTCTTCTATTCGTCACAGACATCTTTAAATTCCCTCACCACTTCGTCTTTACATTCATCCTCACATCAAGCTGACAGTCGCCTTCCCGTTCAGTTACAGTCACTTTGCAACGGTAAATATTAACTTTCACGGCATGACACTCACGGACATCAACAAACTCAGCAGCAATCACTCAATCACCAGCCACGCTAAATTAAAAACAGTGGATGTGTTTAGTAATCCTTTAAGACGGTCTGATCAGGACTGATGGAACGGCCGCCGAGGAGTCATAGGAGCTGGGTTTTACATCCACTAGGACGATCGCCGTCGTTTTTTGTTTTATTACATTGACGTACTGTATGCCTTGCATCTCCTTAACTATTTTCCTTTGCATTTACCTTCCACTGATATACTCCTTCTTCTATCCGCATGCATCATGCTGATCCTGTACATTAGAGTGGCTTTATTTTTCCTAGAAGCTTTAGAGAATTTTATTTAACTTAGGAAAGACGTCTCTTTTTCAATATGATAAAAGAAGGTTATATATCTACACATAAAAGGTTTGAAAATTTTTGTCCATATCAACATTCAAATCACCAAGAGACGGCAAAAACAAAAGTAAATAAGACATCCCCGGGCAATGCTGTTAACCGCTTCAACTCATGACCGTCCTGAAGTGGTTGATTAATAACTGTTGCTTTGCTTAGTAATATAAGAGTTAGCATAGGATTCTTAGCGTTTTAATACAAGTACTATCAGAATTAATCCGTCCACAATCGGAAGAAAGATAGTATACTATATCAGCTAACGTTAGTTGCTTATATTCAGCTAAAAATGAGTATACTACTGTAGACTGGCAGTGTCAACACTGCGTCCATTAACTCTCTCATTATCGGGATAACTTCTGTATTACTTTCCCGCTAGCTCGATTTTACTCATCTGGCTGTGAGTCATAGGAGCTCGAGAGTGTTGATCGTTCGATAAGTTTGGTCCTAAGACGGTGTGATCAGGACTGGTGGAACCGTGGCCTGTGAGTCATAGGAGCCCGGGTTCACATAGACGTCTTAGCCGTCATTTTTATATATTTTTCTTTTCTGGTCCTTTTTTGAACTCGAAAACTTATTTTTCTATTTTCCTTAACGTTCCTTACTTTTCTTTTCCACTGATAACCTAAATTTCCCCAAATCGGTGATTTTACCCCTTAAAGCCGAGGACGTGTTTTTATATTCTCTGTAAGTATAGATGACTAATAGGTTTAATAACAGTGTCTTTGGGCCGAAAAGGTTAATGGAAGATCTGTTTGGAACACTTTCAGTGCGAGAGACCATTTCCAAGCTGAATAAAGTGATATGACGGCAGCAAGAATAAAATACAAAAGGCGTCAACATAGCGAGGAATGGATGGATGTGTGAGGAAGAAAGGGATGGATAGATTGGTGGATAAGAGGCAGGTGGATTAATGGATGGATCTGTGGGTGGGTGTGTGGGAGGTAGATATATTAGTCGATAATTTGTGCTGAAAGTGAATAGTTGGATAGATGGATGGGAAAGTAAAGTATATAACTGCAATTATTTTTCTATTGTTCATAGCTGACCCACTTTTGTTCTTTTCCAGAGCATTCTTGCTTTCATTGTCTGTATGTGTGTGTGTGTGTGCGTGCGTGCGTGCGTCGGTGCGTGTGTGCGTATAGGTGGGTTGGTGGATGGGTGGGTGGTCCAAGGAGAGACACACACAGATAGAGACAGGATGACAGAGAGGCAGGCGCAAGGATTAGCCGAGCAGTTTATACTCCTAGAGAGAGACAAATACAGGCAAACAGTAATAGATGGATAAACGATAAGTACATACTTAGAATGAAAGACTGATGTATAAGTAATTAGGTAGATGCGTAGATGAAGAGACTGTGAGACTTCGCTTCACATGAACAAAAAGCACTACAGCCAAAGCAGGTAGATAACTGGGTCTGGTTAGTGAGGTTCGGGATTAAAACCTGACTTGACTTGGTCTTTCCTTTACAATTATAAAATGTTTCTGAACTTATTGTCCTCTTGCATTTAATCGTCTCTTGGGTGCAGGAGAATTTATTCTTTGTGTGTGTGTGTGTGTGTGTGTGTGTGTGTGTGTGTGTGTGTGTGTGTGTGTGTGTGTGTGTGTGTGTGTGTTCTCGTTAGCGATTGATAATTTTATCATCACCGTACCGTCATAATCTCGCCTTATTTTTCCCACCCAGAGGTGAAATGAGATACTTTCCAGAAAGCAAGGGAAAAGAGTTATGGTGGGAGAGCTAATGAACAGCATAACCAAAGAAATGGGCCACACACTCATTCACTTACCATTCACAAACCTAAAATCATCGCTCACCTCACAGAAATGATCAGCTGGACCTTTTTTAAATACATATTTCTTTATCGATGATCTACATGTTTCATATAATAAAGTCTGTCCGTAAAGAACAACTATACACAGAAAAGAGGTTCTAAACATTGTCATGTTTTACTTTTAAAGGTCATCAGACACACTTGATCGCTGTCAGATCCCAAGCCTCATCAGCTTCATCATCTCATTTTGTTACACACTCATTTTCCCTGTCTTTAAACAATTCTAAATTTTTCATGGTCTCCCACCTCCTTCAAACTTCAGATTCACTAACATATATCATTCTCACTTCCATGCTTATACCCATTCTCTCCACATCACCGTAATATCTAAAGATTCTGTTCAACCTTACTGTCAACAGACTACTTTACTCCGTATCTGTCTAATAACATCATGTCATATTCAGTTCACTTTTTGCTCTTTACATACATTCCTCAGAATGCCTAGTTCTACTATTATTTGCTCTGGAGTATTTGTTCTAATATCTTATCAGACTATCACAACCATATATTACTTTGGGCACTAAAAAACCTTCATGCAGTCCTCTTGGAGCATCTACATTAACACCTTTGCTTTTAGGCAAGGTCCTTATAGATCCAGGCACTTTCCTTCCCTCTGATATTCTGATTTTCACCGAGTCTGCACATAGAACAATTTCCTGTTGCTGCAGACGTGTACCAAAACTCCGCTGACTCAAGTCTCTCCATTCGCGACCAAGTAACATAGTCACTTTCCCCCTCACCAGTAACGTTCATTGTACACTTATGCATGCATCCTCTCAAAGAACAGTGCTCATAGACGTCAAAAGATATCTGCACCAGTCTCTGAATCACCTGTAATGCTAATTTAATATCTGTTAATGTGCTTACTCGGTCTCTAAGACGGTGTGATCAGGATGGATAGACCGGCCGCCTGGAAGGCATAGGAGAAAACGTTAATATCCAGAGTCCATCTTTTTAACGACTTTTTATTATGTTTTTATAGTTGTTTTCGGGTACTTTCTGCTTCGGAGTAACTATTTTCCTTCGGCTTCTCCTTCCACTGACATCCTAATTCTTTAATATGCCGGAATCAAATTAGCCCCTTGAATCAGGGCGACGCCATTTTGGTATTCCTGCCACCACAAGCTTAAAGAAAAAACTCGTGTTGAAGGGGTAAGAGAAAGCTCTATGTCTAACTACATAAACTTCGAAACTTCTAGCTTCATTTAAATAAAAATCATCCGGAGACGGCAAAAACAAAATGAAAAAGATAAACTCGAGCTGCGCTGTCAATGTCATCTCCCGTCATCGTGTTAAAGTGGTTAACAACTATTGCCGTGTTTAGTCATCTGAACGTGAGTATGAGAGGCTGAGAGTGTCAATATTGTAAAAGTCACCCTTTCATGGCAGTAACAAACGTATTTTACAGTGTCACCTTGCGTCAAATGCTTTCATATTGCTAATAGTGAATATGCCAGAGTAAGAATGTTAATATTGTCATTATTAACCATTCCATGGTAGAAATAACTTCTGCATTCTCTTCCTGCCATCCCGGTTTATACTCAGGTGGCCGTGAGTCATAGGAGCCTGAGAGTGTTGGTAGCTCTTATTAAGTTTGGTCCTTAAGACAGCGTGATCAGGACTGGTGGAATCGTGGCCTGTGAGTCATAGGAGCCTGGTTTCATTGCTCATCACTTTGTCTTTTTATTTTTATTTTCCTTTTTTTTTTTTTTTCAGGGTTTTTGCATCTGATTTCTAAAGTTTTTTTTTTTTTTGTTATGATATCCTTTGACTGATCGTTTTTATGGAGTCTGTCTCAAAGTCTTTCAGTACAAGAGATCATTTCTAAGAAAAATAAAATAACCCGAAGTTTGGTTCTTAAGACGGCGTGATCAGGACTGGTGGAATCGTAGCCCATGAGTCAAAGGAGCCCGAACTCATCCCTGCAAAGTGCTGCCTTCTCTCTCTCTCTCTCTCTCTCTCTCTCTCTCTATCATTTTTGCTTCTAAGACCACTTTATCCCTATGTTCCCCATTTCGGCTCATATTTTTCTCTCCCACTGACATCCAAAATTCTTTAATGTCTTTGATTTAACCCCATCAAGTTAATATCTTGTGTGTGTGTGTGTGTGTGTGTGTGTGTGTGTGTGTGTGTGTGTGTGTGTGTGTGTGTGTGTGTGTGTGTGTGTGTGTGTGTGTGTGTGTGTGTGAGGACTGTAAAATATCTTAATACATAATAACCAGCAACATACATAGTATAGTCTAGAGGTTAGGTCAATGTCAAACCTTGGGGCCAAAGGAAGTGACGTTAGCACCTCTCCAGAATGTCTCACACCAGCACAATAGCCCACAAACAGCGCCTCGTGACCATACACACACATACACACAGACATACAGTGTTCTAGAAGCTTCAACAACAGTATAGCCCACGTGACACGACCCCTGCTAAACGAGAATGTAGGAATCCGAGATGAGAAGGGAACTGGCGATCGTAGCAAGAGGGTGGCAGAAAGAAAGAGCGAGACAGAGAGGTAGCTAGCGGGACTCTACTGTATAATTCACTCGTGTATAAGAGACTCTGTTAATATTTCCAAGACAAATAAAAATAATCCCATACCAATCTTTACCGTTTCTGTTATTGCATGGCTACGATCGCCAGCCCCCTTCTCATCTCGGATTCCTACATTCTCGTTTAGCAGGGGTCGTGTCACGTGGGCTATACTGTTGTTGAAGCTTCTAGAACACTGTATGTCTGTCTGTATGTGTGTGTATGGTCACGAGGCGCTGTTTGTGGGCTACTGTGCTGGTGTGAGACATTCTGGAGAGGTGCTAACGTCACTTCCTTTGGCCCCAAGGTTTGACATTGACCTAACGTCTAGACTATATTATGTATGTTGCTGGTTATTATGTATTAAGATATTTTACAGTCCTGAAGTGTGTGTGTGTGTGTGTGTGTGTGTGTGTGTGTGTGTGTGTGTGTGTGTGTGTGTATTCTAGCTATTGATTGATAATTTTACCTTCACCGTACACTCATAATCTCGCCTTATTTTTCCCACCCAGAGGTGAGATGTGATACTTTCCAGAAAGCAAGGGAAAAGAGTTATAGTGGGAGAGCTAATGAACAGCATAACCAAAGAAATGGGCCACACACTCATTTACTTACCATTCACTAACCTAGAATCAGAGCACACCTCACAGAAATGGTCAGTAGATCCTTTTTTATATACATATTTCATTACCGATGATCTTCATCTCTACCTATCTATATACCTAGGCTGCTTTCCCCAAAGAAAGGGAGGTAACCGAGACAGGACGACACACTCCCAAATTACTAGTCCACTCAAACACATTCATATGCATCTTAGCCCCAAAGGGGAGAAGGGACAGATCCTCACCGCACCACACCGCACGAGGCTCAACTGCGCAGTGCAATCAGTGACATCCGCAGCAGGGCCCGACAGCAGAGCTGGTTTACCCCTGCCACATCATAATAGACCCATCCCCTTACCCGACCTGACCTGATCAGCTGATCAGATCTTCATACTTCATATAATAAAGTCTGTCCGTAGAGAACAATCATATTTAGAAAGAGGGTTCTAAATATTGTCATGTTTTCCTTATATAGCTCATCAAACCACCTTCATCGCCTGTCAGTTCCCGAGCCTTATCAACTTCATCATCTTGTTTTGTTACCCACTCATTTTCCCTGTCTTTCAATATTTTTTAATTTATTAATTTCTCTCACCTTCTTCCAGCTTCAAACTCACTCATATACTATATATCATTTTCACTCCCATCCTTATATCAATTCTCTCCACATCACCGTAATATCTAAAGAGTCTGTTCAACCTTAGTGTCAACCGATGTCTTTACTCAGCATCTCTCGAAAAACATCATTTCATATCCAGTTCACCCTTTGCACTCCACTACATTCCCCAGAAACCCCAATTCAACTGTTACTTGCCCTTGAGTATTTGTTCTAATATTTTACTAGACACTCGCACCCATATGTTACTGTGAACACTTAAACACCTTCATGCAGTCCTCTTGGAGGATCCACCTTCACACCTCTTCTTTTAAGCAAGGCCTTTATAGATCCAGCCACGTACCTTCTCTCTGTTCTTCTGATTTTCGCCGAGTCGCATATTGAACTATTTCATGTTGCTGCAGACCTGAACCAAAACTCCTTCACTGACTCAAGTTTCTCCGTTCACGACCAAATAACACAGATAGTCACTTTGCCTCGCACCAACAACATTCATTCTACATTTATCCACATATATCATCAAAGAACAATGGTCATAAATATCAAGAGAAAACTGCAACAGTGTGATCAGGATGGATAGAACGACCGCCTGGGAGGCATCGGAGCAAAGGTGCATATCCAGAGTAACAGTCCGTCTTTTTACCGTTTTTTTGTTTTGTTTTTTGAGGTGTTTTCTGGTACATTCTGCTTCTAATAACTATTTTCCTTCGGCTTCACCTTCCAATGACAGCCTAATTCTTTATTACGCTTGAATTAAATTAGCCCCTTGAGTCCGGGCTATGTCATTATGGTATTCTTTCTGCCACCACACAATCTTATTATGAAGCTTAAAGAAAAATCTCCTGTTGAAGGGGTAAGAGAAAGCTATATGTCTAATCACATAAACTTCGAAACTTCTTGTTTCATCTCAATAAAAATCATCAGGAGACGTGAAAAACAAAATGAAAAAGTAGTCCCCGAGCTGCGCTGTCAACCCCATCTCTCGTCATCGTGTTGAAGTGGTTGATCAACAACTAATGCTGTGTTTAGTCATCTAAGAGTGAGTGTAGGAGGCTGGAAGTGTTAATACTGTAAAAATTAACCCTTTCATGGCAGTAACAAACGTATTATACAGTGTCACCTTGCGCCAAATGTTTTTATATTGCCAATAATGAATATACCTGAGTGAGAATGTTAATATTGTCATTATTAACCCTTGCATGGTAGAAATAACTTCTGTATTCTCTTCCTGCCATCCCGGTTTATACTTAGGTGGCCGTGAGTCACAGGAGTCTGAGACTGTTGATAGCTCATAATAAGTTTGGTTCTTAAGACGCTCACTGCGCTGTCTTTTTACGTTTATTTTCATTTTGTTTTCTTTAGATTTTTGATTTTTTTTTTTCAAGTGTTCCTTTCCTTATGTCATCCTTTGACTGATCGTGTTTATGGAGTCTGTCTCGAAATTTTTATTACAAAAGATTATTTCTATGGAAAATAAAGAAACTCGAAGTTTGGTTCTTAAGGTGGCGTGATCAGGACTGGTGGAATCGTAGTTCATAAGTGAAAGGAGCCCGAGTTCACACAGGAGAAGTGCCGCCTTTTTTTTTTTTTTTTTCCACTACCATCTTTTGCTTCTAAGATCACTTTTTCCCTATGTTCTCCACTTCAGCTGATTTTTTTGCTTCTCCACTGGCGTCATTGATATAACAACTTCAAGTCAAGGTTGTGTGTGTGTGTGTGTGTGTGTGTGTGTGTGTGTGTGTGTGTGTGTGTGTGTGTGTGTGTGTCATTCTGCTGGGTGAGAGATAATTTTACTGGGAATAATAACGATGTCCTTGGGCTGGATCTGTTAGTCTGACTCTAATCCTCTCAGTGCGAGAGACCATTTCCAAGGTGAATAAAGTGATCTGAAGCAGCAAGAATAAAATACAAAAGGCGTCAAGATAGCGAAGAATGGATGGATGGATGTGTCAGTGAGAAGGATTTGGTTGGTTTGGTGGATGATGGGTTGTTGAATGGATGGATGGATGTGGGAGGGAGAAAGGGCTGCATGGATTGGTGGATGAGCAACAGATGGATGGATAGAAGAATGTCTGAGTGAAAATAGTTTGGATGCACTCGTGGATGAGGGGGTAAACGGATGGATGGACGAATGTGTGAGAGAAAAAGGAGCTGGAATGCATGGTGGATGAGTGACAGGGAGATGTATGAATGAATATGAGTAAGAAGAGAGTATATATAAGGCATTAGTGGATGAGCGGTAGTTAAATGGATGGATGGATGGGTGTGTTTGTGAGAATGGAGTAGATACATTGGCGAATGAGGAGTAAGTGAACTAATGGATGGATGAATGGATGGGCAGATAAAGTATTTGTCAAGTCTCACTCCTCTGGTCTTCCTAGTCAACCCAGTTTTGTTCTTTTCCGAAGCATTCTTGCTTTTTCTCGATGTGTGTGTGTGTGTGTGTGTGTGTGTGTGTGTGTGTGTGTGTGTGTGTGTGTGTGTGTGTGTGTGTGTGTGTGTGTGTGTGTGTGTGTGTGTGTGTGTGTGTGTGTGCGCGCGCGCGCGCGCTTCTTGCTATACTGGCTGAGTCCAGTTTCTGCCTTGTGAGTAAGATGAAGTCCTTTAATGTTACTCTTGTTGCCACTAACAATTCTACCCTGTCTGTGATGATGATGATGATGATGATGATGATGGTGATGCTGATGAAGTGGGGATGGAGGAGAAGGAGGAGGAGGAGGAAGAAGAATAGGAGGAAGGAAGGAAGGAAACATTATGTGCAATGCCTGTGTGGTTGGATGGATGGTGAGGGTGAGGGAGACAGCTCTCCCAGTGTCAAGGTTCCTCATTGTGTCCCCTTTGAACTGCGATTTATATTTTGAATTTTTTATGTAATTAATCGTCATCATAACACAGCGGTTGCCTCTGGTAACAATGTCACGCGCTTCTGTCAAATAAAATCATCATCATCATCAACCCAACCTCTTTTTTCAACCTAAAAATAGAGTGAGGCAGGATCTCGATATTAAACAGAAAGTACGATAGAGGGAAAAATAATCAACAACATGGCTGGTGAAATGTGCCACACACTGACTGACATAGCAGTCAAGCCCCAGGAAACTCTGACTTCATTTCAAGGACGTAATCATCCAGAAATTTTTTTTCTTGTAGTGGACTAGGGGTATTTTTCACTATAGAGTTATTGTTCATTTCCCTTCAGATAGTCAGTCCGACCACCATTAAGTTAAAATGGGGTGTCAGACCCTTCTGATGTTCTCTACAAAAGGCTATATTGCTCATCAAGCCAATTCAACCCCCGGTCAGTTGCCAAGCCTTGTCAACCCCCATACTTCGTGTTTTCATACACTCATTTACCATTATCCGTTCACCTTTTTCTCAGCCTACCACGCCTTTCTCCTTCAAAGACACTTGCACCATTTTGATTACCACATTTATCCCCGTTCTCGCCATACGACCATACCATCTAAGCACATTCTCTTAAACTCTGTTGTCATCAGACTTACAGTACTTACTTCACAGTCTTATCGAATCACGTTGATTATTATCCTATCTACTCGACGCTCTCAAAAATCTATTGCAGCGCCCCTAGCATTAAAGGTCGGATTAAAACACTTTCATGTCACAGTTTTGCAGCCCTGACACTCTTGGCCTGTGTATTGTATCAAGGCCATTTAGTACTGTCCACTTCTTTTCCATGTATTTCCCTACTTTTCACCACCGTCTCACATGTACTATCACGAACAAAAGTTCGTTCTCCCAACCAGTCACTGTGTGAATCCGAAACACCTGAGGCTCGAAAAAAGATGCATCTGAAAGAAGTGTCATTTTCGCCCAACAGATGGCGCACAGTAATGTTTATGAGGGGGACAGGAAGGTTGGGAGAGGGAGGTGCGACGAGAGGAAATTTGTATCAGGGTGCAGATGAAGTAGCTTAATCACCAGATGTTGGTATGGTTTCCACTGTGATGGAGATGAATTGAAAGAAGACCGATAAATAATGTTCGCTAACAATAATTGTATGCGTTGTATATGCTGTATGTTGTTGCAGCAACAGTGGTCGAGCTAATAATATGATTACTAGCAATATACCGAAATTACACATGTAAAGTTGTTAAAGCAGGGGCACAGGAAAATTATTATTAATATATGGTATTTGTGATATTATTTTCTATGTCAATTAAAGGCCTGTGTTCAGATAACCTGTTTTACCATAAACAACAATTTATTTTGTCCGGAACAATTTATTTGATTTTATTCCACATATTACCAAGACATAGTATCTCGCAGATAAGCAAATACATGGCACACTGTTATGTGTATATCGTCAACAAATGTTGCAACCCTTCCACCAAGTACTAAGTGTATTGCAGGAATTAGTGGTTGAACTACACCTACGGTTACACCTGCCAGGTTTCCCTCAACCTCTGGTCAGCATTAACAAAAGTGTTTTTTTTTTTTTTCTCCAGTTTACCCTACTGACGATTGTCAGAATATGCTGTTCGAGGGTACAAGGGCGAAAAGACGGGTGTCCACATATGTAGTCACGCTCCCCCACCCACAACCCCACCACACCCCTCCAAACCCCTACCACACCACTTACACACTACCCCACACCCCCTCCAAACCCCTACCACACCACTTACACACTACCCCACACCCCCTCCACCCCCACCCCCACTCTCCACACTCCCACCCCCCAACCCCTCTTACCCAAACGCCCCCATCCCCCACAACCACCCCCACCCCTACCCCTACCCTATCCCCCCGCTCCCACCCCACCCCCACCATCACCCCCACCCCACCCCACACTCCCCCAGCCACCTCTCTCACCCCACCGCACCACCCACAAACCCCGTCCACCATATCGCACCAGCCGATGATGCCATGTATGAGCGTACGTCAAAACATTACGCAGTCTTTTAGGGGTTAATATAAATGAGCCAGCATAGTAAGCACATGCAAACAAACATCAGCATGTAAATTCCTGTTTTATATAAATAACACTGGCAAGAAAAGAAACGGTGCGGATGTAAAGCCCACAAGCCGATCACTGACTGCACTGAACTCGATGATCACTGGTTTATTTGGACTGCTAATCCATTTAATGTGACATTTTACTATACAAAGTAAATATCATGATAACTAAAACGTGTCAGTGATTTCATGTTTAAAAAATATCTTTCTACTATTGTGATGAAGTACCAAGTTCACAAAAAAAGAAATAATAATTGCAACAGACATATTTTTTATACACGTTTGTGGGATGTCTAAAATATATATAGGTCATTCCTAGAAGATATTGTTCACTACCGTGGTAGTGTCTGCCCCATGTATGAGCTGGCTGTTCCACCCGCACCAAAGCTGAGCTTAAACTGGCAGGTTTCCCTCAACCATGGGACGGGCTTGCAAGAACGTCGGTATTCATATTCTCACTGTTTTACAATATACAGTACCCCATTGAAGATGCTACTTTGCTGAGGAAATATAACAACAATTGTATATATCCACAATCAAGTAGTCCGACTCATGGTTGTCGGAAACCTGCCAGTGTGACCACATCTTTACTTAGGGCACTGTTTCCTGAAATACACACTCACTATGGGTGAGGGTGGGCTGTTGGTCACAACTGCTCGAAATATTCACGAAACAGTGTGATGTTAATCTCATTATAACAGATGGGCCAGTTTACCTTGTGTTGGTATTGTATGGAATGAATTCGTAACATTTATAATAGAGCAAATAACTTATTGTTCGGTATAATAGGTTGTCAGAGGGATGGTCGATTATTGGAATTTTAATACCCTCACAAATATATTAATAACACATGTCACATACACCTAAACTTACTATGGTGGCATCGGTCTCTCCCAACCTCCCCGACCCATAAACAAATACAGAAGCAAACATGTCTACAAGGAACAGACAGACAAAGGAGAGTGAAGATGAGAGACGTGGAGACCACCACTCCAGGAGAGTTAAGCACCTGTTTGTGGGTGGTCCTGACATGCAATAACCAGTCACGTGTATCACAGACAATTTAAGACACACAATATCCTTCTAGGCAGCTATTTGCTTTATTACATAAGTTCTGGACATCATGTTTTTCTTTTTGCATGGTGATAGTAACGCAGTGAACAACTTATGTAACTGCATTGCTTATTAGATCTTTTCAACGAGGCTAGGAAGCTGATAATGTCTGCACCCTGTATGGGCTGTCTATTCCACCCGCAAAAGTCGAGTCAGGATAAGGCTAAGGTTACGATGACAGGTTTGCCTCAACTAAGCTTCGGGCTGACAATAACTATAGTCTACATTATATGCCTTTTTTTTTTACAAGTTGCCCCACTGAAGGTGGTAGTTTACTAACACATTTAACTCCCATTTCAATAACTGGACCCGGCTACCAAAACTCTTTCAATAATTCGTCTCTCTCCCCTAACGAGTAGATAACATTGATAGTCACCCTCCCTCTGAATAATAATGACCTTTCTAGACTTACCAACATATACTATCAAATTACAGTGCTCATAGATATCAACAGAATCCTGCAATAGTCCATGAATCACGAGCAATGTTAAATTATAAAACTGTCGATGTGTTTACTTTTCTAAGACGGTGTGACCAAGGTAGACAGAACGATCGCCTGGGAGTCATAGAAGCTGGAGTTCATATCAAATGTCGCACTTCACCTTTTTATTGATATTTTTATTTTGTTTTTACGGATATTTTGGGTACTTTATACTTCTGAGTAACTACTATCCTTTGACTTCAACTTATACTGACATCCTGATTCATCTGTACGACCGAATTAAATTTAACTTTTTCAGTCCGGATTACGTCATTTTGGCCTATTGCTACTTGCATTAGACAGTCTTTTTAATTAAGCTTAAGAAAGACGTCTCGTTTGAAAGAAGGCTACACATAACCGCCTCAGATCAAAGACTATCCTAACCACACAAAAGTGATAATTCTACCCTAATCTAAATAAAAATCATAAGGAAACGGAAAAAGATGGTATATGAAAAACATGTCCCTGGCTTGTGCTGTTAACCACATCACTGGCCATCGTGTTGAAGGGATTGGTTAACAGCTGTTGCAATGTTTAGCCATCTGAGAGTGCTGAGAGTGATAGTATTGAAAAAATTAACCCTTTCATGGCCGGGACAAACGTAGTATACAGTGCCACTTAGAGCCAGATACTTATTTTTAGCTAATAGTGAGTATTCCAGCCTGAGAGTGTTAATATTCTCTGCATTAACCCTTCCATGGTAGGGACAGTTTCTGTATTCTGTTCCCGCTATCCCGATTTTACTCATCTGGTCGTGGGTCATTGGAGCCTGAGAGTGTTGATAGCTCTTAATAAGTTTGGTCCTTAAGACGGCGTGATCAGGACTGGTGGAATCGTGGCCTGCAAGTCATAGGAGCCCGGGTTCATTTGTATACGCTAGGTCTTTTTACTTCAAATTTCATTTTGTTTCCTTGTAGTATTGCATTTGATTTTCTATTTATTTTTACCGCCGTTTCATTTCCTTATCCTTTTTTCACTTACTAATATCCTAAATCATACTAAAAGTGTTTTTTTCCCTTTTCGTGTCATTCCGTCTTGTGCTAGATAATATTTTAAACGCCCTCATTACGATATCCTTGAACTAAACGGGTTAATGAAATCTGTTTGGAAATCTTTGAGTAGAGGAGACTATTTCTAAGGTGAATAAAGTGGACTGAAGGGAGAAAAAAAAAAATACAGAAGGTGTGATGGTAATGAAGTATTTACCTGCTGTCATTGTCCTACCTGGTGGTGTAGTGGTTAGAAGGCCCCAGTGGAAGTGACGGCCGTGCATAAGTTGGTTACCCCACAGAGTGACTAGAAGTTTGTCGATCATGTAAAGCCACCAGGAGAAGTAGGCCGGTCAACTATCCTGAAATGTACCAGACTATGACAGCCTAGCCTGGGGCCCCTACGGGGACAAGGAGTAATATAGAAGTGCTTGTTACAGCTTTTATTTTTTTATTTAATCGTTACATTCTACCGGTAATTGTTTTTATGGTTGACAGAGTTTGTGCTTTGGCAGTGCATTTATCGAGCCTCATTTACTGACTGTGTGTGTGTGTATGTGTGTGTTCCACACTTATCAACATGTACTATCAAAGCACGGTGCTCAAAGATAACAACAGAACTCTGCACGAGTCTGAAACACCAGCGATGCTAAATTAAAAACTGTTGATGTTCTTACTCAGCCTCTAAGTCGGTGTGATCAAGATGGATAGAACGGCCACCTGGAAGTCATAGGAGCCAGGGTTCATATCCGTAAGAGTACTGCCCGTCTTTTTATCTTTTTCTTTTTTGTGTGTGTATTTTCTTCGGCTAGTTTCTGTATCTGGGGAACTATTTTTGTTTCTTCCTTTCTCACACCGATATCCTCATTCTTCTGTGCGGATTAATTAAATTAACCCTTTTAATCCTGGCAGTGACTTTTTTTTATTATTATTACTGGTATCAGACAATTGTGTTCAACATAAGAAAGGGTTCTCATGTTGAAGGAGGATAAAAGAAAGCTACTCATTTAACCACACACATTCCCAAAATTCTATCCAAATGTAAATAAAAATCATCATGAGTGTAAAAATAAGACGTCCACGGTCTGCGCTATTAATCACATCACTCGTCATTGTGTTGACGTCGTTGATTAAAAACTGTTGCTGTGTTTAGTCATCTGAGAAGGAGCATGAGAGGCTGAGTGTTAGTGCTGTAAAAATTAGCCCTTTCATGGCCGGGACAAACGTAGGATACTGTGTCACCTACTGTCATTTACCGACAAATGCTAATATTTAGCTAATAGTGGTGATGCCAGCCTGAAAGTAGTAATGTTGTCAGCATTAACCCTCCCATGGTAAGATAACTTTTGTATTCTATTCCCGCTATCCCGATTTTACTCATCAGGCCGTGAGTAAGAGGAGCCTGAGAGTGTTGATAGCTCTTAATAAGTTTGGTCCTTAAGACGGTTTGATCAGGACTGGTGGAATCGCGCCTGTGTGTCATGGGAGCCCGGGTTTCAAGTTTCTCCGAATCTTTTTTCATTATTATTGTAAAGGTGGTTTTCTTGTGTTTTTCCTTTTTTGGAGATTCTTTTTTCTTCACTTCCTAATATCCCAGAGTCTATTGTGTGTGTGTGTGTGTGTGTGTGTGTGTGTGTGTGTGTGTGTGTGTGTGTGTGTGTGTGTGTTGTTCGTTTGTTCGTGTATATATGTGCATGTGTGTACTAGTTCGTGCGTGAGAGTATGTTTTTTGTGTGTGTCTCAGTTCCCTTTGGTGTGTGTGTGTGTGTGTGTGTGTGTGTGTGTGTGTTCCAGAGACAGACAGACAGACAGATTTGATGCTTGGCCAAGTGTTTTATGTAGAAACAAATTCGAGGAAACATTAACCCTTCGTGGGCACAGGGTTACCAAGTTACACGGAAGGCCGATGGGGTCCCGGCGGACCCCAAACTTTAATGGTGTATTTCTGCCATATGCATAAAGCTATGTCTACTAAACTTTGTATATATGTTGCCCAGGACACGGCACGTGGAACCAACCAACCTAGAGTCCCTTTTTGTTTTCTTTTTATTATTTTAACAATTTTTTTTTTTTCATTTTATCACAGATTTATTAAAGTTTGAGTGTGGAAGTACTGATTCTACACTTATTTGAATGTCTGATTGTCAGTATTCTTGGAACAAGTTCTCAAAATAATAACAAGTTCATGTGTAAAGTAAATTAGCATGATCATAAAATAAAACTATCCCCTTAATGTTCAATGTTGGTACAACAATTTCTTGTTTTATCCTCTTGATGAGCATCTTTTGTATTACTACCACCACTTGCATTTTCAGAATTATCATCAGCACTCACAGGAGACTCAATACTACTCACACTAATTTCACCGTCCTACCGTTCAAGCACTTCATAATCATCAGCGTTGGATACAGATAAATCACCATCTGAATAATTTTCTTCTTCCTGGTCACCTTCTGCCGCCGCCATTGAGGCATAAAACTTTGCTACTGGTATTGACATTGTCCTAATGTTTATAATCTGAAATATCTGAAAAAAATATATACAAAAAATTAGTCACACCAAAGGCCAGGTGCGGTCCTGGCGGACCTCACTGACATTTATTGCAATGTCACTCCTTAATCGTGCGAGATTTTTTGCTCAAATTTTATGAGGATATAAAATAACCATCTACAATAAAAGTCATGAGAGGCCAGGCTGTGAAAGTAAAAAATGGCTTAATGGCAACATTTTAAAAACATGCTGGGGTCCGCAGGGACCCCATTTGCACACGAAGGGTTAATAGATAGAGAGACAGACGATAAGCACATAGGCTACCGTAAGTAGAATGAAAGACTGAGAGATATATAGGTAGTTAGGTAGATGCGTAGATATAGAGAGAGACAGACTTGCCTTCATATGACGAACAGAAGCCACTACAGCCAAAGCAGGTGGATAATTGGGTCTGGTTACTAAGGCTCGATATCGAACCCTTCTGAAACAAGTTGTTTCTGTTTATAACACCCGTCATCGCCCTGGAGGGGCTCGGGGACGGGTATTGTTTTCACTCGGTTTGTCTGTTTGTTCGTCTCTGTCTGTCTGTCTTACTACTAACAATTTTACATGAAAACTACGCGTGCGATTTTGACAAAAAATTACAGGGATGATCGGCTTTGACCTTCGAATGACCTAATTAAAGTGTTAGCGAAAATGGCCCAAATTTCAGGCTGTAGGCCCATAAATGTAAAAAAAAAAAAAAAAGAAAAAGAAAGAAAGAATTTTCGCCATAACTCCATTTAAATTCGTCATATCAACATGAAGTGCATCTTTCAAATCTGCATCCTTTAACTTGCCTCATTACATCAGGGGGGGGGTCACCCCCCAGTTTGCGGTAGGGGGGTCATTGTCAGGTGGGTCAGGCCTAAAATTTCAAATAAGCATAAAATCGTCAATACTCACCCGATTTACTCCAAATTTGATATGCAAAATCTTTGACTCGATACTCTGCTGTGTTTATGCGTCAGCACTAAAATGACTGCCGAGGACGGGTTTCCTGTGCCTTGGCGACGCATGTTTTTGTGTCTCCACATATAGTTCCTTGTGTAATTGAATCGTCTCTTAGGTGTACAAGTATTGTGTGTGTGTGTGTGTGTGTGTGTGTGTGTGTGTGTGTGTGTGTGTGTGTGTGCTTGCGTGCGTGCGTGCTTGTGCTGGATGGCCATTGAGTATTTTATCATCTTCACCATCTTCACAATCTCACCCATAATTTCCCATCCACAGGTGAGGTAAGCTAGGGTCCAAGAAGCAAGGGAAAACGAGTTATAGTGGGATAGCTAATCAGTATCACTGGCAATGGAATAGCTCACATAGTCAATCAGTTCCCATTCAAGCACCCAGAATCATCGCTAACCTCACAGAAATGATGAGCTAGATATTTATTTTTTATAAGTTTTTCTTTATAGGTAAATTTTATTAAGAAAAGGGAGCTAATCATTGTCATGTTCTCCTCCTTACATAGCTCGTCAAAACAACTCGAACGCCTGTCAGATCCCGAGCCTCATCAGCTTCAATACCTCACTTCATTAAACACATCTTCATGGTCTGCCACGCCTTCTTCCAATTTCAGACTCACTCACTCGTACCATTTTTACTCCCCTACTTATACCCATTTTATGTCTAAGATTAGTATTTCTAAGGATTCTGTTGAATTTGGTGTCAGCAGACTTTTTCCTCTAGTTTTATCAAATCACATAATTTTGTATTATATCCATTCTTTTGCACTTCATACATATTCCTCAGAAATCCCTTTTCCACTGCTCTTGCTCCTTAGTTTTTATTTTAGTATCACACTAAAGTCTTGCTACCATACAGTACTTTACTGTGGGCACTGAAACACCTTCATCCAGTCTTCTTGCAACCTCCACA
The DNA here is from genome assembly GCF_032717465.1 of Coenobita brevimanus. NCBI lineage: Eukaryota > Metazoa > Arthropoda > Malacostraca > Decapoda > Coenobitidae > Coenobita > Coenobita brevimanus. Next base: position 42,760,591 of record NC_137050.1, on the reverse strand, counting down.
TTTGCATTCCTGCTTATAACCAAGACCCGGATAGCTCCAGACACTTTCCGTCTCTTTGTTATTATACTTTCACTTAGTCTGCACATTTAACTCTCCCTTCTAGTAATGCACCCGGGTATCAAAACTTCCTCACTGATTCAAGTCTATCTTTATTTACTACCAAATAACCCTGGAAAGTCACTTTCCCTCTCATCAAGAACGTTCATTCTACACTTATGAAAATATACTATCCAAGCACGGCGCCCATAGATTTCACCAAAAATCTGCACCAGTGATGCTAAATTAAAAACTGTTGATGTGCTTATTCAGCCTCTAAGACGGTGTGATCAGTATGGATAGAACGGCCGCCTGGGAGTCATAGGAGCCAGGGTGCGTATCATCCTGTTTCTCTGTGTTTTTACTGATATTTTTATTTCTTTTTTTTAGTTGTTTTCGGGTATTTTCTGCATCTAGAAAACTAATTTCTTTTAGTCTTTCCTCCCACCGATATCGTCATTCATTTAATGGATGAATTAAAAAAACGCCTTGAATCTGGGCGACGTCATTTTGGTTTATTTTTGCTGCTACCATACAAACTTATTAAACTTGGAAAAACAATCTCGTATTGCTGTGTTTAAAGAAAGGATGAAATAAATTCCTGCTGTTTAATAGCAAATCTTCAGATTCAAAAAAAAATAAAAATAAAAATTCGGAAGACGAATGATCAAGACAACCCCGGGCTGAGCTGTTAACCACATCACTCGTCATTGTACTGAAGTGGTTGATTAACAAATGTTGCCATTTTAAGTAATCTGGGAGTCAGCGTGGGAGGTTGAGAGTGTTAATACTGTAAAAGTTAACCCTTTCGTGGCCGGGACGAAAGTAGTACACAGTGTCACATAACACTAAATACTTATATTTAGCTACCAGCTGGTATGCCAGCCTGAGAGTGTTGATATTGTTAGCATTAACCCTTCCTTGGTAGAGATAACTTCTGTATTCTACACCCGCTATCCCGATCTTCCTCATCTGGCCGTGAGTCATAGGAGCCTGAGAGTGTTGATAGCTCTTAACAAGTTTAATCCTTACGACGGCGTGATCAGGACTGGTGGAATCGTGGCCTATGAGTCGTAGGAGCCCGGGTTTACCATTGTACGAGTTTGTGATAGATATTTTCTTCTATCTCTCATTATGTGATCATTGGACTGAACGAGATAATGGAGTCTGTCTCGAAGGTTTTCAGTACAAGAGATCATTCCTAGGGTGAGTAAGGTAACCTGAAGTTTGGTCCTTAAGACGGCGTGATCAGGACTGGTGGAATCGTAGCGTCTGAGTCGAAGGAGCCCGAGTTCATATTAAGTGTTGTGCCATTTTTTATTTTTTCAATATCTCTGCTAGTTTTATATCTGAGAACTTTCTCTCTATTTTCAGCACTTTCCTTAATTTTTCTCTCTAGTACATAATCTAAATTCCCGTATGTCGCTGATTTAATCCTTTCAAGCTGAGGTCGTGTGTGTGTGTGTGTGTGTGTGTGTGTGTGTGTGTGTGTGTGTGTGTGTGTGTGTGTTATTCTGCCTTGTGATAGATAATTTTAATGAAAATAATAAGGACGTCCATGGGCTGAAACTGTTAAAGTAGTCTGACTCTAACCCTCTCAGTGCGAGAGACCATTTTCAAGCTTAATAAAGTGATCTGAAGCAGCAAGAATAAAATACAAAAGGCGTCAACATAGCGAAGAATGGATGGATGGATGGATGTGTGAGTGAGAAGGGGCATTATGTATTGGTGGATTAGAGGTAGGTGGATGGATGGATGGAAATGGGAGTGACAAGGAGCTGCATCCATTGGTGGATGAGCGGCAGGTGGAAGGGTGGATGGATGTGTGTGTGAGAAGGGAGTATATATACGGTATTGCTGCACGGGAGGTAGGTGGAGTAATAGATGAATCAGTTGGTGGTGGTGAATAGAGGGTAGATGAGAATAGATGGATGGATGGATGAATGGATGGATCAGTGGGTAGGTGAATGGGGGTAGATATATTGGTTCATAAGGGATGGATGGATGGATGGATGGGCGGGAAAGTGATGTACTTATTTGCTCTAATTTTTCTGGTGTTTATAGTCGACCCAGTTTTATTTTTTTTCCACAGGAGTGTGTGTGTGTTTGTGTGTGTGTGTGTGTGTGTGTGTGTGTGTGTGTGTGTGTGTGTGTGTGTGTGTGTGTGTGTGTTCTCGCTAGCGATTGATAATTTTGTCATCACCGTACCGCCATAATCTTGCCTTATTTCCCCCCCCCAGAGGTGAGATGAGATACTTTCCAGAAAGCAAGGGAAAAGAGTTATAGTGGGAGAGCTAATGAACAGCATAACCAAAGAAATGGGCCACACACTCATTCACTTACCATTCACAAACCTAGTATCATTGTTCATCTCACGGAAGTGATCAGCCAGGCCGTTTTTAAATACATTTTTCTTTATCGATGATCTTCGTTTTTCATATGGTAATGTCTATTCGTAGAGAAAGACGGTTCTAAACATTCTCCTGTTTTCTTTTTTCCTTTATAAACAGTAGCTCATCAGAACAATTTGATCACCTGTCAGTTTCCGAGCCTCGTCAACTTCACCATCTCAGTTTGTTACACAATTATTTTCCATGTCTTTCAGCGTTTTTGAATTTGTTTTGGTCTCTCACCTCCATCTTCTACCTTCAGGCTCACTCACATATACCATTTTCACTCCCATCCTTATACCCATTCTCTGTACAACACCGTAACATCTAAAAAGCCTGTTCAGCATTAATGTTAACAGACTTCTTTATCCGCATCTCCCGAATAACATCATTTCTTACCCAGTTTACTCTTTGCACTCCACATACATTCTTCTGAAACCCCATTTCCACTGTTGCTTACACTGTGTGTGTGTGTGTGTGTGTGTGTGTGTGTGTGTGTGTGTGTGTGTGTGTGTGTGTGTGTGTCTATCTGTATCTCTGTGTGTGTGCTTGCTTGCGTGTGTGTGTGAGTATATGTGTGTGTGTGTGTGTGTGTGTGTGTGTGTGTGTGTGTGTGTGTGTGTGTGTGTGTGTGTGTGTGTGTGTGCGGTTGTATGTGTGTCTGAGTGTGTGTGTGCGTGCTTGTGTGTGTGTGAGTATGTGCGCGTGTGCGTTTGCATTTGCTTTTGTGTGTGTGTGTGTGTGTGTGTGTGTGTGTGTGTTTTCTGAACTTCCGTCTAGCAGTTGATGATTTTGTCATCACAATCTTTTTCTTTCCCACCTAGACGTCTGGTTAGGCAGGGCCCAGGAATCAATAGATAAACTGTACAGTCAGAGCTAATCAGCAGTAGAGCCAATGAAATGGGCCACACACTCAATCAAGTGACATTCAAAAACTTAGACTCATCTGCCACTTCTCGAATGTAGCGAACAGTAAAGTTCTAGTGTTCTAGAGAAAAATTTAGTCACTCAGTGCACACTGAGGTTGGATGATGAGGAAATGGAAAATGTGAGTGCATTTAAGTACCTGGGTAGTGTGATGAGTAGGGATGGAAGTGTAGACAATGAAGTGCTTGAAAAGGTACAACAGGGAAGAAAGGTTGCTGTTTCTTTGAAAGCTGTGTTAAGAAACAGGGAAGTGCTCACTGAAGTAAAAAAAACTCACTTCATGATACTATTGTAATACTAACACTAACATATGGATACGCGAAGCTTGGACCTTGTTGGAAGGACAAAAGTCAAGAGTGAGGGCAACGAAAATGAGTTATTCGAGAGGAATATATGGTGTTACATGGAGAGACAGACTGACAAATTAGGAAGTGAAGGAGATTTGTGGTGTGGATTTGGATGTGACAGAAAGCGTTAGGAGAAATACATTGAGATGGTTTGGCCATGTGGAGAGGATGGAAAGCGAGAGACTAACGAGGAGAGTATGTGAGTGACGTGGAGGGAGGGAAAGGGAGGAGGAGGCCGAGGATGAGATGGAGGGATGGAGTGGAGATGTACATGAGAGAGGGAAGTGTTAATGAGCTGGGGAGATTGTATCGAAATGACAGGGGACAGGGAGACATAGAGGTGATTTGTTTATGGTCACCCATTACGGGATTAAAACGTCTGGCTATAGAGAGATAACCCGTATTTTCTTATATATCTTCATGGATGAGAGTCATATATCCTTTCAAAAAAGGTTACTCCGTCGACAACAGTAAGGATATGGAAAAGCCTGCTAATCATTGTCTTGTTCGCGTAATTACTTAGCCCATCAGACTAAGTTGATCGCCTGTCAGATCCCGAGCCTCATGAACTTCAGTACCTCATTTTATTACACACTCATTCATCATGTCGCTCAACATCTTGATGGTCTGCGATGCCGTCGTCCAACTTCAGACTCACTCGCATATACCACGTTCTTTCTCGAAGCACAGCATTTCCTATCCTGTTCACTCTGCACTTCACACACGTTCCCAAGCAACCTCATTTCCACTTGTGGTGTTGATCAGTTTTTGTTCTAATATCAAACCAATTCTCACACCCATATGTTACTGTTGGAACCAAATCATCTTCATGCAGTCCTCTTCCAGCCTCCACATTCAGACCTTTGCTTATAACCGAGGCCCTTACAGTTCCAGCCAATTTGCTCCTTTCTGTTGTTCTACTTTCCACTTAATTTGTACATTTAATTATCTTTTCTATTACTGCACCCGTGTGCCAAAATTCCCTCCCTAATTCAGGTCTGTGTCCATTCACTACCAGAAGACATTGATGATCACTCTCCCTCTCAACAACATTCATTCTACATTTATCATCGTATACTATCAAAGCACGGCAATCACAGATATCAACAGAACTTTGCACCAATCCAGGAATCACAAGGGATGCTAAATTAAAAACTCGATGTGCTCAGCCTGTAAGACGGTGTGATCAGGATGGGTAGAACGGTCGCCTGGGAGTCGTAGGAGCCAGGGTTCTCTGGGATCATTCCGTCCTTTTATCAATATTTGTTTATCGTTTTTTATTGTTATTATTATTTTTTTTTTTTGGGGGGGAGGGACTTTCTGCATCTCGGGAACTACTTTTCTTCAGTCTTTCTCACACTGATATGCTCATTCTTCTGTGTAGATGAATAAAATAACCTTTTGAATCCGAGTAACGGTTTTTTTTCTCTATTATTACTGGTTTCAGACAGTTGTATTCCACTTAAGAAAGGCCTCTCGTGTTGAAGGGGGATAAAAGGAAGTTTTTATCCTGCGAAACAAAGTTCGAAAATTCTATACAGATCTAAATAAAAATCATCAATAGATGGTAAAAATAGGATTAAACAGACGTCCTCGGGCTGCTCTGTTAAGCACTTTGCTCATCATTATGCTGAATTACATAATTAACAATTGTTGCTATGTTTACTAATATGGGAAGAAGCATGGGAGGCTGGAAGTGCTAATACTGTAAAAATTAACCCATTCATGGCAGGGACAAACGTAGTATACAGTATCACCTAGCGTCAGATGCTTATATTTAACTAACTGGTTTACAAAAAAAAAAAAAAAAAAAAAAATCTGAGGCAAGCATGGGAATAGGTGTTTTTGACTAATTTTGATATGTTTAATTCAAATTTCTAAACAGTTTTGCTCTATCACCTCTAGTTTTTTTTCTTTCACCTATCCCGTTTTTTTATCATAATGCATATATTTATATTATAATGAGTTTATTTCATGTATTAAAATGGCATATTACAGAACGAAACAAAACAGACACAGAACACTGACAGAACTAAATATTACCATTACTTGGATATAAGCATATATACACACCATAGTACTACAGACAGTCAGAAGTGAGTTTTTTGGGACGATCTGGTGTACTTTGCCTCTGGGATGTCACGCAAGAGCATCCGGCAAAGTTCCCCATCAAGCTGGGGTTCCACTTGCCTTGGTAGTTTCTCTCCATCTTAGTAATATCTTGGTGGAACCTTTCCCCATGTTCGTCACTTACTGCTCCGAGGTTCTGGGGGAAGTTGAGGTGGGAGTGGAGAAAGTGAATCTTGAGAGGCTGTTGGCACCCCATATCCTGATAAGCCCGCAACCACTTCTCGACACGCTCTTGGTAATCTAGTGCCCGTGTGTTACCAAGAAAGCCATGGCAGACTGACTTAAATGCTTCCCATGCTCTCAGTTCCTTTAAGGTGAGCTTCTCTTTGAATACCTCATCCTTCAGCACCTCCCGGATCTGAGGTCCGACGAAGATGCCCTCCTTGAGCTTAGCAGAACTGAGAGCTGGGAACAGAGTGCACAGGTGTTGGAAGGCAGCGCCATCCTTGTCCATGGCCTTCACGAAATTCTTCATAAGGCCAAGCTTGATATGAAGAGGGGGAAGAAGCACCTTGTTCATGTCCACCAGAGGATTTTTTTGGACACTGTGTTTCCCAGGCACGAAAGTGCTCCTAGACCCCCAGTAAGCTACTGGCGTTCCCAGCCGCACAATGCACATGTTTGACCTTGTGGCGCGCGTTTTGAACCTAGAAAATGAGACGGTAAATGGATTTTTGGCGAATATTTTGGGTCTAGGCCTATATGTATACATGTACGCACACGTATACATGTATAACTAAAAAATTAGAGGTGATGAGTGAAAATGGATTTCGAATTTGAAATCAGCACCCAAAAATTAGGTTAGAACACCTAATTTCATGCATGCCTCAAATTTTTTATAAACCAGTGAAATGAGTATGCCAGCCTGAGAGTGTTAACGTTGTCAGCATTAACACTTCCTTGATAGACATAATCTCTGTATTTTATTCCCGCTATCCCTATTTTACTCATCTGGCAGTGAGTCATAGGAGCCCGAGAGTGTCGATAGCTCATGAAAAAGTTTTGTCCTTAAGACAAAGTGATCAGGACTGGTGGAATCGTGGCCTGACAGTCATAGGAGCCCGGGTTCACCTCTTCTTCCTGCTGTCTTTTGGGAGTAGGGTAGCTCAGTGGTAGAGAGCTTGGCTGGAGACCACAAGATCGAGCGTTCACGTCTCCGCGCGGGCAGCTTCCTTGCTGGGAGGGGTAGTGCTTTCCCGTCACCCTGGCAGGACTATATAAACTATCAAGGTCTAGCTCAGGGGTTATTCCTCTTCCTCGTGCTGTCTTTTCACTTGTATTTTGATTTTGTTTTCTTGTGGATTTGGCACCTGATTTTTACCCCGAGTTTTTCCTTTCCTTATTCTTCGATTGCTTAATATTCTACATTCTGTTACATATATTTTATCTTCTTCAAGCCGAACTGCCGAAGCCGCGTTTTTTTCCTTTATATCTCAGTCCACCTCGGATAGATATTTGTATTTCGGCTTCATTATGATATCCTTGGACTGAACGGGTTAATGGAGTCTGTTTGGAACTCTTTCAGTAGAGGAGACTATTTCTAAGGTGAATAATGTGGACTGAAGGCAGAAAGAATATAATACAAAAGGTGTGATGGTAATGAAATATTTACCTGCTGTCATTGCCCTACCTGGTGGTGTAGTGGTTAGAAGGCCCCAGTGGAAGTGACGGCCGTGCATAAGTTGGTTACCCCACAGAGTGACTGGAAGTTTGTCGATCATGTAAAGCCACCAGGAGAAGTAGGCCGGACAACTACCCTGAAATGTACCAGACTACGACAGCCTAGCCTAGGGCCCCTACGTATATAAGGGGGTAAAAGGGAATTGCCTGTTACGGTTTATTTAATGTACAATATTTTATTGATCTATTACTTTTTTTTATTTATTACATTCTAATGACGTTCAGCGTTGACCAGAATTTGTGATTTCCCATTGTACTTCCTTCTTTACTGACTGTGTGTGTGTGTGTGTGTGTGTGTGTGTGTGTGTGTGTGTGTGTGTGTGTGTGTGTGTGTGTGTGTGTGTGTGTGTGTGTGTGTGTGTGTGTGTGTGTGTGTGTGTGTGTGTTTGTGTCAGTCTGTCTGTCTGTCTACTTTGGGTGCAATTGTTTATGTCTGATTTTTCTCTCTTTGTTAGTGTGTGTGTGTGTGTGTGTGTGTGTGTGTGTGTGTGTGTGTGTGTGTGTGTGTGTGTGTGTGTTTTCCCTTTGACTACGATAACCACTTTATATGTTACTCGTGCAGCTACATGTCAGTTGTACCCTGCCAACGATGATGATGATGATGATTAGGAGAATGGGGAAGGAAGAAAGCGAGCATTACGGACATAGCGTTTGTGGTGAGATGAGTAGCGAGGGTGAGGGAGGCAGCTTTACTAGTGACAAGGTCATTGATGGGTTCCCGGCTTAATTGTGATTTATATTTTGTATCCTGATTGATTGATTAATAGTTTTTGTAACACAGCTCTGTGGCATCCCTCTGTATATTTCATAGTCATGGGTTGATTCTGGCAGCCAATGTCAAACGCATCGTTAAAAAGAAAAAAAATCATTAATCACCATCATCAGGATCATAATCAACATTAATCCAATACCGTTTTCTAACCTAGAGATGGAGTTAGGCAGGATATATGGAGAGAGAGAGAGAGAGAGAGAGAGAGAGACGGAACAATGGTTGACAGTACGCCCAAGTAAGTTGGTCACACACTCATGTTGGCCACACAGTAGTGATGCCCGAGGAAATTCTGACTCCACTTGAGTCCTAGTCATATTTTCGGGGGGAGGAAGGGGACGGGGGAGGGGGTCAAGCTTCTCTGTAGATGAACTTCATATTGCATAAGTTAAAAGGTTCCGAAAATTTGTGATGTTTGCCACGATAAAATAGTTGAAGCCAACTCGATCCTCTATCAGTTGCCAAGCCTCATCAAACACCATACCTCGCCTTTTCTCACACTCACTCACCACTGTTTGATCACCTTTTTATCAGCCTGCCACTCCTCGCACCTTCATTTACATTACGACATTTATTCCCCTTCTCGATATATGACCATAACATCTTAGCACATTCACCTAAATCCTATTGTCATCAGACTTGCTCATTTCACGGGTTTCACGAATCACGTTAATTATTATCCTATCCACTGGACGCACTAAAAAATCTCCCTTCCACCGATTCTCTTCTTGACCTTGTTCTCATGCCACACCTCACTGTTTCACTCATAATATTAAAAGTCGGATTAAAACATTTTCATGTTATCGTTTTGCAGCCTCGACACTCCAGCCTCTGTGCAGTGTCAAGACCTTCTAGTGCTGTCCACTTTCCTTCCATGCCCTTCCCTACTTTCCACCTTCTTTGCACATATACCTCTATTATTCCATTGCACGTTGGTATCCTTAAATTCTCTGGCCAATTCGTCTCGACATTCACCCTCACATCAAACTTACAGTTACCTTCTCCTTCAGTTACAATCACTTTACAGCCATTATTATTTACTTTTATGGTACGCCATACCAGGCATGAACAAATCATCACCAATCACTCAATCACCAGTCATGGTAAATTAATAACTGTGGATATGTTTAGTTAGCCTCTAAGACGGTGTGATCAGGACGGATGGAATGGCCGCCGAGGAGTCACAGGAGCTTGGGTTCACATCCACCTCTGCAATTGCCGTCTTTTTTGTCTTTTTTTTAATTTTTTTTTTTATTACATTGACGTACGCTTTTCATGTCGCTAACTATTTTCCTTAACATTTACCTCCCACTAACATTCACATTCTTCTGTTCGGATGAATCAGGTTTATCCTTTAATTATTATTTTTTTCCTACTGGTATCACAGAATTTCATTAAACTTAGGAAAGACCTCTGTTGCATAAGCTAAACACAAAGTTCGAATATTCTCTCCAAATCCAAAGTTAAATCAGCAGGAGACGGCAAAAATAGAAGTGAATAAGACATCCCAGGTAGTGCTGTTAACCACTTTAACTCGCCGTCTTGCTGAAATGGTTGATAAATAAATGTTGCTACGCTTAGTCATGTAAGAATCAGCATAGGCGTCACAATGTTTTAATACTATCAGAAGTAACTCGTTCAGTCGGAATAAACGTAGTGCACTATTTCAGCTAACGTCAGATGCATATATACAGATAAAAATAAGTATACTAGATTGAGACTGTTAATACTGTCACCATTAACTCCCTCATGGTCGAGACAACTTCTGTATTATATTCCTGCTAATTCGATTTTACTCTTCTAGCTGTGAGTCACAGGAGCTCAAGAGTGTTGATCGTTGAATAAGTTTGGTGTGATTAGGACTGGTGGAGCCGTGGCCTGGGAGTCATCAGAGCCCCCGCTCAAGTAAACTACTGCGCCATCTTATATATATGAATTTCTTTTCTTGTGCTTTTTTGCTTTCGACTTTTTTCTCATATTTCCCCGACGTTCCCTTTTGTGCCTACTCTCACCCATGGTGAAGGAGACATTAATTGATTGATCTGTCCGTCCGTGAGTGTGTGGGTCCTTGCGTCCGTAACACGATTGTGCGCGAGATATCTTCTGAACCATAGACAGATTTCCATCAAACTTTTGACGGTTATGCAGTAGGAGGAGGAGATGAACTGTTTAGGTCAGCTAGGTCATGGAGTCAAAGTTCAAGGTCATATAGGGTCGACTTGTCTATCAAAGTGGGCGCAATATCTGAACTCCTTGACTGATTTCCAACAAACTTCTGCCAGCGATATAGTATGAAGTGTGGTGAAGGGGTCAAAGGTCAAGGCCATATGTTGTCGATTTATCTTCATGGGCGAAATATCTCCTGAACCTCTAGACGGATTTCGACCAAACCTGTGTCAGTGATACAGTATGAAGGGACGTTGACCTGATTAGGTCAGCAAGGTCATGGAGGTTGTATGGTAAGACCGTGTGCAATTCTTGGTGGAGGCACACCGAGCGATGTTTTACGTCTACAGCTTGGGGCCGCAGTTCTCGGCGTTTCATTTTTCCTTTCCACTGATGTCCTAAATTACCACATATTAGTGATTTATCCCCTTCAAGCCGAGAAAATTTTTATATTTTACCTGAATAATGGTAATTATAATAGGTTTAGTTATGATGTACCTGGGCTGAAAGAGCTAATGGAAGATCTGTTTGGAACCTTCTCAGTGCGAGAGACCATTTCCAAGCTGGACAAGTGATCTGAAGACAAGAATAAAATACAAAAGACGCCAACATAGCGAAGAATGGATGGATGTCTGAGTGAGAAGGGTTTTGATGGATTGGTGGCTTAGGGGTAGGTGGACAGATGAACGGATGGATGTGTGAGAAGGGGATGGATGGATTGGTGAATTAGAGGTAGATGGATGAATGGATGAATGTGTGAGTGAAAAGAGGATGGATAGAGTGGAGGATGAGGAGAAGGTGAATGGAAAGATGAGCAGATGAACTCGTAGAAATGGAGAACATATATTGGTGGATGAGGGGTGGTAATGGATGGATGGATCAATGGATAGCTGTGAGGGGGTTGGATATATTGGTTCATCAGGGATGGATGGATGGGCAGGTGAAGTATTTTGCTGTAACCTACTCTTTCTTCTGGTGTTTATAGTCAACCCAGTTTTGTTCTTTTCCAGAGCCTTCTTGCCTGTCTTGGCTGTGTGTGTGTGTGTGTGTGTGTGTGTGTGTGTGTGTGTGTGTGTGTGTTTCAGTGTTTGTGCAGATAAGTGTGTGTGGTTGTGTGTTTTCGTTTGTGTGTTTAGGATGTGTTTGTTTGTGTTTATGGGTTTCTTTGTAGGTATGCTTGAGTTTGTGTGTGTGATTGAGTCTATCTGTATGTCTGTAATTGTGTGTGTGTGTGTGTGTGTGTGTGTGTGTGTGTGTGTGTGTGTGTTTCCTTTGCTACTATAACCACTTTATGTTACTCGTGCTGCTACATGTCGGTTGTACCCTGTCAACGATGATGATGATGATGAGTAGGAGAATGGGGAAGGAAGGAAGCGAGCATTAGTGACACAGGGTTTGTAGTGAGATGGATGGTGAGGATGAGGGAGGCAGCTTTACCAGTGACAAGGTCAGTGATGGGTTCCCGGCTTAATTGTGATTTATATTTTGTATCCTTATTAATTAATAGTTTTTGTAACACAGCTGCCTGGCATCCCTCTGTATATTTCATAGTCACGGGTTGACTCAGGCAGGCAATGTCAGACGCGTCGTTATAAAAGAAAAAACTCATTAATCATCATTCCAACCTCGATTTCCAACCTAAAGATGGAGTTAGGCAGGATCTATGAGAAAAGAAGAAAAAGATAATGGAGTGCGCGATAGATGGAGAAACAATTAACAGTTTGCCCAACGAAGTGGGCCACACACTCATTCACACAGCAGTGAAGCCCGAGCAAATCCTGACTCCACTTGGGACATAATCATATTTTTGGGAAGAGGCAGGGGGGACGGGGGAGAGGGGAAACTTCTCTGTAGATGAGCTTCTAATTGCATAAGTTAAAAGATGATTCCGAAAACTTGTGAGGTTTTCCATAATATATAGTTCATGAAGCCAACTCGATCCTCCATCAGTTGCCAAGCCTCATCAAGCATCATTCCTTGTCTTTTCTCACACTCATTTGCCACTGTTTGATCACTTTTTCAGCCTACCACTCCTCGCACCTTCAGAAACACTCACATGCACCATTTACATTACCACATTTTTTCCTGTTCTCGCTATATGACCATAACATCTAAGCACATTCACCCAACTCCTATTGTCATCAGACTTGCTCGCTTTACGGCTTTCACGAATCACGTTAATTATTATCCTATCCACTGGACGCTCTCAAAAATCTCCCTTCCACTGATTCTCATCTTGACCTCGTTCTCATGCCACACCTCACAGCTTCATCCATAACATTAAAGGTCGGATTAAAACACTTTCATATTATCTTTTTGGAGCCTCGACACTCCAACCTCTATGTAGTATTGAGGCCTTCTAGTACTATCCACTTTTCCTCCTAGTGCTTCCTTACTTTCCACCTCCTTTGCAAAAGTACCTCTCTATTTTTCCATTGCACGTAGGTATCCTTAAATTCTCTGACCATTTCCTCTAGACATTCACCCTCACAGCAAACTGACAGTCGCCTTCCCCTTCTGTTACAATCACTTTAGAGCAGTTATTATTTCCTTTTATGGCACGACATTCCAGACATGAACAAACTCATCACCAATCACTCAATTACCAGCCATACTAAGTTAATAACTGTGGATATGTTTAGTCAGCCTCTAAGACTGTGTGATCAGGACGGATGGAACGGCCGGGAGGAGTCATAGGAGCTTAGTCTGACATCCACCTTTGCAACAGCCGTCTTTTTGTTTGTCTTTTTTTTTTATTACATTGACCTGAGCTTTTCATGTTGCGAACTATTTTCCTTTACATTTACCTTCCACTGATATTCACATTCTTCTCTCCGGATGCATTAGGTTTATCCCTTAAGTTAGTGATGTATTTTTTTTCCTACTGGCATCAGAGAATTTCATTAAGCTTAGGAAAGACCTCTCGTTTTCAAGGTTATAAGAAATGGTTGCATAAGCTAAACACAAAGATCGAATATTCTGTCCAAATCAAAATTAAAATCAGCAGGAGACGGCAAAAACAGAAGTGAGTAAGACATCCCAGGCAGTGCTGTTAACCACTTTAACTCGCCATCGTGCTGAAGTGGTTGATAAATAACTGTTGCTATGCTTAGTCATGTAAGAATCAGCATAAACGTCTTAATGCTTTAATACGTTCGAAGCTAATCCGTTCACAGTCGGAGCAAACGTAGTGCATTATTTCAGCGAACTTCAGATGCTTACATACAGCTAAAAATTAGTAGCCTATACTAGACTGGGAGTGTTAATACTGTCACCATTAACTCTTTCATGGTCGGGATAACTTGTGTTATATTCCCGCTGGCTCGATTTTAATCATCTGGCTGTGAGTCATAGGAGACTGGGTTCACATATACGTCTTCGCCGTCATCATGTATTTTTCTTTTCTGGTCCTTTTTTGAACTCGATAACTTTTTTTTCTACTTTCCATAACTTTTTTTTTTTTTCACTGATATCCAAATTTTCCCATATCGGTTATTTCATCCCTTCAAGCCGAGGACGTGTTTTTTTTTTATATACTCTAGAAATATAGATGACAAATAGGTTAAATAATACTGTCTTTGGGTTGAAAAGGTTAATGGAAGATCTGTTTGGTACCCTTTCAGTGCGAGAGACCATTTCCAAGCTGAATAAAAGATCTGAAGACGGGAAGAATAAAATACAAAAGGCGTCAACATAGCGAAGAATGGATGGATGTGTGAGGGAGAAGGGGATGGATGGATTGATGGATAAGAGGTAGATAGACTGATGGATGGATCTGTGGGTGGATGAGTAGGAGGTGGATATATTATTCGATAAGATGTGAGTGGGTGGTGGGATGGATGGATTGGGAAGTAAAGATTTATATGCATTCATTCTTCAAGTGCTCATAGATAACCCAGTTTTGTTCTCTTCCAGACCATTCTTTGCTTTCATTGTGTGTGTGTGTGTGTGTGTGTGTGTGTGTGTGTGTGTGTGTGTGTGTGTGTGTGTGTGTGCGTGCGTGCGTGCGTGCGTGCGTCGGTGAGTGTGTGCGTATAGGCGGGTTGGTGGATGGATTGATGAGTGGACCTAGGAGAGACACACACAGACAGAGACAGGATAACAGAGAAACAGACACAAGGGCCAAGCAATTTATACTTGTATGGAGAGACAAATACATGGAAACAGTAATAGATGGACAGACCATACGCACAGAGAATTAAAGACTGATATAGAAGTAAGTAGGAAGATAAGCAGATGAAGGGACTGTGAGACTTCTCTTCACATGACGAATATAAGGCAGTACAGCCAAAGCAGGCAGATAACTGGGTCTGGTTAGTGAGGTTCGGGACTTAAAGCTGACTTGGCTTGATCTTTCTTTTACAATTATGAAATGTTCTTGAACTTATTTACCTCCTGCATTTAATCGTCTCCTGGGCGTAGGAGAATTTATTCTTTGTGGTGTGTGTGTGTGTGTGTGTGTGTGTGTGTGTGTGTGTGTGTGTGTGTGTGTGTGTGTGTGTGTGTGTGTGTGTGTGTGTGTTCTGGGAAGCGATTGAAGATTGCATCATCAATATCACCTCCATAATCTCGCCTATAATTTCCCACCCACAAATGAGATGATGTCGGGCCCAGGAAGCAAGGGAAAAAGATTTATACTTGCAGAGCTAATCAACAGCATAGCCATCAAGATGTGTCACACAGTCCATCACTTACCGTTCAAGCACCTAGAATCATCACTCACCTCAAAGAATAATCCATATATATATTTTTTCCCATATACATGAATTTTATATTTCCTAATTATAAAAAAAAAGAGAGGTCATCGACAGAACTCAAGTAATTGGAAGGGGTGCAAAGCACTCATTTTCTCCTCCTTACACAGCTCAACACACCAACTCCATCGCCTGGCAGTTCCCGAGTCTCATTAGCTTCTGTACATCATTTTATTACACACTCATTTGTCTCAACCTTCTTGATGGTCTATAACTCCTTCTCCCATCTTCACATTGACTTATATATATCATTTTCAGTTCCTAGCTTATACCCATAACATCGAAAGATTCTGTTGATGCATGGTGTCAATAGTCTTCAATACTCCACCTCTCTCTGCACTTCTGCAGTCACATCGTATCCTGTCCCATCCATTCTTTGCAATCCACACACACACACACACACACACACACACACACACACACACACACACACACACACACACACACACACAGAGGGAGTTAATCGAGGCAGACGTGCGACATCGGAGCTCCGTACCGAACCAACACGGCCAGTGGCATTACCTAAATTAGTATCTTTGTATGAGTCAAGCTCTGTACCAGGTTAGACTAAATGATTTTTCGTTATTAAAAAAAAAAATTAATAAGTTTAAACAAGACTTCAAACAGAAAAGAGAACCAAGACGAAAGAATGCACTCAATCATCTGAGGTTTGTTTAGACTACAGCAGCAGCATAGGGAATGTAAGTACATACTCTGTACTTTTAGTATTGCAAAATGGATACATACTTTAGTAAAGCAAATTTGGAAAAGAAAAGGGATAAAGATAGAAAGCAAAATGATGATTTCTACCAAGAACTGGTTGAAGTGGAGACTCACAACAGACTGGTTGAACGTGTACACAAACTAGAAATGGCTTTCAAATATGAAATTGATGAAATAAAGAAGCAGATGCACTTGCAAAAGGAAGAAATAGAAAAACTAGGAAGGGAGGCCAACAAGAAAGACACAACCATCAGTGAACTAACAGTGGAATTGAGTACACTTAGGAAGAAAATGAGTGAAATGGGAAGTACAGTAGTCAATCACGAGAGTGTTATGGAAGAGTTCAAAAATGACACAGAGACAATTAGGCAAGTAAGCAGTCTTATAGACCAGAGCAGTGATACTGAGGAGAAGATAACACAGATGACTGAAGCTGTGCAAAGCTACAAAAATGATGTGGAAATCACGTATGCTGAAATGGTGAAAGTAAAGAAAGACTTAGAAACAAGGGTGGAGGAAAAAAGCATTAAACAGGAAGTGAAAAGAATTATCCAAAACAATCCAAAGTTAGTCAGAGATTCAGTAGATATAAACAAATCTATAGTAATCACTGGTATAGAAGAGGAAGAAGTAAAAAACAAGATCACAAGAGACAAAAAGGAGATGGCAAACGTAATGAGCTTACTGAAAGAAGTATCAGAGGAAATCTGTAGTAAAGACATACAGGAACACAAAAGATTAGGGAAATACGAGAAAAGCAGGACAAGACCTCTAAAGGTGACTTTCCAGAGTGTAAACACTGTGGAAGAGATACTAAAAAATGCAAAGAATCTTATGGAAAAAGAGGAGTTCAAAAATGTATGGATAAAAAGATGCCTAACACAAGAGGAACTGGAATTACTGAAAGAGAAAAGGGAGGAAACAAAAACAAAAAATGAGGGGAGATCAGAAGAGGAGAAGAAGAAATTTTTTTTACAAAGTAATAGGATTGCATGTACGAAAGTGGTACACAAACAGGATGGAATAAAAAGGAGGAAGGAAGTAAAACCATGTCATGACAAGTATATAAACAAGATGATAAAGTTGATGTACTCAAATGTGGATGGAATGGTATCTAAATTACTAGAGATGAATGATTGTCAGAGAAAATGAACCACAAATAACATGCCTAACTGAAACAAAATTAACACCATGGATAGCCAATGACATACTAAACTTAGAGGAATACAATATATGGAGAAGAGACAGAAATTTAAAAAAAGGAGGAGGAATTATAATATTAACTAAGAAAAATCTAAAAGTCAATGAAATAAAACTAGATATACCATCACAAGTAGAACTGATTACAGTAGAGATCAACACATCTGAAGGGAAAGTAATTGTAGCCAATTTGTACATGCCACCCAGATCAAACACATGGGAAAGAGATGAATATGAGGACCTGGCAGAGAGTACAATTCAGAGTTTAAGATCATTACTACATAAAATGGAAGAGAAATCGGAAAGAATTATACTAACTGGGGATTTTCATACAAATATCAATTGGAATACTCTAGATATAATTAGCCAAGAAAGCTGTTGGGACCAAAAGCTCCTGGATCTCGTGCAAGAGTTTTTCCTAACGCAACATGTGAGGGAAACCACCAGAAAAAGAGGACTTGATGTACCTTCAGTGCTAGATCTAATATTTACTAGGCAAGAAAATGATATTGACAGTTTAATATATCACCCTCCACTCGGCAAAAGCGATCATGCAGTACTAAATTATAACTTCAGGATGGCATATGACGTAGTTAACAGCAATGACAGTTACAAAAAGAGCCTAAACTATAAAAAGGGAAATTATCAAGACCTAAAGATGTATTTCTTAGAAGTTGATTGGGAAAATGAGCTTAGAGGACAAGATTTAAATGCTGTATATAAAAAATTCTGTGAATTTTATGAAATAGGAGTCCAGAAGTACATCCCACAGCACAAAGAAGCAGATAAGAAAATACAGAAATGGTTCGATACAGAATGTAAAAAATCAAAAGAAAGAAGAGATTTGTTGTGGAATAGATACAGAAGACACAATAGTGAAAGGGCGTATAATAATTACAAACAAGCAAGAAACGATTATACAAGAATAAGGAGGGAAGCCCAAAAACAGTTTGAGGAGGATATAATAAGTAAAAGTAGTGATCAACCAAAGCTGTTTTACAGCTACATCAGAAGCAAAACCAAAGTAAAAGATATAATACAATCCATTACGGACGAGGGAATCACTTATACACAAGAGAAAGATATTTATGAAGCACTAAATAAGAATTTCCAATTAGTTTTTACAGAAGAAAAAAATTTTGGGAGGGACTATGTGGACCATGCATGTCCACACATACTACCAGATATACAAATAGCAGAAAAAGTAATACAGGAGGAGTTAAGTAGATTAGACAGAGGAAAAGCAAGTGGTCCTGATGAAATTTCATGTTGGGTACTACGAGAATGTGCAAAGGAGTTAAGTAAACCATTATTTTTAATTTTCAAGAATATTTGAGTCAAGGTAAACTACCTGATATTTGGAAAAAAGCAAATATTGTCCCCTTATTCAAGAAAGGAAATAGACAAAATCCACTCAACTACTGACCAGTATCACTGACCAGTGTTATAAGCAAGGTATTAGAAAAGCTTATAAGAAAAGCTTGGGTAAATCATCTAGAAGAACACAGTATGATAACAGAAAGACAGTTTGGTTTCAGAAAAGGAAAATCATGTGTTATTAATCTGTTGAGCTACTATGACAGAGTAACAAACACAATACAGGAAAGAGAAGGATGGGTGGACAGTATCTATTTAGATTTCAAGAAAGCTTTTGAAACAGTACCACACCAAAGACTGTACCATCAAGGAGGAATTCGAGACAAACTGTTTTGTTGGATGCAAGACTTTCTTATAAAAAGAGAAATGAGAACAGTACTAAGAGGAAACTACTCATCATGGAAAGAAGTGACTAGTGGAGTACCACTGGGTTCAGTGCTGGCACCAAACATGTTTTTAGTGTATATAAATGATATAAACAGTAACACTGGAAATGAGAGCTATCTGAATATGTTTGCAGATGATGCAAAAATACAAAGGAGAATTACTAACACAGACTCTTGTAAAGAGCTGCAAGAAGAATTAAATAAACTTCATGAATGGAGTTGTACATGGGAAATGGAATTCAGTGTGGACAAGTGTCATGTAATCAAGTTTGGTAAAAGTGGAAAAAGACCTGATTGGGATTATAAGTTAGGAAATAAAACCCTATACACATCAGAAAGAGAGAAAGACCTAGGTGTGATTATCAATAACAGACTATCTCCGGCTGACCACATCAGCGAGAAGGTACGGAACATGTATACACTGCTTGCAAATATGAGAATAGCATTCACATACATAAATGAAGACATGCTAAGAAGGATAATAACATCATTCATTAGACCAACCCTGGAATATGGATCAGTAGTCTGGAGTCCTCATCTCAAAGAACACATAGACAAGATTGAAAAAGTTTAAAGGGCCGCTACAAGATGGATACCAAGCTTAAGGGACCTAAGCTACGAAGAAAGACTAAATAAACTGAATCTACCAACACTACAGGAGAGAAGGAAAAGAGGTGACACGATAATGCTATATAAGTGCATATCAGGGAAGGAGAAAATAGACATAAATGATTACTTAACATATGGAGAAGCATCAGCAAGAGGACACTGCAAAAAACTGCATGAGAAGAGAGGTGATAAAGACGTAAGGAAATTCAGTTTCCCAAACAGAGCAATTGATCAATGGAATGCACTACCGTATGAAATAGTGTGTGCCAAAAAAAATTCACAAATTTAAGGATATGTACGATAAAGATGGTTTAAGACACGGGGCAGTACGAGCTTGACTCATTCCTGTAAAGATACAATTTGGTAAGAACAATTAGGTAAGAACACACACACACACACACACACACACACACACACACACACACACACACACACACACACACACACACACACACACACACACACACACACACACACACACACACACACACACACACACACCTCATAAATCCCATTTCCACTATTGTTGCTATGAGTTTTCGTTCTGATACAATATCAAAGTCTCACACCTAAATGTTAATGTGGACACTAAAACACCTTCATGCAGTCCTCTTGCAGCCTCCACATTCACACCTTTGCTTATAACCAAGGCCCTTAAAGGTTCAGCCACCTTCCTTCGTGCAATTCTACCTTCCATTTAGTCTGCACATTTAACTCTTTCCCATCACTGCACCAGGTTATCAAAACTCCCTCACTAATTCAAATCTCTCCATTCTATCTATCTGTCTATAGCCCGACGCCCTAATCCCGCAAAGGGTGGCCGCAGACAAAACGCCTCCAAGTCACTCTGTCACCCACCATTTGACTACCCTCCCCCCAACTCACCTCCCCCTCCCTCATATACTTCTCAACTCCGTCCCTCCATCTCATCCTCGGTCTATCCCTCCCTCTCCCTCCCTCCACCTCACCTACATACACCCTCTTAGTCAGTCTTTCATTCTCCATTCTCTCCACATGTCCAAACCACCTCAGTGTATTTCTCCTAATCTTTTCAACCACATCCACATCTACCCCACAACGTTCCTTCACTTCTTCATTCGTCAACCTGTCCCTCCACGTCACTCCACATGCTCCTCTCAAGTAACTCATTTCCACTGCTCTCACTCTTGACTTGTTCCCCTCTTGCAAGGTCCACGCCTTGCTTCCATACGTCAGGGTAGGGATCATAATACCATCATGCAGTGACTTCTTAACTTCCATACTCACCTCCCTATTTCTCATCACTGCTTTCAGTGTACCAACAACCGTCTTCCCTGCTGTACCCTTTCACGTACTTCATCCCCCAAAGTTCCATCCTTACTCATCACACTACCCAAGTACTTGAATGCACTCACATTCTCCATATCCTCACCATCCAACCTCACTGCACACTCTGTGACTTCATTCCTCTCAAACACCATAACTTTTCTTTTGTTTACATTAGCTTTCAGCTTCCTCCTCCTACACACTGTCCCAAATTCATTCACCAAACCTTGCAACTCCCATTCATCTTCACTCAACAATACTGTATCATCAGCAAACAGCAACAACGGAAGCTTCCAAATCTCACCCTCATTCATTAGGCCCACCCCCACATCCACTACCCTACCTTGCATCTCCTTTACAACCCCATCCATATATATATTAAACAGCCATGGAGACATCACACACCCCTGTTTCAGTCCCACATTGAGATCAAAGAACTCACTCAGCTCACCATCCACTCGCACCGTAGCCCTAGCTCCCCCGTACATAGTCTTCACAGCACTCAACAATTTCCCCTCCACTCCATATATTCTTAATACCTTCCACATACCTTGCCTATCTATTCTGTCATAAGCTTTCTCCAAGTCCATGAAGGCAGCATACACTTTCCTTCCCTTCTCTAGATACTTCTCCACTAAACATCTTAGAACAAATATCTGATCTACACACCCTTTTCCCTTCCTAAATCCCCCTTGTTCTTCTCCAACTAGCTCCTCTGTCATATGCCTAACCCTATCAATGAGTATTCTACCATATATTTTACCAGTCACACTAAGAAGGCAAATACCCCTATGGTTACCACATACTTCTCTCTCCCCTTTTCCTTTGTACAGAGGAACAATTATACCTGATTTCCAGTCCTCTGGAACCCTTCCCTCTTCCCAAGCCAATCTACACAACTTCCATATCCACTCCACAACAATCTCACCCCCATACCTAAGCATTTCACCACACACTTCATCAATTCCTGGGGCCTTTCCCAGCTTAATCTTCTTCATCGCTTCCACTACTTCCGACCTACTGATCTCTTCCTCCCTCCTCTCATCTCTTCTTCTCCCAGCCATTCCCCAACCACTTATACTGATACTGCTTTCACTCTCTACATTCAACAAATCCTCAAAGTGCTCCTTCCATCTCCTCAATTTCTCTCTCTTCTCCACCAACAATCTATTATTCCTATCTTTCACTCCCCTACTATTTCCCCTTTCACACTGCCTTACTTTCTTTACCTCCTTCCAAAACAATTTCTTACTCTCCCTCCATTTCACACTCAGATTCCTCCCAACCTCTTCATCCACTTTCTTCTTACTCTCCTTCACCACTCTCTTAACCTCCCTTCTCCTGCTCACATATACCTCTCTCTTCTCTCTCTCATCTTCTCCCCTACCTCTACTCGCCAACCATTCACCATATGCCTTCTCCATTCACTACCAGATAATACTGATAGTCACTTTCCCTCTCAATAACAACGTTCAGTCTACACTTATCAACATGTACTATCAAAGCACGGTGCTCATAGATAACAACAGAACTCTGCACCAGTCTGAATCACCAGCGATGCTAAATTTAAAACTGTTGATGTGCTTACTCAGCCTCTAAAACGGTGTGATCAAGATGGACAGAACGGCCGCCTGGGAGTCATAGGAGCCAGGGTTCATATCCTTGTAACTAACGTCCGTCTTTTTATTGATACTTTTTTTCAGATTTTTTTTTTTTTTTTTTTGGGGGGGGGAAGGTAGTTTCTGCATCTGGGGAAATATTTTCCCTTTTTCCTTTCCCACACCGATATCCAAATTCTTCTATGCGGATGAATTAAATAAACCCTTTGAATCCATGTGATGTTATCTTGGTTTAATTATCAATGGTATCAGACAGTTGCGTTCAGCGTAGGAAAGGTCTGTCTTGCTGAAGGGGGATAAAAGAAAGCTACTCATTTAACTATACACATTCTGAAAATTATATCGAAATGTAAATAAAAATCCTCATGACACGGTAAAAATAAGAAAGACGTCCACGGTCTGCGCTATTAATCTCATCACTCGTCATTGTGTTGACGTCGTTGATTAAAAACTGTTGCTGTGTTTAGTCATCTGAGAATGAGCATGAGAGGCTGTGAGATTTAGTTTTGTAAAAATTAGTCCTTTCAGAGTCGGGAGAAAAGTAGTATACCGTGTCACCTACCGCCAAATGCCAATATTTAGCTAACAGTGAGAATGCCAGCCTGATAGTGTTAATATTATCAACATAACCCTTCCATGGTACAGATAACTTCTGCAGTCTATTCTCGCTATCCATATTTTACTCATCTAGCAGTGAGTTATAGGAGCCTGAGAGTGCTGATAGCTCTTTTAAGTATCGTCATTAGACTGTGTGATTAGGCTTGGTGGAATCGTGGCCTGTGAGTCATAGGAGCCTGGTTTCAAGTCTCTCTGCACTGTCATTTTACTTTTATTTTAATGTTTTCTTGTGTTTTTCCTTTTTTTTCAGTTTCTTTTTTTATTTCACTTATTAATATCCTCAAATATATTATGCATGTTCGTTCTGTTATGCGTGATTTGTGTGTGTGTGTGTGTGTGTGTGTGTGTGTGTGTGTGTGTGTGTGTGTGCGCGTGTGTATTTGTTTGTTTGTTTTTGTGTTTGTTTGTGCGTGTGTATGTGTGTGCCTTTGTGTGTGTGTGTGTGTGTGTGTGTGTGTGTGTGTGTGTGTGTGCTGGCTGGCAATTGACTATTTTATCATCTTCACCATCTCCACAATCTCACCTATAATTTCCCATCCACAGGTGAGGTAAGCTTGGGTCCAAGAAGCAAGGGAAAACGAGTTATAGTGGGATAGCTAATCAGTATCATTGGCAATGAAATGGGTCACATAGTCAATCAGTTACCATTCAAGCACCCAGAATCATCTCTAACCACACAGAAATGATAAGATAGACATTTCTTTTTTATATATTTTCCTTCATGGGAAAGTTTTATTAGGAAAAGGGTGCTATTCATTGTCAAGTTCTCCTCCTTACATAGCTCGTCAAAACAACTCGAACGCCTGTCGGATCCCGAGCCTCATCAACTTCAATACCTCACTTCATTAAACACTTATCTTCATTGTCTGCCACGCCTTCTTCCAATTTCAGATCACTCGTACCATTTTCACTCCCCTACTTATACCCATTTTATGTCTAAGTCTAATATTTCTAAGGATTCTGTTCAATCTGATATTACCAGACTTTTTACTCCACATTTTTATCAAATCACATCATTTCGTATATTATCCATTGTTTGTACTTCATACATTTTCCTCAGAAATCCCATTTCAACTGTTCTTTCTCCTGAGTATTAGTTTAATATCACACCAAAGTCTCACAGCCATACGTTACTGTGGGCACTGAAGCACCTTCATCCAGTCTTCTTGCAACCTCCACATTTACATCTCTGCTTATAACCAAAGCCCGTATAGTTCCAGCCACTTTCGGTCTTTTTGCTACTCTACTTTCACTTGGTCTGCACATTTAACTCTCCCTTCTATTACGGCACCCGGTTATCAAAACCTCCTCACTGATTCAAGTCTCTCTTCATTTATTACCAGATAACACTGACAAGTCACTTTCCCTCTCAACAAGAACGTTCGTTCTACACTTATGAACATATACTATCCAAGCACGGCGCTCATATGTTTCACCAAAAATCTGCACCAGTGATGCTAAGTTAAAAACTGTTGATGTGCTTACTCAGCCTCTAAGACGGTGTGATCAATATGGATAGAACGGCCGCCTGGGAGTCATAGGAGCCAGGGTGCGTATCATTCCTACTTCTCCGTCGCTTTGCTGACATTTTTATTTCGTTCTTGTAGTTGTTTTCGGGTACTTTCTGTATCTGAAAAACTAATTTCTTTTAATCTTTCCCTCCACCGATATCGTCATTTATATAGATGGATGAATTAATATAACGCCTTGAATCAGGGCGACGCCACTTTGGTTTAGTTTTGCTGCCACCACACAAACTTATTAAATTTGGAAAAAACATCTCGAATTGCTGGGTTTAAAGAGAGGATGAATAAATCCCCTACTGTTTAAAAGTTTCTATTTAGATTTTAAAAATCTTGAGGAATCGGCAAAAACAGAATGAAAAAGAAAACCCCGGGATAAGCTATCAGCATTACTCGTCATCGTACTGAAGTGGTTGATTAACACCTGTTGTTCTTTTATGTAATCTGAGAGTGAGCAAGGGAGGTTGAGAGTTTTGATACTGTAAAAATTAACCCTTTCGTTGCCGGGACAAAAATAGTACACAGTGTCACATAGCACTAGATACTTCTATTTAGCTACCAGCTAGTATGCCAGCCTGAAAGTGTTAATATTGTGAACATTAACCCTTCTGTGGTCGAGATAACTTCAGTATTCTCTTCCAGTTATCCCGATTTCACTTATCTGTCCGTGAGTCATAGGAGCTTGAGAGTGTTGATAGCTCTCAATGAGTTTTGTCCTTAAGACGGTGTGATCAGGGCTGGTGGAATCGTGGCCTGAGAGTCATAGAAGCCCTGTTTCTCTTCTC
This sequence comes from Coenobita brevimanus, assembly GCF_032717465.1. Classification (NCBI taxonomy): domain Eukaryota; kingdom Metazoa; phylum Arthropoda; class Malacostraca; order Decapoda; family Coenobitidae; genus Coenobita; species Coenobita brevimanus. The sequence goes on along the minus strand of NC_137050.1, from coordinate 42,735,247 downwards.
CTCTACCTTGTCTTTTTACATTTACTTTCATTTAGTTTCCTTGTGAGTTTTGCATCAGATTTACCCCCTTGTCCTTACCTCATATTTTTTTAGTTAGTAACATCCTAAATTGTGTTATAACTGTTTTGCCTCCTTAAAATTGGAGTAATGTTCTTTTGTCTTTTTTATATCATTCTGACATGTGATAAATGTAATTTTTTAGTCACCTTCGTGATGGTATTCTCGGACTGAACGGCTAATGGAGTCTTTTGAAATCTTTCAGTGCAAGGGATCATTTCTAAGACGACTGAAGTAACCTGAAGTTTGGTCCTGAAGACGGTGTGATCAGGACTGGTGGAAACATAGCCCGTGAATCACAGCAGCCCAAGATTTATATCACATACGGCGCTATCTTTTTAATTATTATTTCTATAATCAGATGCATATAAATCAACTTTTTCTCTGTTTCCCCCACGTCCCTTATGTTTCTCTTATTCTGTCATCCAAAATTCTTTTATGTCGTTGACTTACCTCTTTACGTCAAAGTCGTTTGTGTGTGTGTGTGTGTGTGTGTATGTGTGTGTGTGTGTGTGTGTGTCTTTTCTGGCAAGCGATTGAAGATTCCTTCATCACCATCACCTTCAAAATCTCGCCTATAATTTCCCACCCACAAATGAGATGATGTCGGGCCCAGGAAGCAAGGGAAAAAGATTTATACTTGCAGAGCTAATCAACAGCATAGCCATTAAGATGTGTCACACAGTCCATCACTTACCGTTCAAGCACCTAGAATCATCACTCACCTCAAAGAATGATCCATATATATATTTTTTTCCCATATACATGAATTTTATATTTCCTAATTATAAAAAAAAAGAGAGGTCATCGACAGCACTCAAGTAATTGGAAGGGGTGCAAAGCACTCATTTTCTCCTCCTTACACAGCTCAACACACCAACTCCATCGCCTGACATTTCCCGAGTCTCATTAGCTTCTCTACATCATTTTATTACACACTCATTTGTCTCAACCTTCTTGATGGTCTGTAACTCCTTCTCCCATCTTCACATTGACTTATATATATCATTTTCAGTTCCTAGCTTATACCCATAACATCGAAAGATTCTGTTGATGCATGGCGTCAATAGTCTTCAATACTCCACATCTCTGTGCACTTCTGCATTCACATCGTATCCTGTCCCATCCATTCTTCGCAATCCACACACACACACACACACACACACACACACACACACACACACACACACACACACACACACACACACACACACACACACACACACACACACACACACATCATAAATCCCATTTACTATTGTTGCTATGAGTTTTCGTTCTGATACAACACCAAAGTCTCACACCCATATGTTAATATGGACACTAAAACACCTTCATGGAGTCCTCTTGCAGCCTCCACATTCACACCTTTGCTTATAACCAAGGCCCTTAAAACACTTTCATGTTATCGTTTTGCAACCCGACACTCTGACCTCTATGTAGTGTCAAGGCCTTCTAGTACTGTCCACTTTCACTCCATGTGCTTCCTACTTTCCACCACAATTGCACAATTGCCTCTTTAGTCTTCCATTGCTCCTAGGTATCCTTAAATTCTCCCAATAATACATTCACCCTCACCTCCAGCTGACAGTCGCCCCCATCAATTACAGTCGCCTTACAACAGTTAATATTTACATTCATGGCACGACACTCACGGACATCAACAAACTCGGCACCAATCACTCAATCACCAGCCATGCTAATTTAATAATTGTGGATATGTTTAGTCAGCCTCTAAGACGGTGTGATCAGACAGATGGAACAGCCGACGTGGAGTCACAGGACCTGGGTTTCACATCCACCAAGGCCATCGCCGTCTTTTTTTGTTTTATTACATTGACGTACGCCTTTCATCTCCTTAACTATTTTCCTTGCATTTACCTTCCATTGATATCCTCCTTCTTCTATCCCGATGAGTCAAGTTGATCCTTTACATTACAGTGACAATATTTTCTTAGACGCTTTAGAGAATTTTTTGAACTCAGGAAAGACGTCTCGTTTTCATGATGATAAGAGTTTAAATATCTACACACACAAAGTTCGAAAATTCTGTATCAACACTGAAATCACCAAGAGTCAGCAAAACAAAAGTCAATGGAAGAAAAGCATTCGGGAGCCGAATGCTATTAGTCCGTCAAAATATGCTGTTGGCCAAGCCCAAGAGTTTGGCCATATCTTGATACCGTGAAGGTTTCAAGTTGTTAGGCCAAGCCGTTCATGATATATTATGGTGCTAAAGGTGAGCGATAAAAACTAGCTGACCTTTGGCAGCCATTTTGGTGACCCTCCCACTGACCCAAAGTGCCCATTATCGAACTCGACCAAGATTTTGGCCATATCTTGATACCCTGAAGGTTTCATGTTGATAGCCCAATACGTTCATGAAATATAATGGGAACAGATACACACACACACACACACACACACACACACACACACACACACACACACACACACACAGAGGCGGGCCAAAATATTATCGCTCCACCATGTGCAGGCAGGTCATTGTGCTGAAGTGGTTGAGTAATAAGTGTTGCTTTAGGTGTCTGTTTAAATATCATCAGAATTAACCCGTTCACGTCGGAGCCAACGGAGTATACAATTTCAGCCAACGTCAGATGCTTGTATACTGAACAGGTAAAAATGAGTATGCTTGAGTGGGAGTGTTAATACTGTCACCATTAACTCTCTCATGGTCGGGATAACTTCAGTATTATATTCCCGTTAGTTCGATATTACTCATCCGGCTGAGTCATAGGAGCCTTGATCGTTCGATAAGTTTGGTCCTTAAGACGGTGTGATCAGGACTGGTGGAACCGTGGCCAGTGAGTCAGAGGAGCCCGGGTTGAAAATACAAGAGTTAATGTGTCTTTTAACACACACACACACACACACACACACACACACACACACACACATAGAGAGAGAGAGAGAGAGAGAGAGCGATTAGCTTTTTTGTAGTACTTTTCTGCATCCTCGTTCCATCCTTTTTTGTATCTTCCCAAACTTTACCCTTTTTTCTTTTCGAATGATATAACAGCCTATATTCACCTATATCGATGATTTAATGGAAGATCTGTTTGGGACCCTTTCAGTCCGAGAGACCATTTCCACGCTGAAGAAAATGATGTGAAGCAGCAAGAATAAAATACAAAAGGCGTCAACATAACGATGCAAGGATGGATGGTTGGATGTGTGAGTGAGTAGGGACTGGATGGATTGGTGGATGAACGGCGGGTGGAAAGGTGGATGAATGTGTGATTGAGGAGGGTTTGGGTGATTGGGTGGGTGAGGGGTTAATGGATGGATTGGTGAGTGGATGGGTTTGTGAGAATGGAGATATATTGGTGGATGAGGGGTAGGTGGATGGATGAATGGATGGATCAATGAGAAGGCGAGTTGGGATAGATATATTGGCTGAAAAGAAACTGATGGATGGATGGATTGATGGATGGGCAGGTGAAGTATTTAGCTGCTTTCAGTTTTTTTAATGTTCATAGTCGACCCAGTTTTGTTCTTCTCTAGAGAGTTCTTGCTTTCTGTGTGTGTGTGTGTGTGTGTGTGTGTGTGTGTGTGTATGTGTGTGTGTGTGATTGCATGTTTGTGTGTATTTGTTTTTTTGTGTTTGTATGGTTTTCATTGTTTGTAATTGTGTTTCTGTTTGGTTTTGTCTGTTTGTTTTGTATATTTGTTTGCTTGTGATTATGTATGTGTTTGTGTTTGATTTTGTGTTTGAGTGTGTGATTTTGTTTGTGTTTTTATTGTATTTGTTTTATTGTGTGTTTGTTTGTTCCCTTTGGTTTGCATGTGTTTGTATTTGTTTTTGTTTGTTTGTTTCTGTTTGCGTTTGTATTTTTGTTTGATTGTGTTTGTGTTTGTGTGTTTGTGTGTATTTTTGTGTTTGTTCGTGTGTTTGCTTGTGCGTTTGTTTGTGTTTTTGTTTTATGTGTGTTTGTGTGTTTGGTTTTGTTTGTGTTTGTTTCTTTGATTGTGTATTTGTGTGTGTTCCTGTGTGGGTTTGAGTTTGTGTATGGGTTTGTAGATTGTTGTACGTGAATTTGTGTGTGTATATGTTTCTTTGTATGTGTGTTAGTGTGTTTGTATGTGTTTGTGTTTGTTTGTGTGATTCTGTTTCAGTTTCTGTTTGTGTGTTTCTTTTTTGTTTGTGTTTGTGTGTGTTTGTCTTGTTTTTGACTGTGTTTGTGTTTATCCGTGTCTGTGTGTTTTTGTGTTTGTGTGTTTGTATGCCTGTGTGTTTGTGTTAGTGTTTGGTTGTGTGAGTTTGTTTGTGTGTTTGTGTGATTGTGTGTTTATCTGTGTTTGTTTTTGTTTGTTTTGTTTGTGTTTTGTGTTTATGTGTGTTTGTGTGATTTTGAGTGTTTGTGCTTGTGTTTGTTTGAGTTTGTTTTCTGACTACGGATTCATGATTTTTCATGACCATCACCGTTGTCTCGCCTTTTTCCCACCCACTTGTGAGGTGAGGCAGGGTCCATGAAAAAAAAGAAAAAATAATATTTGTAGAGCTAATCAACAGCATGACCAATGAAATGGGACACAGACTCATTCATTTACCACTTCTTCTTCTTCTTCTTCTTCTTCTTCCTCCTCCTCCTCCGCAGCTTTGCCCATGTTTATATAGGGTTGCTGTTTCTCTCTAGTCGTCTCCATTCTCCTCTGTGTCCTAACGTATCCCCTACTCTATTATTCTCCCTCATATCTCGCTGTATACAGTCCATCCACCGTCTCCTCGGCCGACCCCTTCTTCGTCTACCCTCCACTTCCATGTCCATCACTCTTCCACCCACGTGGTCCTCATTCCTTCTCATTACAGGTCCGTAACAATGTAGTCGCCTCTCCTGCACCTTCTTTGAGATTTCCACAACCTTAATCGTTCCTCTAACACTGGTTTACAAAATATTTGAGGCAAGCATGAACTTAGGTGTTCTAACCTAATTTTGGGGTGCTGATTTCAGATTCGAAATCCGTTTTCACTCATCACCTCTAGTTTTTGAGATATACATGTATACATGTAAGTACATGTATACATATAGGCCTAGACCCAAAATATTCGCCAAAAATCCGTTTACCGTCCTATTCTCTTGGAACTTGGTTTAAAACGCGCGCCGCAACAAGCACTACACGAAGAAGGACTGGGGGTCTAGGAGCACTTTCGTGCCTGGGAAACACAGTGTCCAAGAAAATCCTCTGGTGGACATGAACAAGGTGCTTCTTCCCCCTCTTCATATCAAGCTTGGCCTTATGAAGAATTTCGTGAAGGCCATGGACAAGGATGGCGCTGCCTTCCAACACCTGTGCACTCTGTTCCCAGCTCTCAGTTCTGTTAAGCTCAAGGAGGCATCTTCGTCGGACCTCAGATCTGGGAGGTGCTGAAGGATGAGGTATTCGAGGAGAAGCTCACCTTGAAGGAACTGAGAGCATGGGAAGCATTTAAGATAGTCTGCCATGGCTTTCTTGGTAACACACGGGCACTAGATTACCAAGAGAGTGTCGAGAAGTTGTTGCGGGCTTATCAGGATATGGGGTGCCAACTGTCTCTCAAGATTCACTTTCTCCACTCCCACCTCAACTTCTTCCCCCAGAACCTCGGAGCAGTAAGTGACGAACATGGGGAAAGGTTCCACCAAGATATTACTAAGATGGAGAGCAACTACCAAGGCAAGTGGAACCCCAGCTTGATGGGGGACTTATGCTGGATGCTCCTGCGCGACATCAAGCAGTCAAAGAACACCAGATCGTCCCAAAAAACTCACTTCTGACTGTCTGTAGTACTATGGTGTGTATATATGCTTATATCCAAGTAATGGTAATATTTAGTTCTGTCAGTGTTCTGTGTCTGTTTTGTTTCGTTCTGTAATATGCCATTTTAATACATGAAATAAACTCATTATAATATAATATATGCATTATAATAAAAGAACGGGACATGTGAAAGCAAAAAAAACTAGAGGTGATATAGCAAAACTGTTTAGAAATTTGAATTAAACATATCAAAATTAGTCAAAAACACCTATTCCCATGCTTGCCTCAGTTTTTTTTTTTCTTTTTTTGTGAACCAGTGTAATTCTCTCAATCTTGGTCTTATCCATTCTCGTGATCCCGTTCATCCAGCTTAGCATCCACATCTCCGTCACCTCCAACTTTCTCTCCTGAGACTTCTTTATGGGCCAAGTTTCCAAACTTTATATCATTGCAGGCCTTACCCCCGTTTTATATACTTTTCCTTTCACTCTTGCACTGATATTTTTCTATCACATAACAATTCTGACATCTTATAGTTTCTCCATCCTGCTTGTATCCTAAGGTTAATTTCTGTATCCTATCCGCCGTCAACTTTTATTCGAGCCCAGATACTTGAATGTCTCAACACTTTTCATTTTTACTCCCAGCAGTCTCATATCTCCCTGTTCTTCTTCTCCATTTACCAGTAAAACACATAAAATCATCGCTCGCCTCACACATGAACTTCATATTTCCTAACAGAAACAGTCAGTTCGTCGACAGCTCTCAAGGTAAGGAAAGAGGTGGTAAGCTTTGTCACATTCTCCATACACAGCTCATCAGATCAGCTCGATCGCCTGTCAGTGCCCCAATCTCAGGAGTGCAGTATATTACACACTCATTTACCTGTCTCTTGGCCTTCTTGATGGCCTGCCACGCCTTTTTCCATTTTCCGACGAAAACACTTATACCATTGTCACTTTCCGACGTATACCCCATTTCTCCTTAAGATCATAACATCTAAAGAGTCTGTCCATTATCGTTTGGTCTTACTGCCACCAAACAGTTTTATTACTAAACTTAAAAAAATATCTCCCGTGTTGAAGGGGTAAAAAGAACCGTACATCTGACCCCCCGTACAACAGAGACTCTTTACAAATCGGGAAAATAAATAATCAAAAAACCTCATGAATAATATGGAGGAAAAAAAAAAAAAAAGTCCCCGACCCTCGTTTTTAACCACATCACTCATCACTGTATTGAAGTGGTCAGTTGCTGTGATTAATCATCTGAAAGTGAACATGGGAGGCTGAGTGTGTTAATATCGTTGAAATTAACCCTTTCTTGGCTGGGACAAATGAAGCATTACATTGTCACCAAGGGGCATATACTGATCTAACAGTGAGTATGCCAGCCTGAGAGTGTTAATATTGTCAGCATTACCCCTTCCATGATGGAGATAACTTCTGTATTCTATTCCCACTATCCCGATGTTTCTCATCTGGCCGTGAGTCACAGGAGCCTGAGAGTGTTGATAGCTCTTAATATGTTTGGTCCTTGAGACGGCGTGATCCGGACTGATGGAATCGTGGCCAGTGAGTCATAGGAGCCCGGGTTCATTACTTTGCAAGCCGTCTTTCTAGACTTTGATGGATGGTCGTGGGGAGTTCGGACGTGTTTTCCTGGCTCTCCTCTAGCTTTCAGGGCTGCCCCACCGGCATTAGTTTTGTAAATAAAGCGATTAAGAGTTAGGTTAGCTAGTACTAATTTCCCTCCCAGCCCTTTAGAGATATAGTAAGTGTCTATATCTGTTTCCTGAGATATCCTTTGCTTACTCACCTCTGGAGTGTACCCCCCACTGATCGCTCTGGGGTGTGAGTTATACACGGGCGCGTCCTCCCGAGAGTGGTTTGAGAGGGTAATCTCAGGCTAGGTGTGTCTTTCCCAGGTACCTTGTCCCTTGCTTGTTTTTCTCTTTTTTCCCACTTCCCCCTCACGGGGGAAGTAGTTGCTATGACGGACGCCCCTGCTGCCTCCCCCCCCTTCAGGGGGGGAGGTGGTCCTGACGAATGTAACGACCGGACTGACCACCCTCAGACTGACGGACGCCAAACTCGTGCCCCACTTGACGTTCCTGTTGACAATGCCATGTTCGTCATTATCCATGCTCTAGGTTCGACTCCCCTGTCCAGTCTCAATCCCTTCCTTATCAAGAAGGTGATTGACCACTGTGCAGGAGAAGTCGAACAAGTGAAAAAACTTGCTAACGGAGATCTCCTGGTAAAAACTGTTAACTCGTCACAAGTGAGAGATTTGCTGAAACTGCGTAAATTCCACTGTTACGATGTCGAAGCCAAAATCCCAGTCTCCATGAATTCTTGCAAGGGTGTTGTCACTTGCAGGGATCTCATGGTGATGAGCGAGGACGAAATCGTACAAGAATTGGCGCAGCAAGATGTAATTGAAGCTAAATTCATAACTCGTTATTCGGAAGGCATAAGGACGAAGACAGCAACTATTATCTTGACATTTGCCAAAATTTCTCTTCCTAGTCAAGTCAAAGTTGGTTATGAAATCATTCACGTTCGACCATACATCCCTAACCCTTTCCGTTGCTTGAAATGCCAGTTGTATGGGCATGGTTCGAAGACTTGTCGGGCTTCCCAGCCAGTGTGTGGCAAGTGTGCAAGCCAGGGTCATGATGCGGAACATTGTACATCTGAGACGGTCTGTTGCTTTCACTGCAAGGGCGCTCACTCCACTTCCTCTAGGGATTGTCCCAAGTGGAAGGAGGAGAAGGAAGTCTGCACAGTGAAGGCAACTGAGGGCATTTCCTATTACGAAGCTAGGAAAAAGGTGAAGGAGTTGCATGCAACTCCCACGCCGAATAGGTCCTATGCTTCGGCGGTAATGTCCCGTCCTGTGATGTGCTCTGTAGAGACCCAGACTGACCCTGTCTTTCTCCCTCCTGCCACTCACAGTACATCTCCATCTCGACCTCCTGTCCGTTCCAACTCTCTCACTGACATCCCTAAGGCATCAACTTACTCTCAGGCTGCTGCTGCCTCTCCATCGGTACGGCCTAAAACGAAGCCTGAGAAGTCTAGTAAAAGTAACATGACCACCCTCACGAAACAGTCACGTCCTCATGTCCTTCCGGTTCCTACTCCAGCGAGGGAGAGAAAGGTTAGCTCTTCCTCGGGGGAGGCTGGGAACCTAGTTATTGATGACAATATGGAGGTTTCCATTAACAAGCACCGGGATAGGTCCCCCGGTAGTCGCTCGCCTGCCGGCGGGCGACAAAAAAAGACAAAGCACACTGGCCCCCAACGAAAATCTTAAACCGTCGCTTTCACTGTATTACAGTGGAATTGTAGAGGTATTGGGAATAAGTTACACAATATAGCAATCTTGCTTTCTATACACAGGCCAGACGTTGTTTGTTTACAGGAGACGCGCCTGGAGAATCACCCTGATCCTCCACAGTTCAGACACTATCACTCATATAGAAGATATGAAGGTCACGGAGTTGCCATATACACACACAAATCACACCCACAAACGGAAGTGATTCTAAATTCTACTCTGGAAGCTGTTGCGTGCAGAGTAAAATTTAATAACACGTATCTGTCTATTTGCTCTCTGTACTGTCCTCCACATGGCCCCATTGATAGTGATGCTTTAAATTCACTAGTGGAACATCTCCCTGGGAATAAGTTAGTGTTGGGCGATTTTAATGCCCATCACTATCAATGGGGTAGCTTGAGGATTGATGGTCGTGGGGAGCAAGTAGCCGACCTAATACTACAGTCCAACCTCTGTCTTCTGAACGATGGTAGAGCGACTCGTGTAGATGATCGTACTGGTAACTTTTCGGCCATTGACTTATCTTTGGCCTCCCCTGGTATACATCAAGATCTCTCATGGGACCCTTACGACGACTCCTTGGGAAGTGATCATTTACCCATCTGTCTTTCTTATACACGCGACATCATTTCGGACCCTCCACCTCCAAAATTTAACTATAAGAAAGCAGATTGGGGATCCTTCTCAAGGATCGCCAATTTAGATATATCTGGGGAGACCATAGACGTTAAGGTCGAAAATATAACTACTTCCATATTACACGCAGCTGAGGCTGCTATTCCCAAGACTTCTACAGTTCATGCGAAGCATAGAGCACATTGGTGGACGCCGGATTGCCGACAAGCATTAAGAAAACGCAATAGGAGATACAGGATTTTTGATAGTCAGCCCACTGAGGATAATTTTATTGCATACAAACAGGCACGGGCTGAGGCAAGGAGAATAATAAGAAGGGCCAAACGTGACTCCTGGCGGTCCTTTGTGTCCACGGTGACTCGTACAACACCATTACGTAAAGTCTGGTCCACCATAAGAATATTAAATTATAAAGGCCCATATTTCCCCATTACCACCTTGCAAGTAAATAATAACATCTATGACGAGCCCGTGGACGTTGCTAACATCCTCGCCAGGAGTTTTTCTCATGTAAGTAGCTCAGCCAATTATGACCCGCGTTTCCAACATCATAAACGCACGGCTGAGCTACAGATATTAGACTTTGCCACAGAAGACGTAAACTCCCCGTACAACCAAGAGTTTATGCTAGATGAACTGCTCCTTGCCCTTAAATCCTGTAAAAACACCAGCCCTGGACCAGACACCATCACGTACGGTATGATCCAGCATCTTAATCAGGACAACCTGATTAAGATGTTAGCATTGTACAATGAGATTTGGGCGTCTCGAACGTTCCCAAACTCATGGCACTTTGCGCACGTCATACTGATACCCAAAGAGGCTGGTCGTCTTATGAATCCCACTTCATTTCGTCCTATTGTGTTGACTTCTTGTCTATGTAAGGTCATGGAACGAATGGTTAACAATAGGCTTCTTTTTGTTTTAGAGTCGAAGAATTTGTTAAATGATCAACAATGTGGCTTCCGTAAATACAGAAGTTCACTAGATCATTTAATGAATTTGGAGCATTGTATTGCAGAGGCATTTGCCAATAAAGAATTCATGATAGGGGTGTTCTTGGACATCCATAAAGCCTATGACATGACATGGCGACACGGTATATTAATGAAGCTCTATGCTTATGGTTTAAGAGGAAATTTGCCTGTTTTTATTTCAAATTTCTTAAGGGACAGAACTTTCTCTGTCAAATTGCCCCGTAACGTAACATCGAATATATTTATCCAGGAAAACGGGGTGCCGCAGGGAAGTGTGCTTAGTCCTACTTTATTTAGTATTATGATCAATGATATTCTGTCATCAGCTCCCATCCCGAGGAATCTTAAATACTCACTCTACGCTGACGATTGTGCAATATGGCACTCTTCCCGTACTGCACAATTTTCGGCTGGGCGGATTCAAGCAGCCCTTGACTCCGTCCACCAATGGGCCTTGCAGTGGGGATTTAAGTTTTCCATACGTAAGTGTGCCGCTATAGTTTTCACTAATCGTAACGTACCTAATTTGTGCTTAACTTTGGATAATCAGGCGGTACCTTTTCAAAATTCTGTAAAATTTTTAGGAATACATTTTGATCGTAGAATGAATTTTAAACTTCACGTTAATACTTTGCTTGCTCGTTGTGATAAACCGTTAAATGTCCTCAAGTACCTAGCGGGTACTACCTGGGGTGCCGACAGAAAATCTTTATTAATGGTGTATAAGTCCCTTATTCGATCAAAGCTAGACTATGGCGCACAGGTGTATGGCTCGGCATCTGATGCCACGCTGAAAGGATTGGATGTGCTACAGAATAAATGTTTGCGAATGTGTCTTGGAGCTGTACGGTGTACCCGTGTGGCTCGTATGGAAGTGGAGGCGAATGTGCCTCCCCTCCGTATTCGCCGTGACCACCTGGCCTTGTCCTACGGCATAAGGACATTAAGAAAAAGTAATATCGGCAATGTGGCCTGTACCCCCCTGCGTCAATACCACCACCTTCTGCGGGGGGTGCGTCGGCCACTTGCCGCTCGCCTCCACTAACTGACTCAGGAGCTTGATGTGGACCCCAGTGACTGTGACAAGTTGGTGCTTAAAAATATAGCGCCTTGGGAGCCACCCGGCTTTACAGTCGATGTTACATGGCTCCCAGCACCAAAGGCCAAGGTGCCGGAGGCGGAGGTCCACCACTTGTTTCGTAAGATCATTGTTCATCACTTGGGGTCCCATCAATTGTACACCGACGGCTCCAAGTCGAGTGAATGTGTGGGTGCAAGTGTGTGGTCGACTGAATGTGCCCTCAGGTATCGGTTGCCGACTCATACATCTGTGTTTACTTCAGAACTTTTTGCTATTGACAAAGCCATAGACTATGCTCTCAATTTTAGACATGACTCATTTGTCATATTTTCAGATTCAAAATCAGCCCTTCAGGCAATTGCATCTTGCACTATGGACTCTCATGAGATCCAGGGCCGCATCGTTAATAAGTTGCATTCATGCAACAAGTCATTCACGCTGATCTGGGTGCCTGGTCATTGTCGTATCTACGGCAATGAGCAGGCTGACTTACTTGCAAAGTCGGCTGTAGAGCTCGAGGAGACTTGGGACGTTCCTCGTGATCTACGGTCGAGTCTATCTCTCGGAAAGAAATCAATAAATCTTCTGTGGCAAGGTCAGTGGACCAGACTAAATATTCCAACTTGTAAGCCGTACCTGGGCGACTGGGACACTGCCAACCGTCCCAGTCGCCTAGAAGAAAAAGTGTTGGCACGGTTACGGCTTAATGCCACCATTGTAACCCACATAAAACCATATATGGAAAGACGCTTCCCACCGCACTTTGACATCTGTAATGCGGTGTTATCTATCAGTCATATCATCCTGCGCTGTCGGCGATTTATTCGTGAACGTGCTTCACTTATAAATTACTGCGGCGCAGTAGACGTCCCCTTCACCCTTTCCACCATCCTGGGTGATGGGGACATTGTTATGACTGATAAATTGATGGCTTTCTTGAGAGAGACCGGACTGATCAGAATGATGTGACTTTTTTACTGCGTGGTTATGCTTTTTATGAAGAGTAAATATGTATATATTGTAATATTAATTAGGGTTGACAGTTGACATATTTTAAATAGTTCCTCCTCCCACCGATCTATTTCTAATATAGATGTCCCCTACATTAAGCCAAGTTCCTCGCCTGACAGTCACCAGCTGATGAGTGCAAGTGTGCAATATAGGAAGGTATTGGGCACTTGCAGTCGATGGTGGTCTGCTGGGCGAGGTTCTTCACTTTCTGTACAAATTATGTAAATACATTATATTATCTTGCTTAAGTTATTCTAATTAGGGACGACAGCTGACGTATATGGAAATGTTCCTGACTCGTCTGGTTCCCTTTCATATATTGATGTCCCCTATATTAGGTTGTGCCTCGACTGACAGTCACCAGGTGATGAGTGCAGGTATGTCATGTAGAAAGGCATTACATATCTGTAGTCGATGGTGTTCTGTTAGTCAAAGTATTTTTACCATTAGTGTAGGTCTAGCTATTTGTCTCTGTAGGATTTAGTATAGGTTAGCGATCTGTCTGTTAGGTGATTAGTTTTAGGGTCTTTAGATTAGTTTTCCTTTATAATATAAGGTATAAAAAATAAAAAACCAAGAAAAAATTAAAAAAAAATAAAAATTCCAAAAAAAATAAAAAAATAAATAAGATAAAAATTATTATATATATATGTACTTTTGCATGAAAGTGTGTCTGTATGTATGCATGGAAGTGTGTGTGTGTGTGTGTGTGTGTGTGTGTGTGTGTGTGTGTGTGTGTGTGTGTGTGTATGTATGTATATATATATGTTTGTATATATATGTATATATGTTTAAATGTATATATATATATATATATATATATATATATATATATATATATATATATATATATATATATATATATATATATGTATATATACACGGCCTTAATAACCAGGGGCTTCGGCCCCAATGGTTGATAGGCCGGGGAAAAAAAAAAAAAAAAAAAAAAAAAGTCTTTCTACCTTTATATTCATTTTGTATCCTTGTGACATTTGAACATGATTTTTTTTATTTTTGTCATCTTTTCATTTCCTTACCATCATTTCAAGTAATATCCAAAATTCTATTAAGTGTGCTTGACCTTCCTACCGGCCCCATTATGTGTGTATTTATTTATTTATTTGGTTTGTAAATATTATTTTATCCCCCATTATGTGATCCTTGGACTGAAAGAGATAATGGAGTCTGTCTCGAACTCTTTCAGTACAAGAGATCATTTCTAAGGTGAATAAGTAACCTGAAGTTTGGTCCTTAAGACGGTGTGATCAGGACTGGTGGAATCGTAGTCCATGAGTCATAGAAGCCCGAGTTCATACGACGATGATTCCGTCTTTTTTTTTTTTTTTTTTTTAACATTTTTTTTTTTTTTTATCTGAAACAACTTTTTGCCTATTTTCCCCACTTTCCTCTATTTTACTTTCCACAAGATATTCTTAATTCCCGTATGTGGCTGATTTAAACCTTTCAAGCTGAGGTCATTTGTGTGTGTGTGTGTGTGTGTGTGTTCTAGCTAGGGATTGATACTTTTATCATCACCAACACCATCATCATCTCGTCTATTTTTCCCACCCAGAGGTGAGGTGAGGTGGGGTCCAGGATGCAAGGGGGAAAAGTTACAGTGGGAGAGCTAATCAACAGCATAGCCAACGAAATGGGACACACACTTATGCATTTATCATTCAAACATCTAAAATCTCTTGTAACATCAGAGAACTGATGAGCTAGACATTTTTTTTTTTTTTTAAGTTTCCTTTGTATACGATCATATTTCGTTTAACAGGCAGTCTGTCGAGGACAGTCAAAGTCAGAACAGGTGTCTAAGCATTGTCATCTTCTCCTCCTTATATTGCTAATTACACCAGCTCGATCGCCTCTCAGTTCCCAAGCCTCATCAACATCACTATCTCATTACAACAGCATTCATTTTTCTTGTCTTGATGGTCTGCCACGCCTATTTCAAACTTAAGAATCGGTCACATATAGCATTTTCTTTCCCACATTTATAACCATTTTCTCCACAAGATCGTAACAGACAATCAGTGTTCAACCGTAGTGCCAACAGACATTTTTGCTCCACATCTTTCTCGAGTCGCATCACTTTCTATCCTATCCTATCCACTGTTTGCACCCCACACACATTACTTAGAAACTCCATTTCCACTACTCTTGCTCTCGAGTATTCGTTCTAAAATCACACCAAAGTCTCACACTCACATATAACTGTGGGCACCAAAGCACTTTCATGCAGTCTTCTTGCAGCCTCCACATTCGCACCTTTTCTTATAACCGAGACCCCTATAGATCCAGCCACTTTCATTCTCTTTGCTATTCTGTTTTCCACTTCATCCGCACGTTTATTTTCTACTACTACATCCGGATACCAAAACTCCCTTACTTATTCAAGTCTCTCCATTTACTATCACGTAACACTGATAGTCACTCAACAACAACGTTCCTTCTACACTTCTCAAAATATACTACGAAAGCACGGAGTTCATAGTCAACCGATCTCTGCTTCAATCTCGTAATGGCCAGTGAAGCTATTGTAAAAAATGTTGATGTGTTTACTCATCCTCCATGACGGTGTGATCATGATGGATAGAACGGCCGCCTGGGAGTCATAGGATTCATGGTTCATATCCTATTTGGTGTTCCGTCATTTTACAAATATTATTGTTTCGTTTTTGTAGTTATTTTGGGGTAGTTTCTGTTTCTGAGTAATTATAATCGTTTGGTTTCACTTCTCATTTGTATCTTCATTCTTCTGTACTGATATTTTAAATTAACTCCTTCAATCTGGGTGACGTCATTTTGGTTTATTCATATTGCAACCAGACAATCTCATTATTAAACTTAAGAAAATTCTTCTTCTTTTCAATGGGTTAAAACATGTTGCCTTTAACCCTACAGATATAAAAGACTATCCTGGTCACACACAGGTTCGAAAATTCTTTCTTCATCAAAATCAAATTCATCAGGAGAAGGCAAAAATAAAATGAACGAGGCTTCCCAGGGCTGTGCTGTTAACCATATCCCCCGCCATCGTGTTGAAGTGGCTGATTAACAACTATTTATATATATACTTAGTTATCTGGAAGTGAGCATGAAAGACTGGGAGTGATAAATACTGTAAAAATAAACCTTTTCATGCCCGGGACAAATGTAGCATACAGTGTCACGTAGCGCCAGATGCTTACATTTCGTTATTATTCAGTATGCCAGCCTGAGAGTGTTAATATTGTCAGCATTTACCCTTCTATGGTACAGATAACATCTGTATTCTATTCCCGCTATCCCGATTTTACTTATCTGGCCGTGAGTCATAGGAGCCTGAGAGTGTTGATAGCTTTAATAAGTTTGGTCCTTAAGACGGCGTGATCAGGACTGGTGGAATCGTGCCCTGAGAGTCATTGAAGCCCGGGTTCATACTCATCACAGGAGCACGGTTTCTCGTCTCCTCCACGTCGTCTTTTTACTTTTATTTTCATTTAGCTTCCTTGTGGATTTTGCGTATGATTTTCACTGCTTGTCCTTCTGCATCATTTTACCATTGAGTAATGTCCTAGATTGTTATGAGTGAGGGCGACGTCCTTTGCAAGTCTCACGTCAAATAGTGGCATTTTCTCACAAATGAGAGGCCACACCCAGCCCAGTCCAACCCGTCCCTGCCCGACCCGGCCCGACCGTAACGCTTTTGAGAAGCTTATATCTCAGCAACCACAGGGCCGATCACTGAATGGTTTGCATCGTATGATAGCCTAAATCTTTAAGTTTTGTTTTTGACAGGTTTCATCACATCCCGGCGGTGCACGAGGCACGTGACAGGCGCCAAATGCAGCATGTCGAAAATCATCAAAAGAGGGCCACATGCCAGATAGCTTGTCGTAAAGTAATGAAACTTAGTAGGTAGATAGCCATCTATAAACTCAATCCATCCTTGGGGTGTAAGGCTACATTTCAATGCTTTAAGATTTAAATGGCCTCTCTCGTAGCTCGCTGACAAAGACATTTTACTGGCATGAAAGCACTGAAATGTCACCTTACACCCTGAGGATGCCTAGAGTATACTGATGGCTATCTACCTACCAAGTTTGGCAAAATGTCTGGCCTGTGGCCCTCTTTTGAAGATTTTCGACATGCTGCTGCACTTGGCGCGTGTCACGTGACACGTGCACAGCCTGGGTGTCTTGAAACCTGTCAAAAAACAAATCTTAAAGAACTGGGCTATGATATGGTGCAAACCACGCAGTGATCGGCTCTGTGGTTGCTGAGTTATATGTTTCTGAACAGAGTTACGGTCCGGCCAAGTTGGACCGGGCCTGGTCAAGCAGCTCATATGCAAGAAAATGCCACTACTTGACGAGAGACTGGCGAGGGCTTCGCTCTCGCTCGTCACCTGCTTGAAACCAATGCCGTGCCTTTTTTTTCCTTTTTTATTTCATTCTCGCTTGTGATAGATAATTATTTTGGTCATTTTCACAATAATATCCTCGGACTGAAAAGTTAGCGGAGTTTGTCTAGAACTTTTTTGGTACAAGAGATGATTTCTAAGATTAATAAAGTAACCTGAAGTTTGGTCCTTAAGACGGTGTGATCAGGACTGGTGGAATAATAGCCCGTAAGTCATAGGAGCCCAGTTTTGTATCACATACGGCGCCGTCTTTTTTTTCTCAGTTTCTTTTTACTAATATGGTATCACTTTTTCCCCATTTTCCTCATTTTCCTTTATTTCCCTTTCCCACTGACTTCCAAAATTGTTTCATATCGTTGATTTAACCCTTTCAAGTTGAAGTGTGTGTGTGTGTGTGTGTGTGTGTGTGTGTGTGTGTGTCTTTTCTGGCAAGCGATTGCCGATTCTATCATCACAATCACCTCCATAATCTCGCCTATAATTTCCCACCCACAAATGAGATGATGTCGGGTCCAGGAAGCAAGGGAAAAAGATTTATACTTGCAGAGCTTATCAACAGCATAGCCATTAAGATGTGTCACACAGTCCATCACTTACCGTTCAAGCACCTACAGTAGAATCATCGCTCACCCTAAAAAATGATCAATATATTTTTCTTCCATATAGATGAACTTCATATTTCCTATAAAAAAAAAAAAAGACAAGTTCATCGACAGCAGTCAAGTAAGAAGAAGCTGTGTCAAGCACTCATTTTCTCCTCCTTACAGAGCTCAACACACCAACTCCATCGCCTGACAGTTCCCGAGTTTCATTATCTTGGGTACCCCATTTTATTACACACTCATTTTCCTTGTGTCTCAACATCCTTGATGGCCTGTCACACCTTCTCCCATCTTCATATTCACCTACATGTATCATTTTCAGTCATCGAAAGATTCTCTTCAGCCTGGTGTCAACAGACTTCATTAGCCCACATCTCGCTGCAGTCACATCATATCCTGTCAAATCCATTTTTCGCAATCTACACACACACACACACACACACACACACACACACACACACACACACACACACACACACACACACACACACACACACACACACACACACACACACACACACACACACACACCTCAGAAATCCCATTTCCATTACTGTTGCTCTTGAGTTTTCGTTCCAATATCAAACCAAAGTTTCACACCCATATGTTAATGTGGGCACTAAAACACCTTCATGTAGTCCTCTTGCAGCCTCCACATTCACACCTTTGCTTATAACCAAGGCCCTGGATCTGGAGCGGTGGCGTCTTCGCCGTGTGTCTACCCCCCAGAAGCTGTCGAAGAGAAGAGGAGGACAGCATGGGGGCCAAACCACCGCAAACCCCCCCGGACCCTCACGGGGCTCGAGTACCTGGGAGTGGCTTCAGTCGCCCGGGCAAGTACCACATCTCCCAACACAACACACACAACAACACCGTTTTTTCTACACCGAGAAATGACTCCCCGGCTGTCATTTCTCGATGACTTCTTCTAGCCGGGGACATTGAGAGCAATCCAGGACCCACCAACAAATACATATGTCCA
This sequence comes from Coenobita brevimanus, assembly GCF_032717465.1. Taxonomy (NCBI): domain Eukaryota; kingdom Metazoa; phylum Arthropoda; class Malacostraca; order Decapoda; family Coenobitidae; genus Coenobita; species Coenobita brevimanus. The sequence continues at coordinate 42,716,382 of NC_137050.1, read as the reverse complement.
ACATGCTCAAAACCTATCACGTCGAGCCGACAGACAAAGGGTTCAGTTCAATGCAACTCCTACAAGAACTGGACCCATTACACCTGCACAACACTTGCATCCAGGAAACATTACACAAACACCTGGACCTGCTCCTTATGCTCCTTACCCCCACCCATCAACCCCCCTTCCAATCCTACTCCTACTTCCTTCACACCTCCACAGCCAAACCCACTGACCCTTCCTACACCATCCAGTCCCCCAACTCCTCCCATTCCAACCCATCCTAATCCACCTCAACCCTTACCTCCATCACAACCTCCTCCTACCCCTTCACCTCCACCCCCCCCCCCCCGTGCTGCAGCAGCCGGCACACATCGCACACACAACATAAACATCCTTCAGTTAAACATAGGTGGCATAAACACCAAAATACATGAACTCACACAATTCATCAAACAACAGAACATACACATTTCCATCTTACAAGAAACAAAACTACACAGAGCACAGAAAACACCGACATTTCATAACTTCACCACCATTCGACAAGACCGGGCCGACGGCGGTGGCGGTGGACTCATCACCGTGGTACACAAATCCATCAACTTTGCAGATACCAGTGCACACACAAAGTCACTTCTCCCCCCACATGACACCACAACAGAAATACAATCAATTAAAATACGCACTGGTAACAAATCACACACAACAATCGCTAACACAAACATTCCCCCCCAATCGTCCCCCACAGTACCACACAATTACTCTCCACAGATACACCACATCACTAACATACCCAACATCATCCTGGGTGGTGATTTCAACGCCAAGTCGTCGGCTTGGCATGTCAACAATCCTGACACAGACAGAGGGCTGGTACTACAATCCCAGACAGGTCATCTTTTCATACTAAACAGTCTATTGTAGACCAACATACCCATATCCCACACCAAGCCCTCTTCCTCCCATCATCTCCAGACATCACCTTCTGCCCCCCAAACCTCGCTCCCACTACATCATGGAGAGTGGTCAAAACCTTAGGTTCTGATCACCTCCCAGTCATCTTCACTACCAAAACCAGAATCACCGCAGCTGGCCACAAACACACATACACTAATTATAAGAGAGCCAACTGGGAGGCCTTTGTAACTGAAACAGAACAACATTTCAAAACACCAAACAGTACACTCATCACAAACACCAACACTGATGTGCACACTTTCAATACAATCATACAATACGCAGACAAAAGACACATCCCTAGAGGCAACAGAAAGAGACACATCCCCAACTTCACACAAGAAATTCAAGGCCTCATCAGACAACGGGGCACACTGTGACACTCCCCAACACCCCATACACAAAACACCATACAACAAATACAAGAAATCAGCACTCAAATAAACAGTAAAATATCAGAACAGCAAACACTAAACTGGAAAAATTACCTCTAAACACTTGACCACAAAACAAACATCAGCAAACTCTACAAAACACTAAACAGCATCACACTTTCCAACAGCAACACCACACAATCACACGCTGCCATCACAACAACAGACACCATACCCTCAAACAAACAAGCAAACACTCTCATCAATTACTTTTCACAAGTCAGCCATCTAACCCCCCATCCGGAAGACCGACGTATCATGAGACGTAAGAGACAGTTCCCCACAGACCCAGACTACGCACCTTTCACTTACAACCAGACGAAGCACATTCTTAACAACCTCAAGCACTCATCTGCCTGTGGACCAGACAACATAAGCAACATTCACCTTAAACACCTAGGACCACAAGGCATACAAGCACTCACCAACATATCAAATTACAGCTACTCACAGAACATAATACCCAACATCTGGAAGCATGGCAGTATCATCACTATCCCTAAACCCAACAAAGACCCCACGTTACCCTCCTCACATCGCTCCATCACACTGCTCTGCACCCTCTCTAAAGTCACTGAACGACTGGTACTACAACTAGTCACACCTCACATTCCCCTAGCCCAGTCACAACATGGCTTTAGGCCACTACACTCCACAAACACCCTTTTTACAGACATTACACAGAGAGTTTTCGATTGCATGAATTCAGCTAGGCCACCACAAAGAACACTCCTAGTCACACTAGACATTAGAAAAGCTTTTGATGCCATCCCCCGCCACAACCTCACAAACAAAATACTCAACACAAACATGCACAATAGCACAAAAAGATGGCTGGCAAACTACTTAGCAGGCAGATGTGCACACGTAACATTTGCCGGTCAGTCTTCTAACATCAAAAACTTCACAAACGGCGTCCCCCAAAGATCTGTTTTGTCCCCTACACTCTTTAATCTATACATGCACGACATACCCACACCCCACACACCACAGATACACATAGCTTCCTATGCAGATGCTATAACACTTACATGTACACACCAAAACTCAAACACAGCTGCACACATCATTCAACCTTACCTCAACACACTACACGAATGGTTCACCACAAACAGGCTCAAAATAGCCCCAGTCAAATCTACAGTTACTCTTCTCACAAACTGGACAGCAGAACACAGTCACATCCCACATCTCACCATAAACAACACACCACTACCACACACACACACACACACACACACACACACACACACACACACACACACACACACACAAAATCCTTGGTGTAACATACAATACATCAATGTCATTCAAACAACACACCACAAACATTAAAAATAAAATAACACCAAGACTCAATGGTTTGAGGTCACTTGCCCATACAACATTCGGACACAACAAAGAAACCACCACCACAGTATACAAACAATACATACGTTCAGTGATGAATTATGCAAGCCCTGCCTGGGCTTCTAACCTGACCAAAACACACTACAACACTCTACAGACCATACAGAACAAGGCCCTAAAAATAATAACAGGCTGCACAGCTACTACACCCACAGACCACCTACATCAAGAAACCAAAGTCCTCAAGGTCAAGGATCACCTAGACATGAGAGGCACCCAGTTTCTTGCTGCAGCCTCCACAAACCCACAACATCCACTACAGTACATGGCAGCACATCCACCCACACCAAAGAACATCAAAACAACACCCAGCACACGATACCATACACAAATACTGTCATCTCTCCCCCCTCGCCCACCTCAGACCAGCTTCCAGAAGCATATCCACACTCAAATCACTCGCCACTCCATTCAGTCACTTAAAGGCAACACACAGCTGCATGCACGGCCTCCTGACATCCACCCTTCTGAATCCTATCTTCCTCGTGAGGACAGGGTCCACCTGGCCAGGCTGAAATGTGGGCACCATCCAGCCCTCTTAAGCTACCAGATGAGGCTGGATGACTCCGTCGCTGATGCCTGTCCAGGATGCAACACAGCACCCCATACTATTAAGCACGTTATGGAAGACTGCATTGCACACAATCACCTACGCCAACAACACAACATACACTTGTTGAGAGCTCTGTGGGAAAACCCGGTCTCAGCCATGGCCTTCCTAAGGGACTCGGGGCTGTTCGGCCAGACTGCCTAGGGAACAACTACTACTACTACTACCCAGGCCCTTAAAGGTTCAGCCACTTTCCTTCTTCGTATAATTCTACGTTACATTTAGTCTGCACATTTAACTCTTTCCTGTTACTGCATCAGGTTATCAAAACTCCATCACTGATTCAGATCTCTCCATTCACTACCAGATAATACTGATAGTCACTTTCCCTCTCAACAACAACGTTCATTCTACACTTATCAACATGTACTATCAAAGCACGGTGCTCATAGATAACAACAGAACTCTGCACCAGTCTGAATCACCAGCGATGCTAAATTAAAAACCGTTGATGTGCTTACTCAGCCTCTAAGACTGTGAGATCAAGATGGACAGAACGGCCACCTGGGAGTCATAGGAGCCGGGGTTCATATCCTGGAATTGAATCTCCTTCTTTTTATTGAAAATTTTTAGTTTGGTTTTGTATTTTTTCCTGTAGTTTCTGCATCTAGGGAACTATTTTCCTTTATTCCTTTCTCACACCGATATCCAAATTCTTCAATGCCGATGAATTAAATTCTATCTATCTATCTATAGCCCGACGCCCTAATCCCGCAAATGGGTGGCTGCAGACAAAACGCCTCCAAGTCGCTCTGTCACCCACCATTTGACTACCCTCCCCCCAACTCACTCCCCCCTCCCTCATATACCTCTCAACTCCATTCCTCCACCTCATCCTCTGTCTACCCCTCCCTCTCCCTCTCTCCACCTCACCAACATACCCCCTCTTAGTCAGTCTTTCATTCATGAATTAAATTAACTCTGTAAATCCTGGTGATGTATTTTTTTTTTATTATTACTGGTATCAAACAATTGTGTTCAGCTTAAGAAAGGCCTCTCGTGTTGAAGGGGGATAAAAGAAATCTATTCGATTGACCACACACATTCCAAAAATTCTATCCAAATGTAAAAAAAAAAAAAAAAAAAATGTCATGAGTCGGTAAAAATGAGAAAGACGTGCAGGGTGTGCGCTATTAACCACATCATCGTCATTGTGTTGACGTCGTTGTAAAAACTGTTGCTGTGTTTAGTCATCTGAGAATGAGCATGGGAGGCTAAGAGTGTTGGTACCGTAAAAATTAGCCCTTTCATGGCCGGGACAAAGGTAAGATACTGTATCACCTACTGCCAAATGCTAATATATAGCCAATAGTGAGTATGCCAGCCTGAGGATGTTAATATTGTCAACATTAACCCTTCCATGGTAGACGTAACTTCTGTATCATTCCGACTATCCCGATTTTATTCATCTGGCCGTGAGTCATAGGAGCCTGAGAGTGTTGATAGCTCTTAATAGGTTTGATCCTTAAGACGGCGTCATCAGGACTGGTGGAATCATGGCCTGTGAGTCATAGGAGCCCGGGTTCATCATTTAGCTGCCTGTCTTTTTATTTTTATTTTTTTCGTTGTGGTATTTGTATCTGGCTTTATTTTTACTTCTACCACTTTTTCGTTATTTATTTTTTCTATTAATAATATCCTAAATTCAGCAACGTTTTACTGCCTTCCAACAGAAGCCACTCCCCCTTCTTTTCTTCTTTTTGGTTTCTGACAGAAATGTTTTTTGTTTATCACTATTATGATATCCTTGGACAGAATGGTTAATGGAATATATTTTGAATTTTCAATACAAGAGATAATTTCTAAGGTGAATAAAATAACCTGAGGCTTGGTCCTGAAGTCGGTTTGATCAGGACTGGTGGACTGGTAGCCCGTGAGTCATAGGAGCCCAAGATTTGTGTCACATACAGTGCCGTCATATTCTATTATTAGTAGTAGTATTTCTAGTATCAGTTGCTCATCAATCCACTTTTTACCAATTTCCCCCATTTCCTTTTTCTCTCAACCTGACATCAAAAGTTCTTTTATATCGTCTATGTACGCTTTCACGTCTAAATCGTGTGTGTGTGTGTGTGTGTGTGTGTGTGTGTGTGTGTTATTCTGCTGGGTGATAAATAATTTTAATGGGAATAATAAGGACGTCCATGGGCTGAAACTGTTAGCCTGACTCAAACTCTGTCAGTGCGGGAGACCATTTCCAAGTTGAATAAAGTGATTTGAAGCAACAAGATTAACATAAAAAAGGCGTCAACATAGCGAAGAATGGATGGATGGATGGATGTGTGTGTGAGAATGGGCATAATGGATTGGTGGATGAGGGGTGGGTGGATGGATGAATGAATCTGTGAGTGAGAAACGGATGGATGGATTGTCTGATGAGCGGTAGGTGGATGGATGGATGGATGGAAATGGGAGTGACAAGGGGCTGCATCTCTTGGTGGATGAGCGGCAGGTGGAAGGGTGGATGGATGTGTGTGTGTGAGAAGGGAGTATATATACGGTATTGCTGCACGGGAGATAGGTGGAGTAATAGATGAATCAGTTGGTGGTGGTGAATAGAGGGTAGATGAGAATGGATGGATGGATGGATGAATGGATGGATGGATAGATGGATGAATGGATGGATGGATGGATGAATGGATGGATCAGTGGGTAGGTGAGTGGGGGTAGATATATTGGTTTAAAGGGATGGATGGATGGGATGGATGGATGGGCAGGTGAAGTATTTAGCAGCTCTCATTTTTTTGGTGTTTATCGTCGACCCAGCTTTGTTTTTTTCCAGAACATTCTTGCCTCTATTGTGCGTGCGTGGGTGCGTGTGCGTGTGTGTGTAATTCACCGGGTCGGTCAGGATCACTTGATGGTCGTGATCGTCAGCTTTTACCCTCCCGGAAGGGAGCTGAGAGCTCATATAGTCCGATCTAAGGGCAAGGCTGTGACCTTCACACACGCACACACCCGTCCCCTTGCTCAAGGGGGACAGTAACCACCCACTTTGTCAGTGAAACTTTTCGCAACTTGAGCGAGGCGCGAACTCCAGTCCACCAGTTGGCAAGTGGGAACGTTACCACTGCACCAGCGAGCGGTGTGTGTGTGTGTGTGTGTGTGTGCGCCGGCTAGTGACTAATTTTATCATCATCACCACCTCCTCTTGCTACCCAAAGATGAGGTGAGATAGGATCTAGGCAGCAAAAGAGAAAGTTATAGTGGGAAAGCAAATCAGCACTATAGCCAATACAATGGGACACACACACACGCATTCAACTACTATTCAAACACCTAGAATCATCGCTCACCTCACAGGAATTATCTGCAGGTATATATTTTTTATTTATTTATTTATTTTTTATAAATGAGCAATTTTCTCTCACAGGTCAGTCCATGGACAACAGTTAAGTTAATAAAAGGAGTTCTAAGTATTGTCATGTTCCCGTTCTTTAATACCTCATCAGACCAACTTGATTGCTTGTCAGGTCCCTGGCCTTCTCAAATTCATATTCTCCTTTTATTACCCATTCATTTTCCCTGACTATCAACTCTCTTAATGGTTTGCTACGCGTTCTGCCCTCATCATATTCACTCACTAACATCATTTTCGTTCCTCAAATACTCATATTCTTCTTCAGACCATAACATCTAAAGATTTTGTTCAGCCCAGTGTTAACATACTTCATTACTCCATGTCTCTGTAGAAATAAACCATTCTCTTTCCTATCCACGCTTTGCATTCCACACACACATCTCGAAAACCCCATCTCCACTGCTCTCGCTCTTGAGTTTTTGTTCTAATATCACACCAAAGTCTCACATCCATATGTTACTGCGGGTAATAAAAAACCTTCATATAATCCTCTTGCCGTCTCCACATTCTCACCTCTGCTTATATCCAAGGCCCTTGTATCTCCAACCACTTTTCTTCTATTCTATTTTCCACTTAGTCTGCACATTTAGCTGTATCTTTGTTTCTTCACCCGTGTACCAAGATTTCATCACTGATTTGTCTTGTCATTCACTACCATATAACACTGATAGTCACTTTTCCTGTCAACAACAACGTTCATCGCACACTTATCAACATTTACTCTTGAGTTTCGTCGTTAGCAGATATCAACAGAACTCTTCGCCAGCCCCTGAATCACCGTGGATTCAAAATTAAAATTATCAACTTCCGTACTCATCCTCCAAGACGGTGTGATCAGGATGGATAGAACGGCCGCCTGGGAGTCACGGGAACTTGGGTTCTTATCCTTCCTGCTTGCATGTCCGTCTTTTTACCGAAATTTATTGTCCCCATTTATAGCTTGTTTCTGCATCTGGTGAGATATTTTTCTATAGTTTTTTTTTTTTTTTTTCACTCTGATATACTCTTTCTTCTACATGGATACTTTAAATTAACCCCTTGAATCCGAGGGTCATCATTTTGGTTTATTCTTTCTGTTACCAGACAATCTTAGTATTATTTTTAAGAAAGACCTCTTGTTTTGACACGGATATAAGAAGGCTGCATTTAACGCCTACAAATCAAAAAGTCTATCCTAACCACACAAACGTTTGACAATTCCTTCGACTCTAAAACAAATAAATAATAATAATAATAATAATAATCAGGAGAGGGGAAAAAATGAAAAAAAGACGTTTCCTGGTTGCGTATAACCACAAATCTCGTCATCGTATTGAAGTGGTTAATTCATTACTTTCTTTGTGTGCTTACATGAGTGAGCACGGGAGGCTGAGAGTGTTCATACTGTAAAAATTAACCCTTTCATGACCGGGATAAACGTAGTAGCCTGTAGAGCGTCACCTAGCGCAAGATGCTTTTATTTAGCTTTCAGTTAGTACGCTAGCCTGAGAGAGTTAATATTGTCAGCATTAACCCTTCCATGGTAGAGATAACTTCTGTATTCTATTCCCGCTATCCCGATTTTACTTATCTTGCCGTGAATCATAGGAGCATGAGTGTGTTGATAGCTCTTAATAAGTTTGGTCTTTAAGACGGCGTGATCAGGACTGGTGAAATCGTGTCCTGTGAGTCACAGAAGCCCGAGTTCAATTGTCACCTCGCAGTCTTTTTGCTTTAATTTTCACCTTTTCTCGTGTTTTTCCTTGTTTGATTTTTCCGCTTCCTGTTTTTTCACTTGATAATACCCAGCTGGTAAAGCAACCAACCAAAATACCTGATATTCCTGACCATAATGCCCATCTCTTGGGTTTATTCTTGACAAATAATCCAGATCAATATAGGATAGAGGTACTGTCACCACTTGGATCCTCTGACCACAATCTCATCAAAGCCTCATTTGTTAACCCCCCCCACACCTCCCTATTATGAACCTGTCAGGGTGACCCGATGGCACTTTGATAGAGCAAACTGGGATGGATTTAGAAATTATTTTGCTGACATTCCATGTCTTGCTTCTCTAGTGATCCCAATTCTACCCAGTCCCACATTTGCGACTTAATACTAGCTGGTATGGATTTATTCATACCAAGTCAACAGTTCACTAAAAGATCGAACTCTCCAAAATGGTTTGATGGCAACTGTGCCAGAGCAACAGCCCAAAAGTCATTAGCATATAACTCTTACTTCAAATCGAAAACATCAGAATCACTCTCATTATTCAAATTTGCTAAAAATCATGCAAAAGCTGTATTAAATCTAGCTAAATCAAACTTTCTTCAAAAGCAAGCATCAAAACTACTTTACACCCCTAATGACAATAGAATATTCTGGTCAACTCTTAATTCTTTCAATAATAACTTTAACAAGTCATCTTCCATTCCCCAACTAAAATCTTCAGATGGCAACATTACAAATTACCCGCGTGGGAAAGCAGATATCTTTGCCAGTACATTTGCCAGAAACTCTACCATAGGCGATACCAGCCAGAATGTCCCAGTCCTAGAACTTGACTCTCCCGAAATTTCCCCACTTAAGATACAGACAAGATACGTAAAATCCATCCTAGACAATTTACCTACCAACAAATCTCCAGGCCCAGATGGAATTCTTCCAATTGTTTTGAAAAAGTGTTCCCCTGTACTTGCCTCCGTTCTAGCTAAATTATTCAGACTATGCATACGTACTTCTTTATTCCCAAATTCGTGGAAAGAAGCCAATATCCACCCAATTTCGAAGAAAGGAAGTTCGTCTGACCCCTCTGATTACAGACCAATAGCCGCCACATCTCTTGGTAAGGTATTTGAAACTTTAATTAATAAGCACATTGTTAAACATCTTGAATCCAACAACTTAATTAGTGATAGATAATATGGTTTTCACCACGAAAGATCCACCATTGACATACGCAATCTCCTAACTCATACCATCCATCAATCAATTGATCTACATGGAGAAACTCATGCAGTAGCTCTTGATATTTCTAAAGCTTACGACAGAGTATGGCACCGTTCCCTGCTGTCCAAACTCCCTTGCTATGGACTAACGTCTTTTGTTCCTTTGATTTCTTCATATCTTAGTGACAGGAAAATAAGAGTAAAAGTAGATGATGTATATTCCAATTTCCACTCAGGTAACCCCGGCGTGCCGTTGGGATCAGTTCTTGAACCAACCCTATTCCTGGTTCATATTAGTGATCTCTTTTCTGTCACCCACAATCCCATTCACTTATATGCAGATGACTCAATAATACATAGTTCATTCACACTCAGACACCCATTTACAAAGTCTAATATCTCTACCTCTCAACTCTGTACAGCCATCTCCATAAATCAAGATCTATCTACGATCAGTGAATGTGGACAAAACAACCTTGTCTCTTTTAATGCTAGTAAAACTAAATATATACAGTTTACTAATAGGCAGATATTGCCAGATTCGTACATTACCTTCAGTGCTACTAATATTCCCATCTCCAAAAGTACTGAAATTCTTGGATTCTCACTTAACAATGCCCTCAGTTGGACCTCTCATGTCAGATCACTTGCTAAAACCTCTTCAAAGAAACTGGGATTATTGTACAGAATTCGTAACTTCTTCACTGATGAACAGTTAGCTATAATTTATAAGAGTCATGTGTGCTCTCAGCTTGCATATTGCTCACCCTTGTGGAATGGATTTGGAGAGGTTGCATTAAAACAACTAGACAAAATTCAGAACAGAGTTGTTAGAATCATTAACAACCCTGCCATTACAAATAAACTACCTCCCCTGCAAGTAAGAGGGAATGTTGCCTCCCTTGCATTATTTTACTGATATTTTTATGGCAAATGCTCAGACGAAGTTGCGTCCTTGGTGCCACCTCTCCATGCCTTCTCTCATGCTACACGGGCATCTGGTAGCGCTCGTGACTGGAATGTCACTCAGCCATATTGCAGAACTTCTGCCTATCAGAATTCTTTCATTCCCCGAACAGCATCTCTCTGGAACTCACTTCCCCCGAGTTGTTTCCCTCCAAATTTCAACCCACAGCTGTTCAAGTCTAACTGTTACAGATATTTTATGAACAGAGGACACCAGTAATCTGGTGTATGGATTTTTTTTTTTTATTCATTTGTTTTTCCTTCCTCCGTTCTGTTATAAAAAAAAAAAAAAAACGTGCTTTGCCTTCTTCCAACCAGAGCCGTGTTTTTTTTTCTTTTTTATTTACTTCTGGCTCGTGATAGATAGTTTGTTGTTCATCCCCATTATGATATCCTTGGACTGAACGGGTTAATGCAGTCTGTTTCTATCTAGTTCGCTACAAGAGACCATTTCTAAAGGAAATAAAATAACCAGAAGTTTGGTCGTTCAGACGGTGTGCTCAGAACTGGTGGACTCGAAGCCCGTGAGTCATAGGAACCAGAGTTCACATCATGTCACCTCCGTTTTTTTTTTTTTTTTTTTTTTAGAGGGGGGCTAGTATTTTTTGTACCTTTTTTTCTGTAACCACTTTTTCCCGCCATTTTTTCAGTCCACTTTATTTTTCTCACTCACTGACAGTGCCGGATTTATCTATAAGCTAAACAGGCTACAGCTTAGGGCCTCACAATCCGCAAGGGTCTCGCCATTAATGTTATGTGGTTGTTATGTGTTCTGTAGGTTTTAATATAGCTTATGTAGCAAATTTTTTGTAGTATTTAAATGGCTTTATATGTAATTAGTCTGAGTAATATTTTAAGCCTAAATTTTCTGTTTCAGCTTTACAATGAAGAGAACATTTTGAGAGCAGATACCAGAAAAGAAAAAGAAAACGACAAGGTCCTGTTTTTGTAGGCACCTTTGTGAGACCTTCTGGTGTAACTTTTTAACAAGGGGCCTCCAAGCTTTATATAGCTTAGGTCTCTATATCCGGCACTGCCCACTGACATCCAAAACTCTTTTACATCGTTGAATTAAGCCCTTCAAGGCAAAGTCGTGTGTGTGTGTGTGTGTGTGTGTGTGTGTGTGTGTGTGTGTGTGTGTGTGTGTGTGTTTGTTTGTCTGTTTTCTATTGTGTTCTGGCTAGTGATTGACAATTTTATCATCACCATCACCATCATCATCTCGCCTATTTTTCCCATCCAGATGTAAGGTGAGGTAGGGTCCGGGAAGCAAGGGGGAAAAGTTACAGTGGGAGAGCTAATCAACAGCATAGTCAACGAAATGGGACACACACTCATTCACTTACCATTCAAACACCTAGAATCATCGCTAACATCAGAGAACTGGTGAGCTAGACTTTTTTTTTAAGTTTTCAATATATATGATCATATTTCGTTTAACAGGTAGTTTGTCGACAACAATCAAATTCAGAACAGAGGTCTAAGCACTGTCATCTTCTCCTCCTTATATTGCTTAGTAGATCAACTGAACAACGTTCATTGCACGCTTATTAACATATACTCTCGACTTACGGCGTTAACAGATATCAACAGAACTCTTCGCCAGCCCCTGAATCGCCATCGATGCAAAATTAAGAACTATCTACTTATTTACTCATCCTCTAAGACGGTGTGATCAGGATAGATAGAACGGCTGCCTGGGAGTCATAGCAGCTTGGGTTCATTTCCCTCCTACTTGCTCGTCCATCTTTTCACTGACATTTTTAGTTCCCAATTATAGTCTTTTTTTCTGCATCTGGTGAAATATTTTCCTATTTTTATTTTTCACTCCAATATGCTCTTTCTTCTACATGGATACTTTTTATTTACCCCTTGCATGCGAGGGTCATCATTTTGGTTTATTCTTTCTGTCACTCAGCAACTTCACTATCTTATTTTATAAAGCATTCATTTTCTCTGCCTTGATAGTCTGCCACGCCTATTTCAAACTTCAGAATCACTCACATATACCATTTTCATTCCCACGTTTATAACCATTTTCTCCACAAGACCGTAAATGATAATCAGTATTCAACCTCAGTGTCAACAGACTTTGTTACTCCACATCTCCCTCGAGTCTCATCACTTCCTTTCCTATGCTATCCATTATTTGTACTCCTCACACATTACTCAGAAACTCCATTTCCACTGCTCTTGCTCTCCAGTATTCGTTCTAATATCACACTAAAGTCTCACACTCACATATTACTGTGGGCACCAAAGCACTTTCATGCAGTCTTCTTGCAGCCTCCACATTCGCACCTCTTCTCATAACCGAAACCCCTATAGATCCAGCCACTTTCCTTCTCTTTGCCATTTTGATTTCCACTTACTCCTCACATTTATTTTCTGCTACTACATCCGGATACCAAAACTCCCTCGCTAGTTCAAGTCATTCTCCATCTGCTACAAGGTAACACTGATAGCCACTTTCCCTCACAATAACAACGTTCCTTCTACACTTCTCACAATATACTATCAAAGCACGTAGTTCATAGTCATCCGATCTCTGCTCCAATCTCGTAATGGCCAGCGAAGCTATTGTAAAAAAAATGTTGATGTGTTTACTCATCCTCCATGACGGTGTGATCATGATGGATAGAACGGCCGCCTACAAGTCATAGGAGCCAGCGTTCATATCCTATCTGCTGTTCCGTCATTTTACAAGTATTATTGTTTCGTTTTTGTAGGTCTTATGCAGTACTTTCTTTTTCTTAGTAACCATAATCGTTTGGTTTCACATCCCATTTGTATCTTCATTCTTGTACACGGATATATTAAATTAACCCCTTCAATCTGCGTTTCGTCATTTGGTTTATTCATACTGCCACCAGACAATCTTATTATTAAACTTAAGAAAGACCCCTTGTCTTGACTGGGATAAAACATGTTGAATTAAACCCCTGCAGATATAAAAGATTATCTCGACTAGACACAAGTTCGAAAATTCTTTCCTAAACAAAACAGAACTCATCATAAGACAAAAATAAAATGAGAAAGACGTTCCCGGACTGCGCTGATAACCACATCACCCGTTATCGTACTGAAGTGGTTGATTAACACCATTTTTTTTTTTATGCGAGGAAGAAGGAACCAAAGGCCATGAGCCCGCAGTAACAGTTCCCTCCAAGAGAAAAACAAAATACAATAGAGAGCCAAATTTAAGATCCGATCATTTTGAGATGCCTGGACACACTGCGTTTGAAAGACTGAGATCATAGGCACCAGGAAATACAGATAGAGGGAGACAGTTCCAGAGCTGACATGTTGCATAAATGAAAGACTGGGAGTAACGGTTAACTCTTGCATTAGAGAGTTGGACAGAAAAGGGATGAGAGTTTGCTGCCAGACGGGTGCTACGCGCCCGTCGTAGAGGTGGAGGAATGCAAGCAGACTGATCAGAGGAGAGGTGATCATTAAAGTAGCGATAGAAAAAAGATAAAGATGCAACAGTGCGGCGAAGAGACAGAGGTTGAAGGGAGTCAGTAAGAGGAGGAGAGTTAATGAGATGAAAAGCCTTTGACTCCACCCTATTGAGAAGAGCTGTATGTGGGGAGCCTCCCCACACATGAGAGTTGTACTCGACACAGGGGCGGATAAAAACCCCATATAGAGTCAACAATTGTGCAGGGGTAAAGAAAGAGCGGAGTCGGCTTAGCACACCCAATCTCTTGGAAGCAGATTTTACAAGAGATGTAATATGATCTTTCCAAGATAAGTGCCGAGTAAATGAAACCCCAAGCATGTTCAAGGATGATGCAGGATTAAGCTGAATATTATGAAACATTAGTGGGTATACCTGTGGAAGATTTTGTTGGGTTGATAGGTGTAAGAATTGAGTCTTAGATGCATTAAAAACAACCATATTATTTTTACCCCAGTCAGAGATACGAGCCAAGTCAGACATTAGGTGTGCCATAGCCTCATCCCTTGTTTCTTGAAGCAACTGTTGAGATGGGCGTTGCGGGAACCGAATGGAAAGGTGAAGGGTGGAGTCATCAGCGTATGAGTGGACAGGGTTAGATGTAAAGCTTAGAAGATCATTGATGAATAAAAGGAAGAGAGTTGGTGATAGGACAGAGCCCTGAGGAACACCACTGTTGATAGATCTAGGAGAAGAACGATGGCCGTCTACAACAGCGGCTATAGAACGACCAGAAAGGAAGCTAAGGATGAAGGCACAGATAGAAGGATAGAAACCGTAGGAGGGCAGTTTGGAAATTAAAGATTTATGCCAAACTCGATCGAAAGCCTTTGAGATGTCAAGTGCAATGGCAAAGCTTTCGCCAAAGTCCCGAAAGGAGGATGACCAGGAGTCTGAAAGGTAGGTGAGAAGATCGCCAGTGGAGCGTCCCTGACGGAACCCGTACTGATGATCGGAAAGAAGGTTGTGATAGGAAAGATGCCTTAAAATTTTTCTATTGAGAATTGACTCGAAAACTTTTGAAATACAGGACGTTAAAGCAATTGGACGATAGTTGGAGGGTTGGGAGTGGTCACCCTTCTTTGGGACTGGCTGAATGAGAGCAAACTTCCATCAAGAAGGAAAGGTACAAGTTGACAGACAAAGGCGAAAGAGTTTGCCTAGGCAGGGTGTAAGCACAGAAGCACAGTTCTTGAGAACAACAGGAGGGACCCCATCAGGCCCATATGCCTTGTTAGTACTGAGGCCAGTGATGGCAGAAAATACATCAACTGAAAAAATTTTAATGTCAGCCATGAGGAAGTCAGAGGGGGGAAGTGATGGAGGAACAGCACCGGAATCGTCTAAGGTGGAATTGGAGGAGAAAGTCTGTGCGAAGAGATCTGCTTTATCAGTATAAGAAATAGCTACAGAACCATCAGAGTAGAAAAGAGGAGGGAAGGATGATGAGGTAAAATTGTTAGAAAGATTTTTGGCAAGGTGCCAGAAGGAGCGGGAAGAATTCGAGTTGGAGAGTTGAGAGCATTTAGTATGGATGAAATTATTTTTAGTAGAGCGAAGAACAGACTTAGCACGATTCCGGGTAGAAACGTAAAGATGATGTGATTCAGGGGTGGGTTGGCTCCGGTACCTTTTGTAGGCCCTCTCCTTGTTGCGGACAGCATTAGAACAAGCGTGATTAAACCAAGGCTTTCTTGCGTTAGTCAAAGGATATGAGAAAGGAATGTATGCTTCTATGCCCGAGAGAATAACCTCCGTAATGCGCAAGGCACACTCAGATGGCTCCCGGCCATGGAAGCAATAATCATTCCAGGGAAAATCAAAGAAGTACTGCCTGAGGGCCTCCCAGTCCGCGGCTCCAAAATGCCACAGATGACGTTTCCCTGGAGGGTCCACAGGCCGTACCGGAGTGATAGGACAGGTTAAGGTAATATGGTTGTGATCGGAAGAGCCCAACGGAGAGAAAAGATTAACAGAGTAAGCAGAAGGATTAGTTGTGAGGAAGAGGTCAAGTATATATATATATATATATATATATATATATATATATATATATATATATATATATATATATATATATATATATATATATATATATATAATATACATACTTAGTTATCTGAGTTTGAATAAGGAAGACTGAGAGTGTTAACACTGTATAAATTAACCATTTCATGGCCGGAACAAACACAGTATACAGTGTCACTAGCGCCAGATGCTTATATTTAGCTAATAGTGAGCATGCCAGCCTGAGAGTGTTAATATTGTCAGCATTAACCCTTTCATGGTAGAGATAACTTCTGTATTCTATTCCCGCTATCCCCATTTTACTCATCTGGCCGTGAGTCATAGGAGCCTGAGAGTGTTGATAGCTCTTAATAAGTCTGGTCCTCAGGACGGTGTGATCAGGACTGGTGAAATCGTGGCCTGAAAAGCATAAGAGCCCGGTGTCACACTTCCCTTCCCAGTCCTTTTATTTTCATCTTACATCCTTGTGGCTTTTGCGAGTAATTTTTTAAGAACTTTTCCCTTCCCAATTATTTTTTCACTTAATTTCCTAAACTCTGTTTTACGTTCGATTTCTCCATCCAACCGAAGCCTTTTATTTCTCTCCTGGCCTGTGATAGATTTTTTCTTTTCTTATTTTACTGATAACATAAACTGAACAGGTTAATGAAGTCTGTTTGGAACTGTTTCAGTAGAGGAGACTATTTCTAAGGTGAATAAAGTGGACTGAAGGCAGAAAGAATATAATACAAAAGGTGTGATGGTAATGAAGTATTTACCTGCTGTCATTGCCCTACCTGGTGGTGTAGTGGTTAGAAGGCCCCAGTGGAAATGACGGCCGTGCATAAGTTGGTTACCCCACAGAGTGACTGGAAGTTTGTCGATCATGTAAAGCCATCAGGAGAAGTAGGCCGGTCAACTACCCTGAAATGTACCAGACTACGGGAGCCAAGCCGAGGGCCCCTACGCTTACAAGGGGGTAAAATGGAATTGCTTGTTAACGCCGTATTTATTTATTTGTTGCATTCTACTTATGTTCGTGGCTGACCAAAGCTTGTGCGTTGCCAGTGCACGTCGCTTGCCGCACTGACTGTGTGTGTGTGTGTGTGTGTGTGTGTGTCTAGCAACCTTCTTAATGGTCTGCCTCGCTTTCTCCCCTCTTTCGCATTTACTCACATCATTTTCATTCCTCAAATACTTATTTTCTTCAGAAGACCATACCATTTAAAGATTTTGTTCAGCCTAGTGTTAACATACTTCGTTATTCCTCGTTTCTGTAGAATTAGATCATTCTCTTTCCTATCCACGCTTTACATTCCACACAGACATCTCGAAAACCCCATTTCCACTGCTCTTGCTCTTGAGATTTTGTTCTAATATCACACCAAACTCTCACACCCATATGTTACTGTGGATATTAAAAAAACCTTCATATAATCCTCTTGCAGTCTCCACATTCACACCTCTGCTTATATCCAAGGCCCTTGTATCTCCAACCACTTTCCTTCTTCTGTTCTACTTTCCATTTACTCTGCACATTTAACTGTTTCTCTGTTTCTTCACTCGTGTACCAATATTCCATCACTAATTCGTGTCTCTTCATTAACTACCAGATAACACTGATAGTCACTTTCCCTGTCAACAACAACGTTCATTGCACACTTCTCAACATATACTCTCCAGTTACGGCGTTAACAGATATCAATAGAACTCTTCGCCAGCCCCTGAATCACTGTGGATCCAAAATTAAGAACTATCGACTTGCGTTCTCATCCTCTAAGACGGTGTGATCAGGATGGATAGAACGGCCTCCTGGGAGTCATAGAAGCTTGGGTTCATATCCCTCCGAAGGGCTTGTCCGTCTTTTTAAGGATATTTTTAGTTCCCATTTATAGTTTTTTTTTTTTCTACATCTGGTAAAATATTTTCCTATACTTTATTCTCATCCAGATATACTCTTTTTTTTACATGGATACTTTAAATTAACCCCTTGAATCCGAGGGTCATCATTTTGGTTTATTCTTTCTGTCACCAGAAAATCTTAGTATTAATTTTAAGAAAGACCCCTTATTTTGACGGGGATGTAAGAAGGCTGCATTCAACGCCTACAAATCAAGAAGTCTACCCTAACCACACAAATGTTAGACAATTCCTGCGACTCTAAACAAAAAACAAAAAACATCAGGAGATTATAAAAAATGAAAAAAAAAAAGACGTTCCCAGGCTGAGCTCTTACCCACAAAACTCGTCATCGTGTTGAAGTGGTTAGTTCATGACTTTCTTTATTTACTTACATGAGTGAACATGGGAGGCTGAGAGTGTTAATACTGTAAAAATTAACCCTTTCATGGCCGGAACAAACGTAGTAGCCTATACAGTGTCACCTTGCGCCAGATACTTATTTTTAGCTAACAGTGAGTATGCCAGCCTGAGAGTGTTAATATTGTTAGCATGAACACTTCCTTGATAGAGATAACTTCTGTATTCTATTCCCGCTATCACGATTTTACTTCTCTGGCCGTGAGTCATAGGAGCCTGAGAGTGTTGATAGGTGTTAATACGAGTAGGTTTGGTCCTTCAGGCGGCGTGATCAGGACTGGTGGAATCGTGGCCTGTGAGTCACAGGAGCCCGGGTTGAAGTGTCACCTCGCAGTCTTTTTACTTTAATTTTTGTTTTCTTGTTTTTTTTCTCCCATGTTCTGTTCTCGAGATGCTATTTTTTCATTGAATATTATCCTAAGTTCTATTATCAGTGCTCTTCCTGCTTCCGACCAAAGCCGTGTTTTTTTTTTTCTTTTTTATCTACATTTGGCTCGTGATAGTTTGTTGTTCTCCTTCATTGTTATATCCTTGGACTGAACGTTCTAATTGAGTCTGTTTCTAACTAGTGCACTACAAGAGATCATTTCTAAGGTAAATAAAGTAACCTGAAGTTTGGTCCTTAAGACGGTGTGATCAGGACTGGTGGAATCGTAGCCCCTGAGTCATAGGAACCCGAGTTCACATCATGTCACCTCCCGTCTTTTTTTTTTTTTTTTTTTTGGGGGGGGGGCTAATATTTCTTGTACCTTTTCTTCTGTAACCACTTTTTCCCTTTTTTTTTCTCTCTCACTTCACCGTGTTTTTGTCACCCACTGAGAGTGCCGGATTGAGGCATAAGTTAAACAAGCCACACCTCAGGGCCTCACAATCCGCAAGAGCCTCATAAAATTTGTTTTTATTGATTTCAAAATTTTATGTGGCTTTTTATGTGTTGTGTTGTTTTTAAAATGGCTTGTGTAACAATTTTTTGTGCAGTTTTAAAATGGTTTGATAGATAATTAATTGAAGTAATATTTTAAGCCTAAATTTTGTATGTTTTCAGGTTTACAATGAAGAGAACATTTTTAGAGCGGAAACCAGAAAAGAAAGAGGAAGCAACAAAGTCCTGTTTTGGAAGGCACCTTTGTGAGACCTTCAGGTGTAACTTTTTAACAAGGGGCCTCCAAGCTTTATATAGCTTAGGTCTCTATATCCGGCACTGCCCACTGGCATCCAAAACTCTTTTACATCGTTGAATTAACCCGTTAAAGGCGAAATGGTGTGTGTGTGTGTGTGTGTGTGTGTTTTAGTCCGTTCTTTCACTTCTTGTCTTTACTGGCAGTCTCCAGGTTTAAGTTTCAGTAATATGAACGCTGTATATTTTAATTCTGTCTCCCGATAACAGTTCTACCCTATCTGAGATGATAATGATTGTCTTGGTGATGATGATGATGATGATGATAGCCAAGGAGGCGTCAGTGGCATAGTGTTTAATGCAGAGATGGATGGTGAAGGTGAAGGTGAAGGTGAGGGTAAGGTTGAGGGTGAGGGTAAGGTTGCGGGTAAGGTTGAGGGTGAGGGTAAAGTTGCGGGTAAGGCTGCGGGTAAGGTAGAGGGTGAGTATAAGGTTGAGGATGAGGGTAAGGTTGAGGGTGAGTATAAGGTTGAGGGTGAGGGTAAGGGTAAGGTTGAGGGTGAGGATGAGGTTGAGGGTGAGGGAGGGAGCTCATCCAGTGCCACGATCCCAGATTAGTTCCCGTTTGGAAGGTGATTTATATTGTGAATCTTCATTTCATTATTGCAACACAACAGCTTGGCATCCTTTTATAAACTTCATATTCCCAGGTTTGACTACCTGGTAGGCAATGTCATTATCTATAAGGAAAATAATAATCATCATCTATCATCATCGTTCCATAATCGTCGTCGTCTTCGTCGTCAATCAACATCAACTTTTTCCCACCTTCGTATGGACTGAGGCAGGGTCCAGAATGCAAAGAAACAGAAAGCATGATAGAGGGAGAAGTAAAAAACAGCATGTCCAGTTAAGTGCCCCCTCCCACACACACACACACACACACACACACACACACACACACACACACACACACACACACACAGAGCAGTGAAATGCCAGGAAATTTTAACTCATTCGAAGACATAGTTATCCATACTTTTATTTTTTTTTTTTTCATACAGAGGTGGGGGGATATTTTTCTCTACATCTCCTTTGTATAGTACAGTACTATTCCGATCGTGTACCGCTCAACTGTCACGTTAAAAATGGGTGTCAAACCCTTGTACTGTTCTATGCAATAGATTGTTCATCAAGCCAGCTCAACCCTGTCAGTTGCCAAGCCTCATCAGCCTCCATATCTCGCTTCCTCACACACTCATTTACCATTCTCTGTTCACCTTTTTCTCAGCCTGCCACGCCTGCCACCTTCAGACACAGTCACACGCACCGTTTTCATTGCCACGTATATCCCCGTTCTCGCCATACGACCATACCATCTAAGAACATTCTCTTAAACTCTATTGTTATCAGACTTGTTTACCTCACAGCTTTCACGAATAACATTAATGAATATGCTATCCACAGGACGCCCTCAAAAATCTCCCTTCCACTACTTCTCTTCTTGACTTTGTTCTCACGCCCACATGACTTCTGTGCCCATAACATTAAAGGTCGGATTAAAACACTTTCATGTTATCGTTTTGCAGCCTCGACACTCCAACCTCTGTGTAGTATGAAAGCCTTCTAGTACTATTCACTTTCCCTCCATGTGCTTCCCTACTTTCCACCACCATTGCACATTTCCCTCTATATTCTTCCATTGCTAACAGGTATCCTTAAATTCCCTCATCTTTTCGCGACTACATTCACCCTCACACCAAGCTGACAGTCGCCTTCCCTATCAATTACAGTCACTTTTTAACAGTTAATATATACTTTCGCATCACGACACTCACTGACATTAACAAACTCATCACCAATCACTCAGCCACCAGCCATGCTAAATTAATAACTGTGGATATGTTTAGTCAGCCTCTAAGACGGTGTGATCAGGGAGGATGGAACGGCAGCCGAGGAGTCGAAGGAGCTTGGTTTCACATCCACCTCTGCAATTGCCGTCTTTTTGGCCTTTTTTTTTTTTATTACATTGACGTGCGCTTTTCATGTCGCAATTTTCCTTTACATTTACCTTACACTGATATTCACATTCATCTGTTCCGATGCATCAGGTTTATCCTTTAATTTAGTGATGTAATTTTTTCCTACTGGCATCAGAGAATTTCATTAAACTTAAGAAAGACCTCTCGTTTTGAAGGAGATAGGAAATTGTTGTATAATCTAAACACAAAGTTCGAATATTCTGTCCAAATTAAAATTAAAAATCAGCAGGAGACGGCAAAAACAGAAGTGAATAAGACATCCCAGGCAGTGCTGTTAACCTCTTCAACTCGCCATCGTGCTGAAGTGGTTGATTAATAACTATTGCTATACTTAGACATGTAAGAATCAGAATAAGCGTCATAGTTTTTTAATACCATCAGAACTAACCAGTTCACAGTCGGAACAAACGTAGTATACTATTTCAGCTAACGTCAGATATTTATATACAACTAAAAATGAGTATACTAAACTGGGAGTGTTAATTCTGTCACCATTAATTCTCTCATGGTTGGGATAACTTCTGTATTATATTCCCGCTAGTTCGATTTCACTCATCTGGCTGTGAGTCATAGGAGCTCGAGAGTGTTGATCGTTCGGTAAGTCTGGTTCTTAAGACGGTGTGACCAGGACTGCTGGACCCGTGGCCTGTGAGTCATAGGAGTCCGTGTTCACAGAGACGTCTTAGCTGTCATTTTTATATATTTTTCTTTTCTGATCCTTTATGAAGTTGGAAACTTTTTTTTTTTCAATTTTCCTTACCTTTCCTTATTTATCTTTTCGACTGATATTCTAAATTTCCTCACAGCGGTGATTTTACCCCTTCAAGGCGAGGACGTGTTTTTTATTCTCAGTGAATATAGGTGACTAATAGGTTTAATAATAGTGTCTTTGGGCTGAAAAGGTTAATGGAAGATCTGTTTGAACCCTTTCAGTGTGAGACTATTTCCGATCTGAATGAAGTGATCTGAAGACAAAAAGAAAAAAATACAAAAGGCGTCAACATAGCGAAGAATGGATGGATGTGAGATAGAAGGGGATGGATGGTTTGGTGAATAAGAGGTAGGTGGATTGATGGATGGATCTGTGGGTGGGTGAGTGGGAGGTAGATATATTAGTCGATAAGATGTAAATAGTTGGTTGGATGGATGGATGGGGAAGTAATGTATTTACCTGCATTCATTCTTTCAGTGTTTATAGTTGACCTACATTTGTTCTTTTCCAGTGCATTCTTGCTTTCATTAGCTGTTTGTGTGTGCGTGCGTGCGTGTATCGGTGCGTGTACGTGTAGGTTGGTAGGTAGATGGGTGGGTGGTCCAAGGGGAGACACAAACAGAAACAGGATAACAGAGAGACTCACGAAGGAGTTAGCAAAACAATTATACTCTTATGGAGAGACAATTACTAGGAAATAGTAATAGATGGACAGACGATACTCACATAGTTAGAATAAAAGACTGATATATAAGTAGTTAGGTAGATGCATAGATGAAGAGACTGTGAAGCTTCCCTTCACATGAACAAAAGGCACTGCAGCCAAAGCAGGTAGATAACTGGGTCTGGTTAGTGAGGCTCGGGATTGAAACTTGACTTGGCTGGATCTTTTTTTTACAATCACAAAATGATTCTGAACTTATTTTCCTCTTGCATTTAATCGTCCCCTGGGAGCAGGAAAATTTATTCTTAGTGTGTGTGTGTGCGTGTGTGTGTGTGTGTGTGTGTGTGTGTGTGTGTGTGTGTGTGTGTGTGTGTGTGTGTGTGTGTGTGAGAGAGAGAGAGAGAGTCCGCGCGCATTTGTTTTTCAGAAGTTATGTTTGGACATCTACGTGCATATGTGTGTTTTTGTGTCTTTTTGTGTTTTTGTGTCTGTGTGTTTTTGTATGTTTGTATGTGATTCCCCCCCCTTTCTCTCTCTCTCTCTCTCTCTCTCTCTCTCTCTCTCTCTCTCTCTCTCTCTCTCTCTCTCTCTCTCTCTCTCTCTCTCTCTCCGTGTGTGTGTGTGTGTGTGTGTGTGTGTGTGTGTGTGTGTGTGTGTGTGTGTTTTCTGGCATGCGATTGACGATTCTATCATCACCATCACCTTCATAATGTCGCCTATAATTTCCCACTCATAAATGAGATGATGTCGGGTCCAGGAAGCAAGGGAAAAAGATTTATACTTGCAGAACTAATCAGCATAGCCATTAAGATGTGTCACACAGTCCATTACTTACCGTTCAAGCACCTAGAATCATCGCTCACCTCAAAGAATGATCCATATATATATTTTCTCTCATGGATGAATTTCCTATTTCCTATTTAAAAAAAAAAAAAAAAAAGGTCATCGACATCAGTCAAGTAAAGAGAAGGGGTGCCAAGCACTCATTTTCTCCTCCTTACACAGCTCAACACACCAACTCCATCGCCTGGCAGTTCCCGAGTCTCATTAGCTTCTGTACCTCATTTCATTACACAATCATTTGTCTCAACCTTCTTGATGGTCTGTAACTCCTTCTCCCATCTTCACACTGACTTATATATATCATTTTCAGTTCCTAGCTTATACCCATAACATCGAAAGATTCTGTTGATGCATGGTGTCAATAGTCTTCAATACTCCACCCCTCTCTGCACTTCTGCAGTCACATCGTATCCTGTCCCATCCATTCTTCGCAATCCACACACACACACACACACACACACACACACACACACACACACACACACACACACACACACACACACACACACACACACACACACACACACACACACACACACACACACATCATAAATCCCATTTACTATTGTTGCTATGAGTTTTCGTTCTGATACAACACCAAAGTCTCACACCCATATGTTAATGTGGACACTAAAACACTTTCATGCAGTCCTCTTGCAGCCTCCACATTCACACCTTTGCTTATAACCAAGGCCATTAAAGGTTTAGCCACCTTCCTTCTTCGTACAATTCTACGTTCCATTTAGTCTGCACATTTAACTCTTTCCCATCACTGCACCAGGTTATCAAAACTCCCTCACTGATTCAAATCTCTCCATTCACTACCAGATAATACTGATAGTCACTTTCCCTCTCAACAACAACGTTCAGTCTACACTTATCAACATGTACTATCAAAGCACGGTGCTCATAGATAACAACAGAACTCTGCACCAGTCTGAATCACCAGCGATGCTAAATTTAAAACTGTTGATGTGCTTACTCAGCCTCTAAAACGGTGTGATCAAGATGGACAGAACGGCCACCTGGGAGTCATAGGAGCCAGGGTTCATATCCTTGTCACTAACGTCCGTCTTTTTATCGATACTTTTTTTCAGATTATTTTTTTTTGGGTGGGAGGGTAGTTTCTGCATCTGGGGAAATATTTTCCCTTTTTCCTTTCCCACACTGATATCCAAATTCTTCTATGCGGATGAATTAAATAAACCCTTTGAATCCATGTGATGTTATCTTGGTTTAATTATCAATGGTATCAGACAGTTGTGTTCAGTGTACGAAAGGTCTGTCTTGCTGAAGGGGGATAAAAGAAAGCTACTCATTTAACTATACACATTCTGAAAATTATATCGAAATGTAAATAAAAATCCTCATGACACGGTAAAAATAAGAAAGACGTCCACGGTCTGCGCTGTTAATCACATCACTCGTCATTGTGTTGACGTCGTTGATTAAAAACTGTTGCTGTGTTTAGTCATCTGAGAATGAGCATGAGAGGCTGTGAGATTTAGTTTTGTAAAAATTAGTTCTTTCAGGGTCGGGAGAAAAGTAGTATACCGTGTCACCTACCGCCAAATGCCAATATTTAGCTAACAGTGAGAATGCCAGCCTGATAGTGTTAATATTATCAACATAACCCTTCCATGGTACAGATAACTTCTGCATTCTATTCTCGCTATCCATATTTTACTCATCTGGCAGTGAGTTATAGGAGCCTGAGAGTGCTGATAGCTCTTAATAAGTATCGTCATTAGACGGTGTGATCAGGATTGGTGGAATCGTGGCCTGTGAGTCATAGGAGCCCGGTTTCAAGTCTCTCTGCACTGTCATTTTACTTTTATTTTAATGTTTTCTTGTGTTTTTCCTTTTTTTTTTCAGTTTCTTTTTTTATTTCACTTATTAATATCCTCAAATATATTATGCATGTTCGTTCTATTATGCGTGATTTGTGTGTGTGTGTGTGTGTGTGTGTGTGTGTGTGTGTGTGTGTGTGTGTGTGTGTGTGTGTGTGTGTGCGTGTGTGTGTGCGTGTGTATTTGTTTGTTTGTTTTTGTGTTTGTTTGTGCGTGTGTATGTGTGTTCCTTTGTGTGTGTGTGTGTGTGTGTGTGTGTGTGTGTGTGTGTGTGTGTGTGTGTGTGTGTGTGTGTGTGTGCTGGCTGGCAATTGACTATTTTATCATCTTCACCATCTCCACAATCTCACCTATAATTTCCCATCCACAGGTGAGGTATGCTAGGGTCCAAGAAGCAAGGGAAAACGAGTTATAGTGGGATAGCTAATCTGTATCATTGGCAATGAAATGGGTCACATAGTCAATCAGTTACCATTCAAGCACCCAGAATCATCGCTGACCACACAGAAATGATAAGCTAGACATTTCTTTTTTATATATTTTCCTTTATGGGAAAGTTTTATTAGGAAAAGGGTGCTATTCATTGTCAAGTTCTCCTCCTTACATAGCTCGTCCAAACAACTCGAACGCCTGTCGGATCCCGAGCCTCATCAACTTCAATACCTCACTTCATTAAACACATATCTTCATTGTCTGCCACGCCTTCTTCCAATTTCAGACTCACTCGTACCATTTTCACTCCCCTACTTATACCCATTTTATGTCTAAGTCTAATATTTCTAAGGATTCTGTTCAATCTGATATTACCAGACTTTTTACTCCACATTTTTATCAAATCACATCATTTCGTATATTATCCATTGTTTGTACTTCATACATTTTCCTCAGAAATCCCATTTCAACTGTTCTTTCTCCTGAGTATTAGTTTAATATCACACCAAAGTCTCACAGCCATACGTTACTGTGGGCACTGAAGCACCTTCATCCAGTCTTCTTGCAACCTCCACATTTACATCTCTCCTTATAACCAAAGCCCGTATAGTTCCAGCCACTTTCCGTCTCTTTGCTACTCTACTTTCACTTGGTCTGCACATTTAACTCTCCCTTCTATTACGGCACCCGTGAATCAAAACCTCCTCACTGATTCAAGTCTCTCTTCATTTACTACCAGATAACACTGACAAGTCACTTTCCCTCTCAACAAGAACGTTCGTTCTATGCTTATGAACATATACTATCCAAGCACGGCGCTCATATGTTTCACCAAAAATCTGCACCAGTGATGTTAAGTTAAAAACTGTTGATGTGCTTACTCAGCCTCTAAGACGGTGTGATCAATATGGATAGAACGGCCGCCTGGGAGTCATAGGAGCCAGGGTGCGTATCATTCCTACTTCTCCGTCGCTTTGCTGACATTTTTATTTCGTTCTTGTAGTTGTTTTCGGGTACTTTCTGTATCTGAAAAACTAATTTCTTTTAATCTTTCCCTCCACCGATATCGTAATTTATTTAGATGGATGAATTAAAATAACGCCTTGAATCAGGGCGACGCCACTTTGGTTTAGTTTTGCTGCCACCATACAAACTTATTAAATTTGGAAAAAACATCTCGAATTGCTGGGTTTAAAGAGAGGATGAATAAATCCCCTACTGTTTAAAAGTTTCTATTTAGATTTAAAAAATCTTGAGGAGACGGTAAAAACAGAATGAAAAAGAAAACCCCGGGATAAGCTATCAGCATTACTCGTCATCGTACTGATGTGGTTGATTAACACCTGTTGTTCTTTTATGTGATCTGAGAGTGAGCATGGGAAGTTGAGAGTTTTGAAACTGTAAAAATTAACCCTGTCGTTGCCGGGACAAAAATAGTACACAGTGTCACATAGCACTAGATACTTCTATTTAGCTACCAGCTAGTATGCCAGCCTGAGTGTTAATATTGTCAACATTAACCCTTCTATGGTCGAGGTAACTTCCAGTTATCCCGATTTCACTTATCTGTCCGTGAGTCATAGGAGCCTGAGAGTGTTGATAGCTCTCAATGGGTTTGGTCCTTAAGACGGTGTGATCAGGGCTGGTGGAATCGTGGCCTGAGAGTCATAGAAGCCCTGTTTCTCTTCTCCTCTACCTTGTCTTTTTACATTTACTTTCATTTAGTTTCCTTGTGGGTTTTGCATCAGATTTACCCCCTTGTCCTTACCTCATATTTTTTTAGTTAGTAGCATCCTAAATTGTGTTATAACTGTTTTGCCTCATTAAAATTGGAGTAATGTTCTTTTGTCTTTTTTATATCATTCTGACATGTGATAAATGTAATTTTTTAGCCACCTTCGTGATGGTATTCTCGGACTGAACGGCTAGTGGAGTCTTTTGAAATCTTTCAGTGCAAGGGATTAGTAACCTGAAGTTTGGTCCCGAAGACGGTGTGATCAGGACTGGTGGAAACATAGCCCGTGAATCACAGGAGCCCAAGATTTATATCACATACGGCGCTATCTTTTTAATTATTATTTCTATAATCAGATGCATACAAATCAACTTTTTCTCTGTTTCCCCCACGTCCCTTATGTTTCTCTTATTCTGTCATCCAAAATTCTATTATGTCGTTGACTTACCTCTTTACGTCAAAGTCGTTTATGTGTGTGTGTGTGTGTGTGTGTGTGTGTGTGTGTGTGTGTGTGTGTGTCTTTTCTGGCAAGCGATTGAAGATTCCATCATCACTATAACCTTCAAAATCTCGCCTATAATTTCCCACCCACAAATGAGATGGTGACGGGCCCAGGAAGCAAGGGAAAAAGATTTATACTTGCAGAGCTAATCAACAGCATAGCCATTAAGATGTGTCACACCGTCCATCACTTACCGTTCAAGCACCTAGAATCATCGCTCACCTCAAAGAATGATCCATATATATATTTTTTTCCCATATACATGAATTTTATATTTCCTAATTATAAAAAAAAAGAGAGGTCATCGACAGCACTCAAGTAATTGGAAGGGGTGCCAAGCACTCATTTTCTCCTCCTTACACAGCTCAACACACCAACTCCATCGCCTGGCAGTTCCCGAGTCTCATTAGCTTCTGTAGCTCATTTTATTACACACCCATTTGTCTCAACCTTCTTGATGGTCTGTAACTCCTTCTCCCATCTTCACATTGACTTATATATATCATTTTCAGTTCCTAGCTTATACCCATAACATCGAAAGATTCTGTTGATGCATGGTGTCAATAGTCTTCAATACTCCACCTCTCTCTGCACTTCTGCAGTCACATCGTATCCTGTCCCATCCATTCTTCGCAATCCACACACACACACACACACACACACACACACACACACACACACACACACACACACACACACGCGCACAGACACACACACACACACACACACACACACACACACACACACACACACACACACACACACACACACACACACACACACACACACACACACACACACACACACACACACACACACACACACACACACACACACACACTCACACGCACACACACACACACACACACACACACACACACACACACACACACACACACACACACACACACACACACACACACACATCATAAATCCCATTTACTATTGTTGCTATGAGTTTTCGTTCTCATACAACACCAAAGTTTCACACCCATATGTTAATGTGGACACTAAAACACCTTCATGCAGTCCTCTTGCAGCCTCCACATTC
Organism: Coenobita brevimanus; assembly: GCF_032717465.1. Taxonomy (NCBI): domain Eukaryota; kingdom Metazoa; phylum Arthropoda; class Malacostraca; order Decapoda; family Coenobitidae; genus Coenobita; species Coenobita brevimanus. The sequence goes on along the minus strand of NC_137050.1, from coordinate 42,686,989 downwards.
ACATCTTTGCTTAAAACCAAGGCCCTTAAAACACTTTCATGTTATCGTTTTGCAACCCCGACACTCTGACCTCTATGTAGTGTCAAGGCCTTCTATTACTGTCCACTTTCACTCCATGTGCTTCCTACTTTCCACCACAATTGCACAATTGCCTCTTTAGTCTTCCATTGCTCCTAGGTATCCTTAAATTCTCCCAATAATACATTCACCCTCACCTCCAGCTGACAGTCGCCCCCTTCAATTACAGTCGCCTTACAACAGTTAATATTTACATTCATGGCACGACATTCACGGACATCAACAAACTCGGCACCAATCACTCAATCACCAGCCATGCTAAGTTAATAATTGTGGATATGTTTAGTCAGCCTCTAAGACGGTGTGATCAGACAGATGGAACAGCCGACGTGGAGTCATAGGACCTGGGTTTCACATCCACGAAGGCCATCGCCGTCTTTTTTTGTTTTATTACATTGACATACGCCTTTCATCTCCTTAACTATTTTCCTTTGCATTTACCTTCCATTGATATCCTCCTTCTTCTATCCCGATGAGTCAAGTTGATCCTTTACATTACAGTGACAATATTGTCTTAGACGTTTTAGAGAATTTTTTGAACTCAGGAAAGACGTCTCGTTTTCATGATGATAAGAGGTTAAATATCTACACACACAAAGTTCGAAAATTCTATATCAACACTGAAATCACCAAGAGTCAGCAAAACAAAAGTTAATGAAAGAAAAGCATTCGGGAGCCGAATGCTATTAGTCCGTCAAAATATGCTGTTGGCCAAGCCCAAGAGTTTGGCCATATCTTGATACCGTGAAGGTTTCAAGTTGATAGGCCAAGCCGTTCATGATATATGATGGTGCTAAAGGTGAGCGATAAAAACTAGCTGACCTTTGGCAGCCATTTTGATGACCCTCCCACTGACCCAAAGTGCCCATTATCGAACTCGACCAAGATTTTGGCCATATCTTGATACCCTGAAGGTTTCATGTTGATAGCCCAATACGTTCATGAAATATAATGGGAATAGATACACACACACACACACACACACACACACACACACACACACACACACACACACACACACACACACACAGAGGCGGGCCAAAATATTATCGCTCCACCATGTGCAGGCAGGTCATTGTGCTGAAGTGGTTGATTAATAAGTGTTGCTTTAGGAGTCTGTTTAAATATTATCAGAATTAACCCGTTCACGTCGGAGCCAACGGAGTATACAATTTCAGCCAACGTCAGATGCTTGTATACTGAACAGGTAAAAATGAGTATGCTTGAGTGAGAGTGTTAATACTGTCACCATTAACTCTCTCATGGTCGGGATAACTTCAGTATTATATTCCCGTTAGCTCGATATTACTCATCCGGCTGAGTCATAGGAGCCTTGATCGTTCGATAAGTTTGGTCCTTAAGACGGTGTGATCAGGACTGGTGGAACCGTGGCCAGTGAGTCAGAGGAGCCCGGGTTGAAAATACAAGAGTTAATGTGTCTTTTAACACACACACACACACACACACACACACACACACACACACACACACACAGAGCGATTAGCTTTTTTGTAGTACTTTTTTGCATCCTCGTTCCATCCTTTCTTGTATCTTCCCAAACTTTACCCTTTTTTCTTTTCGAATGATATAACAGCCTATATTCACCTATATCGGTGATTTAATGGAAGATCTGTTTGGGACCCTTTCAGTCCGAGAGACCATTTCCACGCTGAAGAAAATGATGTGAAGCAGCAAGAATAAAATACAAAAGGCGTCAACATAACGATGAATGGATGGATGGTTGGATGTGTGAGTGAGAAGGGACTGGATGGATTCGTGGAAGAGCGGCAGTGGAAAGGTGGATGAATGTGTTATTGAGAAAGGTTTGGGTGATTGGATGGGTGAGGGGTTAGTGGATGGATTGGTGAGTGGATGGGTTTGTGAGAATGGAGATATATTAGTGGATGAGGGGTAGGTGGATGGATGAATGGATGGATCAATGAGAAGGCGAGTTGGGATAGATATATTGGCTGAAAAGAGACTGATGGATGGATGGATGGATGGATGGGCAGGTGAAGTATTTAGCTGCTTTCAGTTTTTTTAATGTTCATAGTCGACCCAGTTTTGTTCTTCTCTAGAGAGTTCTTGCTTTCTCTGTGTGTGTGTGTGTGTGTGTGTGTGTGTGTGTGTGTGTGTGTGTGTGTGTGTGTGTGTGATTGCATGTTTGTGTGTATTTGTTTTTTGTGTTTGTATGTTTTTAATTGTTTGTAATTGTGTTTCTGTTTGGTTTTGTCTTTGTTTTGTATATTTGTTTGCTTGTGATTATGTATGTGTTTGTGTTTGATTTTGTGTTTGAGTGTGTGATTTTGTTTGTGTTTTTATTGTATTTGTTTTATTGTGTGTTTATTTGTTCCCTTTGGTTTGCATGTGTTTGTATTTGTTTTTGTTTGTTTGTTTGTTTGTTTCTGTTTGCGTTTGTATTTTTGTTTGATTGTGTTTGTGTTTGTGTGTATTTTTGTGTTTGTTCGTGTGTTTGCTTGTGCGTTTGTTTGTGTTTTTGTTTTATGTGTGTTTGGTTTTGTTTGTGTTTGTTTCTTTGATTGTGTATTTGTGTGTGTTCCTGTGTGGGTTTGAGTTTGTGTATGTGTTTGTAGATTGTTGTACGTGAATTTGTGTGTATATGTTTCTTTGTATGTGTGTTAGTGTGTTTGTATGTGTTTGTGTTTGTTTGTGTGATTCTGTTTCAGTTTCTGTTTGTGTGTTTCCTTTTTGTTTGTGTTTGTGTGTGTTTGTCTTGTTTTTGACTGTGTTTGTGTGTTTATCCGTGTCTGTGTGTTTTTGTGTTTGTGTGATTGTATACCTGTGTGTTTGTGTTAGTGTTTGGTTGTGTGAGTTTGTTTGTGTGTTTGTGTGATTGTTGTGTTTGTCTGTGTTTGTTTTTGTTTGTTTTGTTTCTGTTTTGTATTTATGTGTGTTTGTGTGATTTTGAGTGTTTGTGCTTGTGTTTGTTTGAGTTTGTTTTCTGACTACGGATTCATGATTTGTCATCACCATCACCGTTGTCTCGCCATTTTCCCACCCACTTGTGAGGTGAGGCAGGGTCCAAGAAAAAAAAGAAAAAATAATATTTGTAGAGCTAATCAACAGCATGACCAATGAAATGGGACACAGACTCATTCATTTACCACTTCTTCTTCTTCTTCCTCCTCCTCCTCCGCAGCTTTGCCCATGTTTATATAGGGTCGCTGTTTCTCTCTAGTCGTCTCCATTCTCCTCTGTGTCCTAACGTATCCCCTACTCTATTATTCTCCCTCATATCTCGCTGTATACAGTCCATCCACCGTCTCCTCGGCCGACCCCTTCTCCGTCTACCCTCCACTTCCATGTCCATCACTCTTCCACCCACATAGCCCTCATTCCTTCTCATTACATGTCTCTCGTCTCTCCTGCACCTTCTTTGAGATTTACACAACCTTAATCGTTCCTCTAATTCTCTCAATCCTGGCCTTATCCATTCTCGTGACCCCGTTCATCCAGCTTAGCATCCACATCTCCGTCACCTCCAACTTTCTCTCCTGAGACTTCTTTATGGGCCAAGTTTCCAAACTTTATATCATTGCAGGCCTTACCCCCGTTTTATATACTTTTCCTTTCACTCTTGCACTGATATTTTTCTATCACATAACACTTCTGACATCTCCTTATAGTTTCTCCATCCTGCTTGTATCCTAAGGTTAATTTCTGTATCCTGTCCGCCGTCAACTTTTATTCGAGCCCAGATACTTGAATGTCTCAACTCTTTTCATTTTTACTCCCAGCAGTCTCACATCTCCCTGTTCTTCTTCTCTATTTACCAGTAAAACACATAAAATCATCGCTCGCCTCATACATAAACTTCATATTTCCTAACAGAAACAGTAAGTTCGTCGACAGCTCTCAAGGTAAGGAAAGAGGTGGTAAGCTTTGTCATATTCTCCATACACAGCTCAACAGATCAGCTCGATCGCCTGTCAGTGCCCCAGTCTCAGGAATTCAGTATATTACACACTCATTTACCTGTCTCTTGGCCTTCTTGATGGCCTGCCACGCCTTCTTCCATTTTCCGACGAAAACACCTATATCATTGTCACTCCCCGACGTATACCCCATTTCTCCTTAAGATCATAACATCTAAAGAGTCCGTCCATTATCGTTTGGTCTTACTGCCACCAAACAGTTTTATTACTAAACCTAAAAAAATATCTCCCGTGTTGAAGGGGTAAAAAGAACCATACATCTGACCCCCCATACAACAGAGACTCCATACAAATCGGGAAAATAAATCATCCAAAAATCTCATGAATAATATGGAGGGAAAAAAAAGAAAAGTTCCCGACCCTCGTTTTTAACCACATCACTCATCACTGTATTGAAGTGGTCAGTTGCTGTGATTAATCATCTGAAAGTGAACATGGGAGGCTGAGTGTGTTAATATCGTTGAAATTAACCCTTTCTTGGCTGGGACAAATGAAGTATACATTGTCACCAAGCGCCATATATTGATCTAACAGTGAGTATGCCAGTCTGAGAGTGTTAATATTGTCAGCATTACCCCTTCCATGATAGAGGCAACTTCTGTATTCTATTCCCACTATCCCGATGTTACCCATCTGGCCGTGAGTCACAGGAGCCTGAGAGTATTGATAGCTCTTGATATGTTTGGTCTTTGAGACGGCGTGATCCGGACTGATGGAATCGTGGCCTGTGAGTCATAGGAGCCCGGGTTCATTACTTTGCAAGCCGTCTTTCTACCTTTATATTCATTTTGTATCCTTGTGACATTTGAACGTGATTTTTTTTTTTGTCATCTTTTCATTTCCTTACCATCATTTCAAGTAATATCCAAAATTCTATTAAGTGTGCTTGACCTTCCTACCGGCCCCATTATGTGTGTATTTATGTATTTATTTATTTATTTATTTATTTGGTTTGTGAATATTATTTTATCCCCCATTATGCGATCCTTGGACTGAAAGAGATAATGGAGTCTGTCTCGAACTCTTTCAGTACAAGAGATCATTTCTAAGGTGAATAAGTAACCTGAAGTTTGGTCCTTAAGACGGTGTGATCAGGACTGATGGAATCGTAGCCCATGAGTCATAGGAGCCCGAGTTCATACGACGATGATCCCGTCTTTTTTTCTTTTTTTTTTTAACAGCTCTTTTTTTTTTTATCTGAAACAACTTTTTGCCTATTTTCCCCACTTTCCTTTATTTTACTTTCCACTACTATCCATTTCATGGACCGTGTATCATGGTTTTTCTCAAATATCTTTCAAACTAATCAGTTGATCGGTATGATACTTTGACACAGTGTACATGACACCTCCCGCTAATTTTTGGTAATATACGGCATTGCCAAGTGGTGTTAGTGAAGGCGTTTACTCTTGACGTTTAAAGGCAAAGTCGCGTGAGCCCTGCAGGGCTAATCTACACAAACGAACGTCCGCTACCCCCCATCCCCTTCCTCTCCCTCCCTCTCTCCCTCCCTCCCTCTGTCTCACTGTTTCACTCTCTCTCTCTCTCTCTCTCTCTCTCTCAGCATTCCCCCCGATACCTGTATGTAACATACAATATGCAATAAAATACCGTTTACCATTATATTATTCAGTAGTAGCAGATAACTGGAAAGTTCTTAATGAAAAGGATATAGCGTGGTCTGACCTAACGACCATAATAGGCTATTGGTTAAGTTTTCCCAACGAGGGTGTCAGGTGCGGGGTTGTCTGTCGGCTGCAGCACTTGTAGTATACCTACTGACTGCATCAGGCTAGTGAAGGACACGGATGCCTCATCGCTGTCATGGCCGCTATGTTACTATGTCCTTATCTTACCTGCTCGTAGTAAACACGTCGATATGGGGGGTAAAGGAATTAAGAGATCGTGATAGTAGGCACATTATATTGGGTGAATAAGGTGACGGTCATACGCTCTTTAGTCAACTCCCGTTTATATAACTTCAGGACATACAATAACAATGATTAAATGAACACAGACTCTACAAACAACAACATACTGTATTTATGATACCCGATACTAATCATTATAACATGATAGAGTGGACAGAGGGGGGGCACGGGAAGGCCAGCAGGAATGAGGGTTGAGGGGGGAAGTGAGGAGGGGGAGGGGGGAAATGAGGAGGGGGAAGGGAGAGGGGGGAGAGGGAGGGAGGTAGGGAGGGAGAGGAAGGGGATGGGGGGTAGCGGACGTTAGATTGTGTTGATTAGTCTGGCGACTCACGCGACTTTGCCTTTAAACGTCAAGAGTAAACGCCTTCACTAACACCACTTGGCAATGCCGTATATTACCAAAAATTAGCGGGAGGTGTCATGTACACTGTGTCAAAGTATCATACCGATCAATTGATTAGTTTGAAAGATATTTGAGATAAACCATGATACACGGTCCATGAAATGGATAGTAGATATTCTTAATTCCCGTATGTTGCTGATTTAAACCTTTCAAGCTGAGGTCATTTGTGTGTGTGTGTGTGTGTGTGTGTGTGTGTGTGTGTGTGTGTGTGTGTGTGTGTGTGTGTGTGTGTGTGTTCTAGCTAGGGATTGATACTTTTATCGTCACCAGCACCATCATCATCTCGTCTATTTTCCCACCCAGAGGTGAGGTGAGGTGGGGTCCAGGATGCAAGGGGGAAAAGTTACAGTGGGAGAGCTAATCAACAGCATAGCCAACGAAATGGGCCACACACTTATGCATTTATCATTCAAACATCTAGAATCACTTGTAACATCAGAGAACTGATGAGCTAGACATTTTTTTTTTTTAAGTTTCCTTTGTATACGATCATATTTCGTTTAACAGGCAGTCTGTCGAGGACAGTCAAAGTCAGAACAGGTGTCTAAGCATTGTCATCTTCTCCTCATTATATTGCTAATTACACCAGCTCGATCGCCCCTCAGTTCCCAAGCCTCATCAACATCACTATCTCATTACAAACAGCATTCATTTTTCTTGTCTTGATGGTCTGCCACGCCTATTTCAAGCTTAAGAATCAGTCACATATAGCATTTTCTTTCCCACATTTATAACCATTTTCTCCACAAGATCGTAACAGACAGTCAGTGTTCAACCGTAGTGCCAACAGACATTTTTGCTCCACATCTTTCTCGAGTCGAATCACTTTCTATCCTATCCTATCCACTGTTTGCACTCCACACACATTACTCAGAAACTTCATTTCCACTACTCTTGCTGTCGAGTATTCGTTCTAAAATCACACCAAAGTCTCACACTCATATATTACTGTGGGCACCAAAGCACTTTCATGCAGTCTTCTTGCAGCCTCCACATTCGCACCTTTTCTTATAACCGAGACCCCTATAGATCCAGCCACTTTCATTCTCTTTGCTATTCTGTTTTCCACTTCATCTGCACGTTTATTTTCTACTACTACATCCGGATACCAAAACTCCCTTACTAATTCAAGTCTCTCCATTTACTATCACGTAACACTGATAGTCACTCAACAACTACGTTCCATCTACACTTTTCAAAATATACTAACACGTAGTTCATAGTCAACCGATCTCTGCTTCAATCTCGTAATGGCCAGTGAAGCTATTGTAAAAAGTGTTGATGTGTTTACTCATCCTCCATGACGGTGTGATCATGATGGATAGAACGGCCGCCTACAAGTCATAGGATTCAGGGTTCATATCCTATTTGGTGTTCCGTCATTTTACAAATATTATTGTTTCGTTTTTGTAGTTATTTTGGGGTAGTTTCTGTTTCTGAGTAATTATAATCGTTTGGTTTCACTTCTCATTTGTATCTTCATTCTTCTGTACTGATATTTTAAATTAACCCCTTCAATCTGGGTGACGTCATTTTGGTTTATTCATACTGCAACCAGACAATCTCATTATTAAACTTAAGAAAATTCATCTTCTTTTCAATGGGTTAAGACATGTTGCCTTTAACCCTACAGATATAGAAGACTATCCTGGTCACACACAGGTTCGAAAATTCTTTCATCAAAATCAAATTCATCAGGAGAAGGCAAAAATAAAATGAATGAGGCTTCCCAGGGCTGTGCTGTTAACCATATCCCCGCCATCGTGTTGAAGTGGCTGATTAACAACTATTTATATATGTACTCAGTTATCTGAAAGTGAGCATGAAAGACTGGGAGTGATAAATACTGTAAAAATAAACCTTTTCATGCCCGGGACAAATGTAGCATACAGTGTCACGCGCGCCAGATGCTAACATTTCGTTATTATTCAGTACGCCAGCCTGAGAGTGTTAATATTGTCAGCATTTACCCTTCCATGGTACAGATAACATCTGTATTCTATTCCCGCTATCCCGATTTTACTTATCTGGCCGTGAGTCATAGGAGCCTGAGAGTCCTGATAGCTTTAATATAACTTTGGTCCTTAAGATGGCGTGATCAGGACTGGTGGAATCGTGCCCTGAGAGTCATTGAAGCCCGGGTTCACACTCATCACAGGAGCACGGTTTCTCGTCTCCTCCACCTCGTCTTTTTACTTTTATTTTCGTTTAGCTTCCTTGTGGATTTTGCGTATGATTTTCACTGATTGTCCTTCTGCAACATTTTACCATTGAGTAATGTCCTAGATTGTTATGAGTGAGGGCGAAGTCCTTTGCAAGTCTCTCGTCAAGTAGTGGCATTTTCTCACAAATGAGAGGCCACACCCAGCCCAGTCCAACCCGTCCCTGCCCGACACGGCCCGACCGTAACGCTTTTGAGAAGCTTATATCTCAGCAACCACAAGGCTGATCACTGAATGGTTTGCATCGTATGATAGCCTAAATCTTTAAGATTTGTTTTTGACAGGTTTCATCACATCCCGGCGGTGCACGAGGCACGTGACAGGCACCAAGTGCAGCATGTCGAAAATCATCAAAAGAGGGCCACATGCCAGATAGCTTGTCGTAAAGTAATGAAACTTAGTAGGTAGATAGCCATCTATAAACTCAATCCATCCTTGGGGTGTAAGGCAACATTTCAATTCTTTAAGATTTAAATGGCCTCGCTCGTACCTCGCTGACAAGACATTTTACTTGCATGAAAGCACTGAAATGTCACCTTACACCCTGAGGATGCCTAGAGTATACTGATGGCTATCTACCTACCAAGTTTGACAAAATGTCTGGCCTGTGGCCCTCTTTTGAAGATTTTCGACATGCTGCTGCACTTGGCGCGTGTCACGTGACACGTGCACCGCCTGGGTGTCTAGAAACCTGTCAAAAAACAAATCTTAAAGAACTGGGCTATGATATGGTGCAAACCACGCAGTGATCGGCTCTGTGGTTGCTGAGATATATGTTTCTGAACAGCGTTACGGTCCGGCCAAGTTGGACCGGGCCTGGTCAAGCAGCTCATATGCAAGAAAATGCCACTACTTGACGAGAGACTGGCGAGGGCTTCGCTCTCGCTCGTCACCTGCTTGAAACCAATGCCGTGCTTTTTTTTACCTTGTTTATTTCATTCTTGCTTGTGATAGAAAATTATTTTGGTCACTTTCACAATGATATCCTCGGACTGAAAAGTTAGCGAAGTTTGTCTAGAACTTTTTTGGTACAAGAGATGATTTCTAAGATTAATAAAGTAACCTGAAGTTTGGTCCTAAAGACGGTGTGATCAGAACTGGTGGAATAATAGCCCGTGAGTCATAGGAGCCCAGTTTTGTATCACATACGGCGCCGTCTTTTTTTTCTCAGTTTCTTTTTACTAATATGGTATCACTTTTTCCCCATTTTCCTCATTTTCCCTTATTTCCCTTTCCCACTGACTTCCAAAATTTTTTCATATCGTTGATTTAACCCTTTCAAGTTAAGTGTGTGTGTGTGTGTGTGTGTGTGTGTGTGTGTGTGTGTGTGTGTGTGTGTGTGTGTGTGTTCTGGCAAGCGATTGACGATTCTATCATCACCATCACCTTCATCATCTCGCCTATAATTTCCCACCCACAAATGAGATGATGTCGGGTCCAGGAAGCAAGGGAAATAGATTTATACTTGCAGAGCTTATCAACAGCATAGCCATTAAGATGTATCACACAGTCCATCACTTACCGTTCAAGCACCTACAGTAGAATCATATCTCACTCTAAAAAATGATCAATATATTTTTCTTCCATATAGATGAATTTCATATTTCCTATAAAAAAAAGACAAGTTCATCGACAGCAGTCAAGTAAAAAGAAGCTGTGCCAAGCACTCATTTTCTCCTCCTTACAGAGCTCAACACACCAACTCCATCGCCTGACAGTTCCCGAGTCTCATTATCTTGGGTACCCCATTTTATTACACACTCAGTATCCTTGTGTCTCAACATCCTTGATGGTCTGTCACGCCTTCTCCCATCTTCATATTCACCTACATATATCATTTTCAGTCATCGAAAGATTCTCTTCAGCCTGGTGTCAACAGACTTCATTACTCCACATCTCGCTACAGTCACATCATATCCTGTCAAATCCATTTTTCGCAATCTACACACACACACACACACACACACACACACCTCAGAAATCCCATTTCCATTACTGTTGCTCTTGAGTTTTCGTTCCAATATCAAACCAAAGTTTCACACCCATATGTTAATGTGGGCACTAATACACCTTCATGCAGTCCTCTTGCAGCCTCCACATGCACACATTTGCTTATAACCAAGGCCTTGGATCTGGAGCGGTGGCGTCTTCGCCGTGGGTCTATCCCCCAAAGGCTGTCGAAGAGAAGAGGAGGACAGCATGGGGGCCAAACCACCGCAAACCCCCCCCGGACCCTTACGGGGCTCGAGTACCTGGGAGTGGCTTCGGTCGCCCGGGCAAGTACCACATCTCCCAACACAACACACACAACAACAAAGTTTTTTCTACACCAAGAAATGACTCCCCGGCTGTCATTTCTCGACGACTTCTTCTAGCCGGGGACATTGAGAGCAATCCAGGACCCACCAACAAATACATATCTCGAACATGCTCAAAACCTATCTCGTCAAGCCGACAGACAAAGGGTTCAGTTCAGTGCAACTCCTGCAAGAACTGGACCCGTTACACCTGCACAACACTTGCATCCAGGAAACATTACACAAACACCTGGACCTGCTCCTTATGCTCCTTTCGCCCCCCCCGCGGCCCCCCGTCCAATCCTACTCCTACTTCCTTCACACCTCCACACCCAAACCCACTGACCCTTCCCACACCATCCAGTCTCCCAACTCCTCCCATTCCAACCCATCCTAATCCACTTCAACCTTTACCTCCATCACAACCTCCTCCTACTCCTTCCCCTCCACCCACACCACCTCCCCCCCCGTGCTGCAGCAGCCAACACACATCGCACACACAACATAAACATCCTTCAGTTAAACATAGATGGGATAAACACCAAAATACATGAACTCACACAATTCATCAAACAACAGAACATACACATTGCCATCTTACAAGAAACAAAACTACACAGAGCACAGAAAACACCGACATTTCATAACTTCACCACCATTCGACAAGACCGGGCCGACGGCGGTGGCGATGGACTCATCACCCTGGTACACAAATCCATCAACTTTGCAGATACCAGTGCACACACAAAGTCACTTCTACCCCCACATGACACAACAACAGAAATACAATCAATTAAAATGCGCACTGGTAACAAATCACACATAACAATCGCTAACACATACATTCCCCCCCAGTCGTCCCCCTCAGTACCACATAATTACTCTCCACAGATACACCACATCACTAACATACCCAACACCATCCTGGGTGGTGATTTCAACGCCAAGACGTCGGCCTGGCATGTCAACAACCCTGACACAGACAGAGGGCTGGTACTACAATCCCAGACAGATCATCTTTTCATACTAAACAGTCTATACCAACATACCCATATCCCACACCAAGCCCTCTTCCTCCCATCATCTCCAGACATCACCTTCTGCTACCCAAACCTCGCTCCCACTACATCATGGAGAGTGGTCAAAACCTTAGGTTCTGATCACCTCCCAATCATCATCACTACCAAAACCAGAATCACCCCAGCTGGCCACAAACACACATACACTAATTATAAGAGAGCCAACTGGGAGGCCTTTGTAACTGAAACAGAACAACATTTCAAAACACTAAACAGTACACCCATCACAAACATCAACACCGCTGTGCACACTTTCAATACAATTATACAAAACACAGACAAAAGACACATCTCTAGAGGCAACAGAAAGAGACACAACCCCAACTTCACACCAGAAATTCAAGGCCTCATCAGACAACGGGACACACTGCGACACTCCCCCAACACCCCATACACAAGACACCATACAACAAATACAAGAACTCAGCACTCAAATAAACAGTAAAATATCAGAACAGCAAACACTAAACTGGAAAAATTACCTCCAAACACTTGACCACAAAACAAACATCAGCAAACTCTACAAAACACTAAACAGCATCACACTTTCCAACAGCAACACCACACAATCGCACGCTGCCATCACAACAACAGACACCATACTCTCAAACAAACAACAAGCAAACACTCTTATCAATCACTTTTCACAAGTCAACCATCTAACCCCCCATCCGGAAGACCGACGTATCATGAGACGTAAGACAGTTCCCCACAGACCCAGACTACGCACCTTTCACTTACAACCAGACGAAGCACATCATTAACAACCTCAAGCACTCATCTGCCTGTGGACCAGACAACATAAGCAACATTCACCTTAAACATCTAGGACAACAATACATACAAGCACTCATCAATATATCAAACTACAGCTACTCACACAACATAATACCCAACATCTGGAAGCATGGCAATATCATCACTATCCCTAAACCCAACAAAGACCCCACGTTACCCTTCTCACATCGCCCCATCACACTCCTCTGCACCCCCTCTAAAGTCACTGAACGACTGATACTACGACTAGTCACACCTCACATTCCCCTAGTCCAGTCACAACATGGCTTTAGGCCACTACACTCCACAAACACCCTTCTTACAGACCTTACACAGAGAGTTTTCGATGGCATGAATTCAGCTAGGCCACCACACAGAACACTCCTAGCCACACTAGACATTAGCAAAGCTTTTGATGCCATCCCCCGCCACAACCTCACAAACAAAATACTCAACACAAACATGCACAATAACACAAAAAGATGGCTGGCAAACTACTTAGCAGGCAGATGTGCACACGTAACATTTGCCGGTCAGTCTTCTAACATCAGAAACTTCACAAACTGCGTCCCCCAAGGATCTGTTTTGTCCCCTACACTCTTTAATCTATACATGCACGACATACCCACACCCCACACACCACAGATACACATAGCTTCCTATGCAGATGATATAACACATGTACACACCAAAACTCAAACACAGCTGCACACATCATTCAACCTTACCTCAACACACTACACGAATGGTTCACCACAAAAAGGCTCAAAATAGCCCCAGCCAAATCTACAGTTACTCTTCTCACAAACTGGACAGCAGAACACAGTCACATCCCACACCTCACCATAAACAACACTCCACTACCACACACACACACCCCCAAAATCCTTGGTGTAACATACAATACATCAATGTCATTCAAACAACACATCACAAACATTAAAAATAAAATAACACCAAGACTCAATGCTTTGAGGTCACTTGCCCATACAACATTCGGACACAACAAAGAAACCACCACCACAGTATACAAACAATACATACGTTCAGTGATGAATTATGGAAACCCTGCCTGGGCTTCTAACCTGACCAAAACACATTACAACACTCTACAGACCATACAGAACAAGGCCCTAAAAATAATCACAGGCTGCACAGCTACTACACCCACAGACCACCTACATCAAGAAACCAAAGTCCTCAAGGCCAAGGATCACCTAGACATGAGAGGCACCCAGTTTCTTGCTGCAGCCTCCACAAACCCACAACATCCACTACAGTACATGGCAGCACATCCACCCACACCAAGAAACATCAAAACAACACCCAGCACACGATACCATACACAAATACTGTCATCTATCCCCGCTCGCCCACCTCAGACCAGCTTCCAGAAGCAAATCCACACTCAGATCACTCGCCACTCCATTCAATCACTTAAAGACAACACACAGCTGCATGCACGGCCTCCTGACATCCACCCTTCTGAATCCTATCTTCCTCGTGAGGACAGGGTCCACCTGGCCAGGCTGAGATGTGGGCACCATCCAGCCCTCTTAAGCTACCAGAAGAGGCTGGATGACTCCGTCGCTGATGCCTGTCCAGGATGCAACACAGCACCCCATACTATTAAGCACATTATGGAAGACTGCTTTGCACACAATCACCTACGCCAACAACGCAACATACACTCGTTGAGAGCTCTGTGGGAAAACCCGGTCTCAGCCATGGCATTCCTAAGGGACTCGGGGCTGTTTGGCCAGACTGCCTAGGGAACAACTACTACTACTACTACCAAGGCCCTTAAAGGTTCAGCCACTTTCCTTCTCCGTATAAATCTACGTTACATTTAGTCTGCACATTTAACTCTTTCCTATTACTGCACCAGGTTATCAAAACTCCCTCACTGATTAAGATCTCTCCATTCACTACCAGATAATACTGATAGTCACTTTCCCTCTCAACAACAAGGTTCATTCTACACTTATCAACATGTACTATCAAAGCACGGTGCTCATAGATAACAACAGAACTCTGCACCAGTCTGAATCACCAGCGATGCTAAATTAAAAACTGTTGATGTGCTTACTCAGCCTCTAAGACGGTGAGATCAAGATGGACAGAACGGCCACCTGGGAGTCATAGGAGCCAGGGTTCATATCCTGGAATTGAATCTCCTTCTTTTTATTGAAATTTTTTAGTTTGGTTTTGTATTTTTTCCTGTACGAGTAGTTTCTGCATCTAGGGAACTATTTTCCTTTATTCCTTTCTCACATCGATATCCAAATTCTTCAATGCCGATGAATTAAATTCTATCTATCTATCTATAGCCCGACGCCCTAATCCCGCAAAGGGTGGCTGCAGACAAAACGCCTCCAAGTAGCTCTGTCACCCACCATTTGACTACCCTCCCCACAACTCATTCCCCCCTCCCTCATATACCTCTCAACTCCATTCCTCCACCTCATCCTCGGTCTACCCCTCCCTCTCCCTCTCTCCACCTCACCAACATACCCCCTCTTAGTCAGTCTTTCATTCATGAATTAAATTAACTCTGTAAATCCTGGTGATGTATTTTTTTTTTATTATTACTGGTATCAAACAATTGTGTTCAGCTTAAGAAAGGCCTCTCGTGTTGAAGGGGGATAAAACAAATCTATTCGATTGACCACACACATTCCAAAAATTCTATCCAAATGTAAAAAAAAAAAAAAAAAAAATGTCATGAGTCGGTAAAAATGAGAAAGACGTGCAGGGTGTGCGCTATTAACCACATCATCGTCATTGTGTTGACGTCGTTGTAAAAACTGTTGCTGTGTTTAGTCATCTGAGAATGAGCATGGGAGGCTAAGAGTGTTGGTACCGTAAAAATTAGCCCTTTCATGGCCGGGACAAAAGTAAGATACTGTATCACCTACTGCCAAATGCTAATATTTAGCCAATAGTGAGTATGCCAGCCTGAGGGTGTTAATAATGTCAACATTAACCCTTCCATGGCAGACATAACTTCTATATCATTCCGACTATCCCGATTTTATTCATCTGGCCGTGAGTCATAGGAGCCTGAGAGTGTTGATAGCTCTTAATAGGTTTGGTCCTTAAGACGGCGTGATCAGGACTGGTGGAATCATGGCCTGTGAGTCATAGGAGCCCGGGTTCATCATTTAGCTGCCTGTCTTTTTATTTTTATTTTTTTCGTTGTGGTATTTGTATCTGGCTTTATTTTTACTTCTACCACTTTTTCGGTTATTTATTTTTCTATTAATAATATCCTAAATTCAGCAACGTTTTACTGCCTTCCAACAGAAGCCACTCCCCCTTCTTTTCTTCTTTTTGGTTTGTGACAGAAATGTTTTTTGTTTACCACTATTATGATATCCTTGGACAGAATGGTTAATGGAGTATATTTCGAATTTTCAATACAAGAGATAATTTCTAAGGTGAATAAAATAACCTGAGGCTTGGTCCTGAAGTCGGTTTGATCAGGACTGGTGGACTGGTAGCCCGTGAGTCATAGGAGCCCAAGATTTGTGTCACATACAGTGCCGTCATATTCTATTATTAGTAGTAGTATTTCTAGTATCAGTTGCTCATCAATCCACTTTTTACCAATTTCCCCCATTTCCTTTTTCTCTCAACCTGACATCAAAAGTTCTTTTATATCGTCTATGTACGCTTTCACGTCTAAATCGTGTGTGTGTGTGTGTGTGTGTGTGTGTGTGTGTGTGTGTGTGTGTGTGTGTGTGTGTGTGTTATTCTGCTGGGTGATAAATAATTTTAATGGGAATAATAAGGACGTCCATGGGCTGAAACTGTTAGCCTGACTCAAACTCTGTCAGTGCGGGAGACCATTTCCAAGTTGAATAAAGTGATTTGAAGCAACAAGATTAACATAAAAAAGGCGTCAACATAGCGAAGAATGGATGGATGGATGGATGTGTGTGAGAATGGGCATAATGGATTGGTGGATGAGGGGTGGGTGGATGGATGAATGAATCTGTGAGTGAGAATTGATGGATGGATTGTCTGATGAGCGGTAGGTGGATGGATGGATGGAAATGGGAGTGACAAGGAGCTGCATCCATTGGTGGATGAGCGGCAGGTGGAAGGGTGGATGGATGTGTGTGTGAGAAGGGAGTATATATACGGTATTGCTGCACTGGAGGTAGGTGGAGTAACAGATGAATCAGTTGGTGGTGGTGAATAGAGGGTAGATGAGAATGGATGGATGGATGGATGAATGGATGGATCAGTGGGTAGGTGAGTGGGGGTAGATATATTGGTTTAAAGGGATGGATGGATGGGATGGATGAATGGATGGATCAATGGGTAGGTGAATGGGGGTAGATATATTGGTTCATAAGGGATGGATGGATGGATGGATGGATGGATGGGCGGGCAGGTGAAGTATTTAGCAGCTCTAATTTTTTTGGTGTTTATAGTCGACCCAGCTTTGTTTTTTTTCCAGAACATTCTTGCCTCTATTGTGCGTGCGTGCGTGGGTGCGTGCGTGTGTGTGTGTGTGTGTGTGTGTGTGTGTGTGTGTGTGTGTGTGTGTGTGTGTGTGTGTGTGTGTGTTTGTGTGTGTGAGCCGGCTAGTGATTAATTTTATCATCATCACCACCTCCTCTTGCTACCCAAAGATGAGGTGAGATAGGATCTAGGCAGCAAGAGAGAAAGTTATAGTGGGAAAGCAAATCATCACTATAGCCAATACAATGGGACACACACACACGCATTCATCTACTATTCAAACATCCAGAATCATCGCTCACCTCACAGGAATTATCTGCATGTATATATTTTTTGTTTATTTATTTTATTTTTTATAAATGAGCTTCAGTTTTCTCTCACAGGTCAGTCCATGGACAACAGTTAAGTTAATAAAAGGAGTTCTAAGTATTGTCATGTTCCCGTTCTTTAATACCTCATCAGACCAACTTGATTGCTTGTCAGGTCCCTGGCCTTCTCAAATTCATATTCTCCTTTTATTACCCATTCATTTTCCCTGACTATCAACTCTCTTAATGGTTTGCTACGCTTTCTGCCCTCATCATATTCACTCACTAACATCATTTTCATTCCTCAAATACTCATATTCTTCATCAGACCATAACATCTAAAGATTTTGTTCAGCCCAGTGTTAACATACTTCATTACTCCACGTCTCTGTAGAATTAGACCATTCTCTATCCTATCCACGCTTTGCACTCCACACACACATTTCGAAAGCCCCATTTCCACTGCTCTTGCTCTTGAGTGTTTGTTCTAATATCACAACAAAGTTTCACATCCATATGTTACTATGGGTACTAAAAAACCCTCATATAATCCTCTTGCCGTCTCCACATTCACACCTCTGCTTATATCCAAGGCCCTCGTATCTCCAACCACTTTCTTTCTTCTGTTCTACTTTCCACTTGCTCTGCACCTTTAACTGTTTCTCTGTTTCTTCACCCATGTACCAAGATTCCATCACTAGTTCGTCTCTCTTCATTCACTACCAGATAACACTGGTAGTCACTTTCCCTGCCAACAACAACGTTCATTGCACACTTATCAACATATACTCTCCAGTTACGGCGTTAACAGGTATCAATAGAACTCTTCGCCAGCCCCTGAATCACTGTGTATCCAAAATTAAGAACTACCGATTTGCGTTCTCATCCTCTAAGACGGTGTGATCAGGATGGATAGAACGGCCGCCTGGGAATCATAGGAGCTTGGGTTCATATCCCTCCTACTTGCTCGTCCGTCTTTTTACCGATATTGTTAATTCCCATTTATAGTCTTTTTCTGCCTCTAGTGAAATATTTTCAAATAGTTTTTTTTCTCTCTCTCTGATATACTCTTTCTTCTACGTGGATGCTTTAAAATTAACCCCTTGAATCCGCGGGTCAACATTTTGGTTTATTCTTTCTATCACCCGAGAAACTTGGGATGAATTTTAAGAAAGACGTCTTGTTTTGACGAGAATGTAAGAAGGCTGCATTGAACGCCTACAAATCAAATAATCTACCCTAACCACACAAACGTTTGACAATTCCTTCGACTCTAAACAAAACAAAACAAATAATTAGGAGAGGGAAAAATGAAAAAAGACCTTCCCGGGCTGCGTTGTTACCCACAAAATTCGTCATCGTGTTGAGGTGGTTAATTCATTACTTCCCTTGTTTAATTACTTGAGTGACCATGGGAGGCTGAGAGTGTTAATACTGTAAAAATTAACCCTTTCATGACAAACTCAGTAGCTACAGAGCGTCACCTAGCGCCAGATGCTATTGTTTGTTAATAGTGGGCATGCAAGTCTGAGAGTTTTAATATTGTCAGCACTTACCCTTCCATGGAAGAGATACCTTCTGTATTCTCTTCCTGCTAACCCGATTGCGCTCATCTGGCCGTGAGTCATAGGAGCCTGAGAGTGTCGATAGTTGTTAATAGGTTTGGTCCTTAAGACGGCGTGATCAGGATTGGTGGAATCGTGGCCTATGAGTCATTGGAGCCCGGGTTCACTTTAGGCACCGCGGTCTTTTTACTTGAAATCTCATTTTGTTTCCTTCTGATATTTACATTTGATTTTCTACTTATTTCTGCTGCTATTTCATTTCCATATATTTACGATTACTAATGTCTTAAATTCCATGAAACGTGTTTTACTTCCATCCAACCAATTTTTTCCCCTGTTTTCTCATTCCGGCGGGGATAGATAAAGTTTTACTTGGATTGATTATGATGTCCTTGGACTGAAGGGCTAATGGAGTCTGTTTGGAACTCTTTCAGTAGAGGAGACTATTTCTAAGGTGAATAAAATGGACTGAAGGCAGAAAGAATATATACGAACAGAGGAACATAACACACACACACACACACACACACACACACACACACACACACACACACACACACACACACACACACACACACACACACACACAAGACGGATAATAGAACTAACACGCATAACAGAATTGTGGGTATTAGTAAATGAAAAAAAACTGACAAAAAAAAAAAAACGGAAAAACACAAGAAAACATCATTAAATTAAAAGTTAAAAGACTGCGCGGAGAGACTTGACATCGGACTCCTATGACTTACAGGCCACGATTCTACCAGTCCTGATCACACCGTCTAAAGACCAAACTTATTAGAAGCTATCAGCACTCTCAGGCTCCTATAACTCACTATCAGATGAGTAAAATATGGATAGCGGGAATAGAATGAAGAAGTTATCTCTACCATGGAAGGGTTAATGTTGATAATATACTTCCCGACCCTGAAAGGACTAATTTTTACGGCACTAACACTCTCAGCCTCTCATGCTCATTCTCAGATGACTAAAAACAACAACAATTTTTAAAAAACGACGTCAACACAATGACGAGTGATGTGGTCATAGCGCAGACCGTGGACGTCATTCTGATTTTTACCGTCTCATGAGGATTTTTATTTGCATTTGGATAGAATATTTGGAATGTGTTTGGTTGAATGAGTAGCTTTCTTTTATCCGCCTTCAACACGAGAGGCCTTTCTTACGTTGAACACAACTGACTGATACCAGTAATAATTAAAAAAAAAAATACTGTACATCACCAGGATTCAAAACGTTCTTTTACCGTAGGTCATCCGCACAGAAGAATGAGGATATCGGTGTGAGAAAGGAAAAAAAAGAAAATAGTTCCCCAGATGCAGAAACTGCCCGAAAAAAAAAAAAATGCAAAACTGATAAGACATATCAATGAAAAAAAAAAAAAACGGAGATTTTACTTCAAGGATAAGAACCCCGGCTCCTATGACCCCCAGGTGGCCGTTCTGTCCATCTTGATCACACCGTCTTAGAGGCTGAGTAAGCACATCAACAGTTTTTAATTTAGCATCGCTGGTGATTCAGACTGGTGCTGAGTTCTGTTGTTATCTATGAGCACCGTGCTTTGATAGTACATGTTGATAAGTGTAGAATGAACCTTGTTGTTGAGAGGGAAAGTGACTATCAGTATTATCTGGTAGTGAATGGAGAGATCTGAATCAGTGAGGGAGTTTTGATAACCTGGTGCAGTAATAGGAAAGAGTTAAATGTGCAGACTAAATGGAACCCAGAATTGTACGAAGAAGGAAGGTGGCTGAACCTTTAAGGGCCTTGATTATGAGCAAAGGTGCGAATGTGGAGGCTGCAAGACGACTGCATCAAGGTGTTTTAGTGTCCACATTAACATATGGGTTTGAGACTTTGGTGTTGTATCAGAACGAAAACTCATATCAACAATAGTGGAAATGGGATTTCTGAGGTCTGTGTGTGTGTTTGGGGGGGGGGGGGATTGCTAAGAATGGACGGGATAGGATATGATGTGAGTGTAGAGAGATGTGGAGTAATGATCTTTCGATGTTATGGATATAATCTAGGGACTGAAAATGATATATGAAAGTGAATGTGAAGATGGGAGAAGGCGTGACAGACCATCAAGAAGTTGAGACACAAGGATACTGAGTGTGTAATGAAATGAGGTACAGAAGCTAATGAGACTCGGGAACTGCCAGGCGATGGAGTTGGTGTGTTGAGCTGTGTAAGGAGGAGAAAATGAGTGTTTATCACCCCTTCCCCTTACTTGACAGCAGTCGATGATTTTTTTTTTTTTTAAGGGAAATATGAAATTTCTTAATAAATAAATATATATATATATATATATATATATATATATATATATATATATATATATATATATATATATATATATATATATATATATATATATATATACGATCATTCTTTGAGGTAAGCGTTGATTCTAGGTACTTGATCGGTAAGTGATGGACTATGTGACACATTTTAATGGCTATGCTGTTGATTAGCTCTGCAAATATATTTTCTCTTGCGTCCCGGACGCGACATCATTTCGTTTGTTGGTGAGAAATTATAGGCGAGATTATGGAGGTGATGGTGATGATAGAATATTCATCGCTTGCCAGAAAAGACACACACACACACACACATACACACACACACACACCCGCACACACCCGCACACACACACACACACACACACACACACACACACACACACACACACACACACACACACAGAAGCACACACACAGAAGCACACACACAAACACACACACACACACACACAAACATACACACAAACACACACACACACACACACACACACACACACACACACACACACACACACACACACAAACACACACACAAACACACAAATACACAAGCAAATACACACACACACACACACACACACACACACACACACACACACACACATAAACGACTTTGACGTAAAGAGGTAAGTCAACGACATAATAGAATTTTGGATGACAGAATAAGAGAAACATAAGGGACGTGGGGGAAGCAGAGAAAAAGCTGATTTATATGCATCTGATTATAGAAATAATAATTAAAAAGACAGCGCCGTATGTGATATAAATCTTGGGCTCCTGTGATTCACGGGCTATGTTTCCACCAGTCCTGATCACACCGTCTTCAGGACCAAACTTCAGGTTACTGTACTTCAGTCGTCTTAGAAATGATCCCTTGCACTGAAAGATTTCAAAAGACTCCACTAGCCGTTCAGTCCGAGAATACCATCACGAAGGTGACTAAAAAATTACATTTATCACATGTCAGAATGATATAAAAAAGACAAAAGAACATTACTCCAATTTTAATGAGGCAAAACAGTTATAACACAATATAGGATGTTACTAACTAAAAAAATATGAGGTAAGGACAAGGGGGGAAATCTGATGCAAAACCCACAAGGAAACTAAATGAAAGTAAATGTAAAAAGACAAGGTAGAGGAGAAGAGAAACAGGGCTTCTATGACTCTCAGGCCACGATTCCACCAGCCCTGATCACACCGTCTTAAGGACGAAACTCATTGAGAGCTATCAACACTCTCAGGCTCCTATGACTCACGGACAGATAAGTGAAATCGGGATAACTGGAAGAGAATACTGAAGTTATCTCGACCATAGAAGGGTTAATGTTGACAATATTAACACTTTCAGGCTGGCATACTAGCTGGTAGCTAAATAGAAGTATCTAGTGCTATGTGACACTGTGGACTATTTTTGTCCCGGCAACGAAAGGGTTAATTTTTACAGTATCAAAACTCTCAACTTCCCATGCTCACTCTCAGATTACATAAAAGAACAACAGGTGTTAATCAACCACATCAGTACGATGACGAGTAATACTGATAGCTTATCCCGGGGTTATCTTTTTCATTCTGTTTTTACCGTCTCCTCAAGATTTTTTAAATCTAAATAGAAACTTTTAAACAGTAGGGGATTTATTCATCCTCTCTTTAAACCCAGCAATTCGAGATGTTTTTTCCAAATTTAATAAGTTTGTATGGTGGCAGCAAAACTAAACCAAAGTGGCGTCGCCCTGATTCAAGGCGTTATTTTAATTCATCCATCTAAATAAATGACGATATCGGTGGAGGGAAAGATTAAAAGAAATTAGTTTTTCAGATACAGAAAGTACCCGAAAACAACTACAAGAACGAAATAAAAATGTCAGCAAAGCGACGGAGAAGTAGGAATGATACGCACCCTGGCTCCTATGACTCCCAGGCGGCCGTTCTATCCATATTGATCACACCGTCTTAGAGGCTGAGTAAGCACATCAACAGTTTTTAACTTAACATCACTGGTGCAGATTTTTGGTGAAACATATGAGCGCCGTGCTTTTTTTTTTTTTTTTTATGCGAGGAAGAAGGAACCAAAGGCCATGAGCCCGCAGGTAACAGTTCCCTCCAAGAGAAAAACAAAATACAATAGAGAGCCAAATTCAAGATCCGATCATTTTGAGATGGCTGGACACACTGCGTTTGAAAGACTGGAGATCATAGGCAGCAGGAAATACAGACAGAGGGAGACAGTTCCAGAGCTGACCTGTTGCATAAATGAAAGACTGGGAGTAACGGTTAACTCTTGCATTAGAGAGTTGGACAGAAAAGGGATGAGAGTTTGCTGCTAGACGGGTGCTACGCGCCCGTCGTAGAGGTGGAGGAATGCAAGCAGACAGTTCAGAGGAGCAGTGACCATTAAAGTAGCGATAGAAAAGAGATAAAGATGCTTGGATAGTATATGTTCATAAGCGTAGAACGAACGTTCTTGTTGAGAGGGAAAGTGACTTGTCAGTGTTCTCTGGTAGTAAATGAAGAGAGACTTGAATCAGTGAGGAGGTTTTGATTCCCGGGTGCCGTAATAGAAGGGAGAGTTTAATGTGCAGACCAAGTGAAAGTAGAGTAGCAAAGAGACGGAAAGTGGCTGGAGCTATACGGGCTTTGGTTATAAGGAGAGATGTAAATGTGGAGGTTGCAAGAAGACTGGATGAAGGTGCTTCAGTGCCCACAGTAACATATGGGGGAGGCGGTGGCTGAATCGGTAGAGAGGCTGCCTGCAGTCCTAATGGACGCAGGTTCGAATCCCGGCTGGGGCAGGGAACAGTTTAAGGATTTGAATTTCATAAAAAGCGGACTTTCCTGATCTACCAGATGATCCGCCGACATGTCGTAAAAATACCCCCGCAAATACCAATACACCAGTCCTGTATGAGACAGCCCTAGCATGTATTCAATATGGACGGTGGGTGTTAGTGCCGAAGTGGTGACATGCGGAGATGTAGGGGGACTACTGGGCCTTGGGATAGGCTACTGCCTCCGAGATATAGGCCCTGAAGCCTTTGCCCAGAGTCGGACACATAAAAAAAAAAAAAAAATGACTGTGAGACTTTGGTGTGATATTAAACAAATATTCAGGAGAAAGAACAGTTGAAATGGGATTTCTGAGGAAAATGTATGAAGTACAAACAATGGATAATATACGAAATGATGTGATTTGATAAAAACGTGGAGTAAAAAGTCTGGTAATATCAGATTGAACAGAATCCTTAGAAATATTAGACTTAGACATAAAATGGATATAAGTAGGGGAGTGAAAATGGTACGAGTGGGTGAGTCTGAAATTGGAAGAAGGCGTGGCTGACCATGAAGATAAGTGTTTAATGAAGTGAGGTATTGGAGTTGATGAGGCTCGGGATCCGACAGGCGTTCGAGTTGTTTGGAGAAGCTATGTAAGGAGGAGAACTTGACCATGAATAGCACCCTTTTCCTAATAAACCTTTCCCATAAAGGAAAATATATAAAAAAGAAATGTCTAGCTTATAATTTCTGTGTGGTCAGCGATGATTCTGGGTGCTTGAATGGTAACTGAATGACTATGTGACCCATTTCATTGCCAATGATACTGATTAGCTATCCCACTATAACTCGTTTTCCCTTGCTTCTTGGACCCTAGCTTACCTCACAAGTGGGTGGGAAATTATAGGTGAGATTGTGGGGATGGTGAAGATGATAAAATAGTCAATTGCCAGCCAGCACACACACACACACACACACACACACACACACACACACACACACACACACACACACACACACACACACACACACACACACACACACACACACACACACACACACACACACACACACACACACACACACACACAAAGGAACACACACAAAGGCATACACACGCACAAACAAACACAAAAACAAACAAATACACACCACACACACACACACACACACACACACACACACAAATCACGCATAATAGAACGAACATGCATAATATATTTGAGGATATTAATAAGTGAAATAAAAAAAGAAACTGGAAAAAAAAACGGAAAAACACAAGAAAACATTAAAATAAAAGTAAAATGACAGTGCAGAGAGACTTGAAACCAGGCTCCTATGACTCACAGGCCACGATTCCACCAATCCTGATCACACCGTCTAATGACGATACTTATTAAGAAACTGAATATGCGTGACATAACTGCACATACGGCACGTAACCACCCGAGTCGTGTGACATGTTGGTGTTGGTTTTACATCCATAAGAAATATGTCTAACATTTATACTGCACTGCTAACTCGGTAATAACTCCCCCCCACCACCTACCCCCCACCACCATCACTACCCTTCCTCCTTACAGCTCACACCGCGGACCACCAACTGTTGCCAGAACTGGCACTTCATGAACGGTGGTTCAGATTCACTGCTCCGGGGTTTACAAGGTTCGTTCTCAGGACAGGACTTTAGAACATGACTGTACGTTATTTTGGTTTAATCCTACTTGCCCTAGAAAACCTAATTTATTAAGCTAAAGAAAGACGTCTCGTTTGGCAGGGTTAAAGGAAGCTTACATTTAACCCCTTCAGAGCAAAGACAATCCTAACCAAAAGAAATTAGAAAATTCTATCCTTGTGTCATAAATTAATTCACGACATTGTATTAGTATTGTACTGCTAGGTGTTTTTGGCTCGGCTTTCCATCCCTCTAATGCCTAGTGTGTAGCTGGGCTCGGTTTCTAGACCGGAGCTTACACAAATAGGAGAGAGGCAGGACACAAAAACTCAAGGCAACAACCTTACATGTGTATTACTAAATTCTACGGTGGAACGGGTAGACGTCACGAATACAGTTACACTGGACAATTATAATTCTTAAGCCTAGATATGGGTTATTAGTATCGCGCAAGATACTACCCAGGTCAAGGTCGGGCAAGGTGAATAGCACTTAGGGCAGAGGTTTATATACTATTAATGCAGGAAGTCCAAGTTTTATATATTTGTGGAGAGGGTGGTACTATTTCACTGTTGGCAATTATTACTTTAACACTGGGGTCTGTGTATGATTTTAGTATGATGCAGTGTTATCAGATGGTAGCGTATTCACTGAAATAGACCCGTATTTCACTGCTTGGCCGTGTTCACGGTTTCACTGTTACTTTTATTAACTCCACCACTTTTATATTGTCACTGGTGCATCTCTCACTAGCTTCCTTTATATGGTTAATTCACTGCTCTGTCTTCACGTCACTAAGTCACTGACACGTGCTTTCACTGGCACTCCTTTCAGGTCTGGGCGTCGTGGCGGTCAGGTACAAGGGAGGCGGAGGTGACCTAGCCTCACTACTGATGGGGCCGGGTTCTGCCAGGGGCCTCTGTGTTCAGGGGCCACGGGATCATGCTTAGGGGCGTCCTCTCTCGTCCAGGGCTGTGGGTGGCGAAGGGCCCCACACTCTCGGGGTTTGAGGCGAGAGTACGACCCTCAGGGCTGGGGCTGAATAACTGCCTGAACTTCTTGCTCAGGAGCCTGGTGGAGGACAAAGATCTCCGGCGTCTGGGTGTAGGGAGGTTCCACCCGGGGGTCCTGGGGGCGGTCTGGGGGTCCCAAGCGCTGTGGTCTCCAGTGCTCAGTGGCGCCATCAGGAAGGGGCTGTGGCGCCGGCCTACATCAGGGTCCATCAGGTGAGTCCTCTGCAGATCCAGCTGCAGGGAGAAGAGACCAGGGGAAGTCACGGGGCCTCTCCAGTACTCCTCCAGGCTGGGGACTCCCTCTGAGTCATAGGTTGGTGAACAGGAGTCAGCACCTGATGGAGGAGTGGCTACAGGCCATCTCCTGCCGTAGGGCCCGGCTACTGGCCATGGCCTTCTAGGGGCGCAGCTACAGGCTGTCACTAAGGCCTGGCTACTGGCCGTGGCCTGGGGAAGGGAGCAGCTACAAGCCGACTCAGGGGCACCTTCAGAGCGGCTACAGGCTGTCTCCTGAAGAAGGCGGGAGCGGTTACAGGCCGTCTCCTGAAGAAGGCAGGAGCAGCTACAGGCCATCTCCTGATTTCCCTCAGAGCGGCTACAGGCCATCTCCTTCAGGAGGGTTGAGTGGCTACAGGCCATCTCGGGAAGGACACCCTCAGAGCAGCTACAGGCCACCTCCTGATGAAGGCGGAAGTGGCTACAGACCGTCTCCTGTTTTCCCTCAGAGCGGCTACAGGCCATCTCCTTCAAGAGGGTTGAGCAGCTACAGGCCGTCTCCTGACGAAGGCTGGAGCAGCTACAGGCTGTCTCCTTCAGGAAGGTTGAGCGGCTACATGCCGTCTCAGAGAGGACACCTTCAGAGCGCCTACAGGCCATCTCCTGACGAAGGCAGGGGCGGCTGCAGGCCGTCTCCTGTTTTCCCTCAGAGCGGCTACAGGCCATCTCCTTCAGGAGGGATGAGCAACTACCGGCTGTCTCAATGGTGCTGACTGGAGCTGGAGTAACAGCTCCACCCCGATGTTGGTTGGCGAAGGCTCACCCGGAGGGTAGTCTTTTATTCCTGCTACGGTGGTGGTGGGCGAGCTCCGGGTCATAGGGGTGCGCGGCCCGGGTGGACTTATGTTGTTGTCACCCTGAGTCCCGGCGCGCTGTCGTTGCTCTTCTGTGGGCTTCTTCTGGAGGTGTTAGCTCGCCCTCTGTGGCAGTATACTGCATTTTAAGTATCATATAGGGGAATGTCTGAATTTCAATGAAATGCGTAAACTTTCACTCAGACCATTAACTGCCTTACTTTTGTACTCAGATCGTAATGAGTTTCATAACCCTTGTCAATGTTTCATAAGTTACTGTCTTTCTGTACAGACAGTGCATTTCACTGAGCGAAAATTTTTGTTTGGTTGTCGTTCTCATATTGCCTCTCGACCATTGATTTGAGTCAGTCGGTGTCGAGCAACCTCGGGAGTGGGTTGCCGTGCCAGTGCTGAGAGAGGAGGCCCCCTAGCACCTACAGTCTCCAGAGTTCAATGATTCCCCATATTTCCCCGCTGAGTTTGGAGAGTGGTTGCAGTGAGCTTAGCAGTGAATACCATGCCCAGTCTTTCGTAGCTTCAGCTCCGTTCCCTTCACTGTCCAGTATTTTCGTTCATTCTTTTTTAGCCATAAGTCTAATTAGCTTTTGAATGAGTGAGTGAGTGTATTTCCTTTGTTATTTGAATTCACTAGTCCCCCTGTGACAGTGAATTCCCCTTTTGAATTCATTTTTGAGATTTATGTAAGGTAAATTTATTTATTGTAATCAGAAAATTTACAATTCTTTTCTTTCAGCTTAATGTAATGTATTAATGCTGTTTGATTTCTCCACATTGAGCTTACTTTAGTTTGCTGCTCCTAGTTTGCATAAACTCCTTACATGATTCACGACTGGTATTTAGGCCAGTTCTTTTGTATCAAAACTTAAATCCGTTGTGCCAGCCAGAAGTTAAGCATCAGCAAGAATTTGTTCATTATTATAATTAATTATTGATTGTCAGAGGGTAAAGAATGCTTTCTCAGAGGCTAACAGTACTAAAAATCAGCACTCGTGAGCGATTGGTCTCCGCTGTGTACTGATGAGAAAGTTTATAAAATTCTCGTCCTTAGAGAACCAGCGAATTAAGCTAGCATAAAGTAAAACTTACTGCTTGATTTCACAATTCAATTCCTTGTTTTTACCTTCAGTTAATATCAGTTTTATTCTTAAATTCACATCCCCCCATGACATCTGGCAACCTTATTCCAGGATATTAATTGCTAGCTCTAAAGTTATTAACGAAATAATACTCACTCACTCACACCTAGGTTTTTGTTCTCATTAAAGGTTATAGGCACTAGTCACAGATTCACTAGTCCCCCTGTGACAGTGAATCCTACCAGTTTAACTAGATAAGACTAGTCACGATTCACTAGTCCCCCTGCGACAGTGAATCTTACCAGTTTTACTAGATAAGATTAGTCCTGATTCACTAGTCCCTCTGCAACAGTGAATCCTCCTCCACGGAGATAAAAGGAGTAACAATTTACTAGTCCCCCTGCGACAGTGAATCCTCCTCTACAGGAGATAAGACTGGTCACCACAAGCCTGTGCCAATATTCTTTATTTTTGATTATTAGCATTTCTCTGGGAAACAGCAGTCAGTACTCAGTCTTTAATCCACTCAGCCTTAGTTAGGTTAGCATCACGGCCACTACTATATATGTACAGGAAGCCAAAGATATGGGGCTTACCAATCCCAAGGAAAGTAAAGACTTTTTGCTCTCACAGTACACTTATGAACAGCAACGCGAGAGTGATGCCCTTGAAGAGTGTAAAATTCAGCATGAGGAACGCGAGAGAGAACGTGAACACGAGCGAGAACAGTGTGAGGAACGTGAGAGAGAGCGCGAATACAAGCAAGAACAACGCGAGAGAGAACGCAAACCTGAACATGGCGAGCACAAGGCACATGAGAAACATGAACTTGATATGCTGAAGCTCAAGTGAGACTCCTTGGCTTCAGGCACATCTGGTTCAGCCGACCCAAGCTCCATGAGTGCTCTCCCAGCACATGTTCTGGCAACCCCATGCCTCAAGTTTCCTTCACATAAGGAAGGTGAGTGAATCGAGCCATTCATAGCTCATTTCAAAGACATGGCACAGCTGTACCAGCTGGATGAGACAGCTAAGCGGCTACAGTTTCTTAGCTTGTTTGAGGGCCCTGCCCTCGATATTCTCCACAGAATTCGTGGAGACAATCCCAAGTATGAGATGATGAAGGCTGCACCCATTATAGCGTACGGTCTCACAGTTGACGATGCCAGGAGTCAGTTCATGAGGGCGTCCCTCCAAGAAAAGGAGACTGCTGCTCAGTTCCTCGACTGTCTTATTACCTACTTAGATGAGTGGATGGAGAAAGATGAAACCCCTTGCACACGAAAGGGGATAATTGACCTCATGCTGTGCACACACCTAGAGAAGTCGTGGCCTACTGAGCTTATGGCTCAGCTTAAGATATGCCAAGTAAGGGATGCCAGCCAAATCGTGGAAATGGCTGATGCATTCTTCACTGTGTACGGGTATCAAACTCGTAAGCAACAGACCTGGAACAGGAAAGCTGACAAGTCTGGGAAGCCATCTCAGACTGAACCTCAGCATCAAGGCCTCTCTCAGAATCATGGCCGAGGTCCAAAAAAACCGCAGAAGAAGGACCAGGGGCAAAATACGCAGAAACCTGATTGGAAGAAGTACAAGCAGGACCCCAACCAGCAGCAGTATCAGCCACACGATCAACAGTCAGGACAATCCTTTTCAGCACCAGCCCCAGTGTATCGGAGGCAGGAGGGAAACGCAGCCTTCATTCCTCAACAGCAGTACGGTGGTGTCGTCCCTAGCAGCACAGGTACTTCCCCACAGTTCACTGCAACAGCGAACCCTTCTCCACAGGTGGTCAGTGCTCCAACTCCCCAGACAGTGAGTACAACCCCTCAAGCATCTAGTTATCAGGGCACCACATTTGCAGCTATGCAGCCGTATCAGTGGCTGGCTGCTTCCTCCACAGGCCCTCACATGTGCAACAGTGCCATCCTTGTTCAGTCAGGGTTTGTGGGAGGCGTTCCTGTGAAGGTCATGAGAGACAGTGGTTCCTTAGGTTGCTCTGACAGGCAGAGTCTAGTTCGGCCCGAGGAGTACACAGGTAAGCAGATCTAAGTAAGACTTATTGATGGATCAGTGAGATTGTTCCCTGAAGCATGTATACAGGTGGCATCTCCTTTCTACGCTGGCTTGACAGCTGCTGATGTCATGCCAGAACACTTGTTTAACCTCATTATAGGTAACATACCAGGCATCAAAAATAGTTGTGCCTTAGATGTTGCTACTCAGGCTTTGGCTGTTGCAGTAATGCAAGCCATGGCTAGGGCTCCAAATCGTGTCACCATGCTGACCGTCGCAACACCGCAAGATCTGATTTGTAGTCAAGATGTTGTCCAAGAACAACACTTTGACCCGACACTTGCTACTGCGCAGAAGAAGCAAAAGGGTCAAGTGATTAAGTATTCATGGGGAGGTCAAGCCAGGTTCGTTCGTAAACAAGGACGGCTCTACTGTGAATCACGAACACCCCAGGGCGAGGATCAACTGGAGTTTGTCGCTCCTGCTAAATACCGCCAAGCAGTGTTAGAATGGGGTCATTGTTCAGCATCAGGAGGTCACATGGTAAAAAAGAAAACCCAGGGCCGTATCCGTGCTGACTTTTTCTGGCCAGGAATGGGACAAGAAATAGATAGGTTTGTGCGTTCTTGCAATGTGTGTCAGTGTACCACCAATCAGGGATGTGTCCTTCCTGCGCCGTTTGAATCCACACCCATAATCTCTGAGTCAATAGAGAGAGAGGGCAGTGGTAATGTAGGCACAGACTTGATGTCTCGCCTGTTAACTAATGACTAACACAGGCAATTGTTGTACACTGGGGTCCATAAGACAGGGGTTCTGAGAGATTTGAGTAATCCAAGGACTAGCTTAGCTCCCAGTATCTTGCTCGTAGGTCACACAGGACACATTATGTCCAGAGTCTGTACATACATAGGTACTGTAGGTTAAGGGGAAAGTTCGAGACCCCCGCAGAGGCAATCTGAGGCTGTGTCTGAATTACCTTGTGGTGTCTCGAGCTGTGGGCCTCTTTGAGGATTCCTGGAGAATGCACATTATCCACATGAGTGTTCACACCATGTTGGGTGTTGAAATGTGACTTGCCCGAGATTGTGTAGGGGTTCTCAGCTTGCTGATATTAATCATAAATGTAGAGTTAGGTTAACTAGTAAACTACAATGGTTCTGAGAGATTTGAGCAATCCAAGGACTATGTTTCCTGGTTAATAATGTATCCATTAAGAAAATAATAGTGTACTTTTTGTAGTATAAGTACTGACTACTAGGTAGAGAGAGAGAGAAATTGTAATTTAGTAAAATTATTTCTCGCACTGACACTTTTGATGCTCCACCTTGATTGATTTCACAGGTACAGTTGGCGGGAGCAGCAGTTTTACCTTGCAGATCAGCTGATCGTCTCTGCCGCATGCTGCTGCCTCTTCTTTTCTGCTTCGTCATCTCCATTTACTATTAATTTGTATTATATCATTTTACACATATGTACAGTTACACAACAACTTTCACATCTACACAGTGTATTACATACACTGCGCTATATAACAATTAGTTGTTAATGTAAATGTAGCGACCTTTTCGCTCAGTTTGACCTGAGTACAGGATTATTCACCGTCGTCAAAGAGTTTTTTCCTCAAGCTTGCTTCTATTAACGTTAATACGAGGTCATTACGCTCACTGGTGACAGTGATTTTCTCCTATAGCAGGATAGTACACACACCACAGTGTGAATCTTGTGTGACTGAGTTAGGATGTAAATATCACCTACTGTTAAAATTTCTATGAAAAATTTCATTTCGATGGGGCATAATGTCACGAATTAATTCGTGACATTGTATTAGTATCAAATAAGGGAATGTCTGAATTTCATTGAAATGTGTAAACTTTTGCTCAGACTGCCAACTGCCTCACTTTTGTACTCAGATCGTAATGAGTTTCATAACCTTTGTCATTGTTTCATAAGTGACTGTATTTCTGTATAGACAGTGCATTTCACTGAGTGAAAATATTTGTGTAGTTGTCGTTCTCACATTGCCTCTCGACCGTTGATTTGGGCCGTGCCCAGCCTAGTTACATGAGTCAGTCGGTGTCGAGCAACCTTGGGAGTGGGTCGCTGTGCCAGTGCTGAGAGCAGAGGCCCCCTAGTGCCTACAGCCTCCAGAGTTCAATGATTCCCCATATTTCCCTGCTGAGTTTGGTGAGCAGTTGCAGTGAGCTTAGCAGTGAATATCAGCGCCTGGTGTGCAACAGACAGATGCCCAGTCTTTCGTAGCTTCAGCTCCATTCCCTTCACTGACCAGTATTTTTTTTTTTTTTTTTTAGCCTTAAGTCTGATTAGCTTTTGAATGAGTGAGTGAGTGTATTTCCTTTGTTATTTGAATTCACTAGTCCCCCTGTGACAGTGAATTCCCTTTTTGAATTCATTTATGAGATTTATGTAATGTAAATTTATTTATTGTAATCAATAAACTTACAGTTCTTTTCTTTCAGCTTAATGTAATATATTTATGGTGTTTGATTTCTCCACATTGAGCTACTTTAGTCTGCTGCTCCTAGTTAGCACAAACCCCTTACATGATTCACGACTGGTATTTAGGCCAGTTCTTTTGTATCAAAACTTAAATCAGTTGTGCCAGCCAGGAGTTAAGTATCAGCAAGAACTTGTTCATTATTATAATTAATTATTGATTGTCAGGGGGTAAAGAATGCTTTCTCAAAGGCTAACAGTACTAATAATCAGCACTCGTGAGCAATTAGTCTCCGCTGTGTACTGTTGAGAAAGTTTATAAAATTCTCGTCCTTAGAGAATCGGCGAAGTATGTCACATCAAGTAAAACTTACTATTTGATTTCACAAGTCAGTTTTTTTGTGTTTACCTTCGATTAATATCAGTTTTATTGTTAAATTTTACATCCCCCCGTGACGCCTTGTGTAAATTAAAAATCGCCAAGAAACGGAAAAAATGGTAAATGAAAAACACGTCCCAGGCTTGCGTTTTTAACCACATCACTGGTCATTGTGTTGAAGTGACTGGTTAACAGCTGTTGCAATGTTTAGCCATCTGGGAGTGAGAATGGGAGGCTGAGAGTGATGGTATTGTAAAAATTAACCCTTTCATGCCCGGGACAAACGTTGTATAGTATGTCACCTAGCATCAGAAGCTTATTTTTAGCTAACAGTGAGAATGGCAGTCTGCGAGTGTTAATATTGTCTGCATTAACCCTTCCATGGTAGAGTAACTTCTGTATTCTGTTTCTACTATCCTGATTTTACTCATTTCGTTGTGAGTCATAGGAACTTGAAAGTAATAATAGCTGGTAATAAGTTTGGTCCTTAAGACGGCGTGATCGGGACTAGTGGAACCGTGGCCTTCAAGTCATAGGAGCCCGGGTTCATTCCAGGCCTCGCCGTCGTTGTCTTTTTACTTGAAAATTCATTTTGTTTCCTTCTGGTATTTGCATTTGATTTTGAATTTATTTTTCCGGCTGTTTCATTTCATTATCGTTTTTTCACTTACTAATAACCTAAATCGTACTAAAGGTGTTTCCCCCCCCCCTTTTGTTTCATTCAGTTTTGTACTAGATAATATTTTACTTGCATTCGTTATGATATCCTTGGACTGAACGGGTTAATGGAGTCTGTTTGGAACTCTTTCAGTAGAGAAGACTATTTCTCAGGTGATTAAGGTGGATTGAAGACAGAAAGAATGTAATACAATAGGTGTGATGGTAATGAAGTATTTACCTGCTGTCATTGTTCTACCTGGTGGTGTAGTGGTTAGAAGGCCCCAATGGAAGTGACGGCCGTGCATAAGTTGGTTACCCCACAGAGTGACTGGAAGTTTGTCGATCATGTAAAGCCACCAGGAGAAGTAGGCCGGTCAACTACCCTGAAATGTACCAGACTACGACAGCCAAGCCCAGGGCCCCTACGCATACAAGGGGTAATATTATTTATTCATTTATTTATTTATACTCCATTCTACTGGTGTTGATGTTTCACCAAAATTTGTGTTTCGCCAACGCACTTAGCCTGCCTCATTGTGTGTGTGTGTGTGTGTGTGTGTGTGTGTTGGTCCGTCCGTCCGTCCACGCCTTGCCTTTACTGGCAGTCTCCAAGCTTAAGTTTCACTAATATGGATGCTTTATATATTTTACTTCTGCCTCCTCATAACAGTTCTACCCTGTCTGTGATTATGATGATGACGATTGTGATGATTATGATGGTAGCCAAGGAGAGCTCATACGTATAGTGTCTAGTGGAGTGATGGATAGTGAGGGATTGGGTGATCATGAGGGAGGGAGCTCATCCACTGACAAGGTGCCCGTATGGATCTTGATTTATATTGTGAATATTCATTTGATTAAGAGATATTGGAACACAACACTTTGGCATCCCTCTTTAAACAATTTTGTGGGATTGACTATCTGGTAGGAAAGAAAATAATAATAAAAAAATCTATCTATCTATCTATTGCCAGACGCCTCAATCCCATTCGGGGTGGCCACAAACAAATCGCCTCCACGTCGCCCTGTCCCCCGCCATTTCACTGCCCTGCTCCCAACTCACACTCCTCTCTCTCATATACTTCACCCCATTCCTCCATCTCATCCTCGGCCTTCCCCTCCCTCTCCCCCCCTCCACCTCATTCACATACACTCTCTTCGTCAGTCTTTCACCCTCCATCCTCTCCACATGGCCAAATCACCTGAGTGTGTTCCTCATAACGCTTCCTATCACATCCACATCCACACCACAACGCTCCTTTATATCCTCATTCGTCAGCCTGTCTCTCCATGTGACTCCACAGGCTCCTCTTAAATAACTCATTTCCACTGCTCTCACTCTTGATTTGTGTCCCTCTAACAACGTCCAAGCTTCACTTCCATATGTTAGAGTTGGTATCACAGTAATGTCATATAGTAACTTTTTCACTTCCATGCTCACTTCCTTGTTTCTTATCACTGCTTTCAAAGAACCAGCAACCTTTCTTCCCTGCTGTACCCTTTCAAGCACTTCACCCTCCAACCCTCCATCTTTACTCATCACACTACCCAAGTACTTAAACGTACTCACATTTTCCAATTCCTCACCATTCAACCTCGCTGTACATTCACTGACTTCACCTCTCTCAAAGACCATCACTTTACTCTTCCCTACATTCACCTTTAGATTCCGTTTCTTACACACTCTCCCAAACTCATCCACCAAGCCTTGCAGCTCCCCTTCGTCTTCACTCAACAACACAGTATCATCTGCAAACAACAGTACAGGGAGTTTCCAAACACTAGCCTCTCTCACCAGGGCCACTCCAACATCCACTACCCTACCTTGTACCTCTTTTAGTACCCCATCCATGTACAGATTGAACAACCATGGCGACATGACATATCCCTGTTTCAACCCAACTTTCAAAGAGAAAAATTCACTTAGTTCACCATCCACACGCACTGCAGCCTTCGCACCATCGTACATACTCTTCACAGCATTCAACAACTTCCCATCTACTCCATATATTCTTAATACTTTCCACAATCTTTGTCTATCCACCCTGTCATATGCTTTCTCAAAATCCATGAAAGCTGCATACAACTTCTTTCCCTTCTCTAGAAACTTTTCCACTAAAGATCTAAGAATGAATATCTGATCTACACAACCTCTTCCCTTCCTAAAGCCTCCCTGTTCTTCTCCAACTAATTTCTCTGTTCTTTCTCTAACTTTGTCAATAAGTATCCTACCATACACTTTTCCTATTATACTAAGAAGACAAATGCCCCTATGATTACCACACACTTCTTTTTCCCCTTTTCCTTTGTACAAGGGAATAATTATAGCTGACTTCCAATCCTCCGGGACTCTACCTTCCTCCCAGGCCAATCTGCACATCTTCCACATCCATTCTACTACTATCTCTCCCCCATGCTTCAGCATTTCACCACACACTCCATCAATTCCTGGGGCTTTCCCCGATTAATTTTCTTCATTGCTTCCCCAACTTCTATCCTACTGATTTCTTCCTGTCCTCTCACCTCCCTCCTTCTCCCAGCCATTCCCCAGCCACTTATACTCGCATTACTTCCATCCTCTATGTTCAACAATTCCTTAAAGTGTTCTCTCCATCTGCTCACTTTTTCTCCCTTCTCCACTAGTAATCTACCATATTTATCTTTCACTCCCCTGCTAACTTCACTTTCATCCTGTCTGACACTTTTCACCTCTTTCCAGAACATTTTCTTACAGTCCCTCCACTTTACACTCAAATTCCTTCCAAATTCCTCATCCACTCTCTTCTTACTCTCTCTTACTAATCTTTTCACCTCTCTTTCTTTCTACATATAACTCTTTCTTCTGCCTCTCAACTTCTTCCACGCCCCTATTTCTCATCCATTCATTGTATGCTTTCTTCTTTTGTGCCACAGCCTGTCTCACCTCTTCAGTCCACCACGCTGGTCCTTGCACCCCCCTCCATCTTCTCTTCCTTCCACACACCACATCACATGCTGCACATATTTCTTCTGTAAATATCCTACACTCACCTTCCACGTCTCCCATCTGCTCCAATTCTTATTTGCCCAATCGTTCCTCCACTTCTCTCTTATACTCTGCCTTTTTCTCATCCTCTTGTAACCTTTCCACTCTCCTTGCAACTACTCCTTCCTCTCATCTTTCCCTTCTATTCCTCCATCTTACTTGAATCCTAATTTTGGCCACCACCAAGTAGTGGTCAGAAAGTACACTCCCGCAACCTCTATAAGCTCTTGCATCCATTACACATCTTCGCATCCTTTCATCCACACACACATAATCAATCATTGCCTTCCTTTCATTCAGTTCACCACCCACCCTTCTCATCACTCGCCATGTATACCTGTGGATCATTTAATGCCTGAAGAGGGTATTGGCTATCACCAACCCC
Source organism: Coenobita brevimanus (assembly GCF_032717465.1). Taxonomy (NCBI): domain Eukaryota; kingdom Metazoa; phylum Arthropoda; class Malacostraca; order Decapoda; family Coenobitidae; genus Coenobita; species Coenobita brevimanus. The sequence continues at coordinate 42,649,021 of NC_137050.1, read as the reverse complement.
CTCCCAGCACAAATTTCCACTAACGCACTCCCATTCTCATCTGTCTCAGCAGGCACACCCCACTCACCAACTATTCCATCCACCTTCACATTCCCAACTTTACCATTCATATCACCGATCAAAAACACTCTCTCATTCCTTCCAAACTTTTCCATGCACACTTCCACATTTGTCCAGAACTCTTCTCTGACTCTTCTAGCACGATCTTGCGTTGGCGCATACACACACACAATCGCCCACATTTGTATTCCAACTTTCAACTTTACCCACACAATCCTTGACCCAACTGATCCATACTGTCTTATGCTCTTCTTCCATCTTTTACTCACAACTATACATACTCCTTCCTTTGCCCTCTCATTCTCACCTACTCTTGCACATATACCCCATCCCTACTCCCATTCTCTCACACTTTCTCCTCTCCATTTTGTTTCAGTTATTCCACATACATCCACTTTCGCACCCAAAAGCACCTGGACAATCTCTCTCTCTTTCACCTCATCATTCGCTCCTCTTATATTCCATGTACCCATTACCAAGTCCTTTGTCCGGTTCTGGGTATAATCATCATCATCATCATCATCATCATCATCATCATCATCATAATAATAGTAATAATAATCATAATAATAATAATCATCATCATCATCATCATCATTGTTGTCATCGTGAACCATCATTATCTAATGTTTTCCACTCAAGGCTGAAGAAATGGGTCGCACACTTATCCATACAGCAGTGAGGCTCAGGTAATCCTGAATCCACCTCAAAGGCATAATCCCGTAATTTTTCTTATTCTGAAGTAGGAGTATTTTTCTCTCTAGATGCTTTGTATGTTGGCTTTCCGATAGCTAATCCGATCACTATCAAGTGAAAGAAGGGGCATCAAACCCTTTTAATAATCTCTGCAATACATAGTTCATCAAGCCAACTCGATCCCCTGTCAGCTGCCAAGCGTCGTTAACCTCCATACCTCGATTTCTCACACACTGATTTGCCATTCTCTCTTCACCCTTTTCTCCGCCAACCACGCCTTCCACCTTCAGGCACACTCACATGCACCATTTTCATTACCACATTTATCCCCGTTCTCGCCATACGACCATACCATCTAAGCACATTCTCTTAAACCCTATTGTCATCAGAATTCCTTTCTTCACAGCTATTATGAATCACGTTTATCATTATATCCACTAAACGCTTTTCACATATTTTTAAAAATCTCCCTTGACTGCTCCTCTTCTTAATAAAGCAAATTTGGAAAAGAAAAGTGATAAAGGTAGAAAGCAAGGTGATGATTTCTACCAAGAACTGGTTGAAATGGAGACTCACAACAAACCGGTCGAACGAGTACACAGGTTAGAGACGGCTTTTCGAAATGAGATTGATGAAATCAAGAAACAGATGCACTTGCAAACGGAAGAAATACAAAAATTAGGAAAGGAAGTCAACAAGAAAGACACAACCATAGATAAGCTAACAGTTGAATAGGGTAAACTTAGGAGGAAAATTAGTGAAATGGCAAGTACAGCAGTCAACCACGAGGTTATTATGGAAGAGTTCAAAAATGATACAGAAAGAATTAGGCAAGTAAGCAGTCTGGTAGATCAGAGCAGTGATATTGAGAAGATGCTACAGATGAATGAAGGTGTGCAAAGCTACAAAAATGATGTGGAAGCCACTTATGCTGAAATGGTGAAAGCAAAGAAAGACTTGGAAACAAGGGTGGAAGAAAAAAGCATTAAAAAGGAAGTGAAAAGAATAATCCAGAACAATCCTAAGGTAGTCAGAGATTCTGTAGATATTAACAAATCTATAGTAATCACTGGTATAGAAGAGGAAGAAGTAAAAAAACAAGATCTTAAGAGACAAAAAGGAGATGGCAAATGTAATGGGCATTTTGAAAGAAGTATCAGAGGAAATCTGTAGTAAAGACATAGAGGAACACAAAAGGTTAGGGAAATACGAAAAAAGCAAGTCAAGACCCCTAAAGGTAACCTTCCAGAGTCTAAACACATGGAGGAGATACTAAAAAATGCAAAGAATCTTATGGAATAAGAGTTAAAAAATGTATGGATAAAAAGATGCCTAACACAAGAGGAACTGGAATTACTGAAAGAGAAGAGGGAGGAAGCAAAAACAAAAAATGAGGGAAGATCAGAGGAAGAGAAGAATACATTTTTTTACAAAGTAATTGGATTGCAGGTACGAAAGTGGTACATAAACAGGAGGGAATAAAAAAGAGGAAGGTAGTAGAACCAAATCATGACAAGTATATAAACAAGATGATTAAGTTGACGTACTCAGATGTGGATGGAATGGTTTCTAAATTATTAGAGATGAATGATTGTCAGAGAAAATGAACCACATATAATATGCCTAACTGAAACAAAAGTAACATCAAGGATATCGAATGACATCTTAAACTTGGAGGAATATAATATTTAGGGAAGAGATAGGAACTTAAAAAAAAAGAGGAGGAATTATAATATTAACTAAGAAAAATCTAAAAGTCAAAGAAATAGAATTAGATATACCCTCACAAGTAGAAATGATTGCAGTAGAGGTAAATACATCTGAAGGGAAAGTAATTGTAGTCAATTTGTACATGCCACCCAGATCAAACACATGGGAAAAAGACGAATATGAGGACCTGGCGGAGAGTACAATTCAGAGTTTAAGAGCATTACTACATAAAATGGAGGAGAAATCGAAAAGAATTATACTAACTGGAGATTTTAATACAAATATCAATTGGAATACTCTAGATATAAGCCAAGAAAGCTGTTGGAACCAAAAGCTCCCGGATCTCGAGCAAGAATTTTTCCTAACGCAACATGTAAGGGAAAGCACCAGAAAAAGAGGACTCGATGTGCCCTCAATGCTAGATCTCATATTTACTAGGCAAGAAAACGATGTTGACAATTTAATATATCACCCTCTATTCGGCAAAAGCGACCATGCAGCACTAAATTGCAATTTCAGGATTGCATATGACATAGATAACAGTAATGAAAGTTACAAAAAGAGCCTAAACTATAAAAAGGGAAAGTATCATGACCTAAAGAAGTACTTCTTAGAAATTGCTTGGGAAAAGGAGCTTAGAAGACAAGATTTAAATGCTATATATGAAAAATTCTGTGAACTTTATGAAATAGGAGTCCAGAAGTACATCCCACAGCACAAAGAAGCAGAAAAGAAAAGAAAGAAATAGTTCAATACAGAATCTAAAAAATCAAAAGAAAAAAGAGATTTGTTGTGGAATAGATACAGAAGAAACAATAGGGAAGAAACGATTATACAAGAATAAGGAGGGAAGCACAAAAACAGTTTGAGGAGGATATCATAAATAAAAGTAGTGATCAACCAAAGCTATTTTACAGCTACATTAGAAGCAAAACCAAAGTAAAAGATAAAATACAGTCCATTACGGACGATGGAATCATCTATACACAAGAGAAGGATATTTGTGAAGCACTAAACAAGAATTTCCAATCAGTTTTTACGGAGGAAAAAAATTTTGAGAGGGATTATGTGGAACATGCATACCCACACATACTACCAGATATACAAACATCAGAAAAAGAAATACAAGAGGAGCTAAGTAAATTAAACAAAGGAAAAGCAAATCGTCCTGATGAAATTTCATGTTGGGTGCTACGTGAATGTGCAAAGGAGTTAAGTAAACCATTATTTTTAATTTTAGTGAAATCCTTGAGTCAAGGTAAACTACCTGATATTTGGAAGAAAGCAAACATTGTTCCCTTATTCAAGAAAGGGAATAGACAAAAGCCACTTAACTACCGACCAGTATCACTAACCAGTGTTGTAAGCAAGGTATTAGAAAAGCTTATAAGAAAAGCTTGGGTAAATCACCTAGAAGAACACAGTATGATACCAGAAAGATAGTTTGGTTTCAGAAAAGGAAAATCATGTGTTACTAATCTGTTGAGCTACAATGACAGAGTAACAGACACATTACAGGAAAGAGAAGGATGGGTGGACAGTATATATTTAGATTTCAAGAAAGCATTTGACACAGTACCATACCAAAGACTTTTATGGAAACTGTACCATCAAGGAGGAATTCGAGGCAAACTGTATTGTTGGATGCAAGATTTTCTCATGAAAAGAAAATTGAGAACAGTACTAAGGGGAAATTACTCATCATGGAAAGAAGTAACTAGTGGAGTACCACAGGGCTTAGTGCTGGCAGCAATCATGTTTTTAGTGTATATAAATGATATAGACAGTAACACTGGAAATGAAAGCTATCTAATATGTTTGCTGATGATGCAAAAATGCAAAGGAGAATTACTAACACAGACTCTTGTAAAGAGCTACAAGAAGAATTAAATAAACTTCATGAATGAAGTAATACATGGCAAATGGAATTCAATGTGGTCAGCCGGAGATAGTCTGTTATTGACAATCACACCTAGGTCCTTCTCTCTTTCTGATGTGTGGTAAAAGTGGAAAAAGACCTGATTGAGATTATACATTAGGAAATAAAACCCTACACACATCAGAAAGAGAGAAGGACCTAGGTGTGATTGTCAATAACAGACTATCTCCGGCTGACCACATCAGAGAGAAGGTACGGAACATGTATACACTGCTTGCCAATATGAGAATAGCGTTTACATACGCAAATGAAGACATGCTAAGAAAGATAATAACATCATTCATCAGACCAACCCTGGAATAAGCATCAGTAGTCTGGAGTCCTCATCTCAAAAAACACATAGACAAGATTGAAAGAGTTCAAAGGGCCGCTAGAAGATGGGTACCAAGCTTAAGGAATCTAAGCTACGAAGAAAGACTAAATAAACTGAATCTACCAACACTACAGGAGAGAAGGAAAAGAGGCAACATGATTATGCTATATAAATGCATATCAGGGAAGAAGTAAATAGACATAAATGACTACTTAACGTATGGGGAAGCATCAGCAAGAGGACACTGCAAAAAACTGCATAAAAAGAGAGATGATAAAGACGTCAGGAAATTTAGTTTCCCAAATAGAGCAATTGATCAGTGGAATGCGCTACCGAATGCAATAGTGTGTGCCAAAACAATTCACACATTTAAGGATATGTACGATAAATATGGTTTAAGACACGGGACAGTACGAGTTTGACTCATTCCTGTAAAGATACAATTAGGTAAGAACAATTAGGTAAGAACACACACACACACACACACACACACACACACACACACACACACACACACACACACACACACGTAAGCACTCGTGCGCGCACATTGAGTACGACATAACTACCGCGCTTGCGATGCTGGCGAGGGTGTAATAATATTTTTGTCTCTAAAAATATTTTCAGCTCTTCAGTTTTAATCACTTTTGTTGCTGTGGTTGCTGTTGCTGACTGTGGTGATGGTGGTGGTGGTTGTGTGGTGGTGGTAATTGTGTTGGTGGGGATAGGTTAATGGCTCATTTCGACTTACGTCCAGTGGATTGCAGGAAATCAGCCCCTTGCAGCTAAACTGTTGCAGACATTTTTTTGAGGGTCAGTTGAAGGGACATTCTGTATTCTGAATGTGGGGTATATGTAGTAAATGTGTTGCCGTGTGTGTGGCTCCTTTGCAATGAGATAACAGTGGACTGACTGTAAGTTAAATTCTGTGTTGATACTAAAGCTGGCAAAGGTGAGGCATACAGTCTAGCCAAGTGTACAGTAGTACGGTTTTGATGGGTCTACTTGACCAGACAGATCGGGGTTACTCAAGAAGAGCAGTAATTCTAGAAGGGCCGTTTCTCAGGGATGATTGGTGATGTTTGACTAGTGGTTACTGGAAGGCTAAGGTGGCTAAGAATTTTTCCTTATGTTTATAAAATGTAGTGTGGGGCAGAGAAATGAGATGTACTGAGGCTTTCTGTGCAGTGATGAAATGTTTATGGTGAGAATGGTTTAACGACGTTGCATGTAAGAGATGGATCCTGTGTTGAAGCTACTGTATATGTGTATGCCTTTCAGTTTTCGAGATGCTCTTGATTACCGGGACTTTTGTTTGTTAGTGTAACTGATCCATATTAACGGTCTTTGTTCATTTTGGTATTTCTCGGACCTTGTTTTGTGTTTGCTTTAAGTTCACCCATTTCTTTATGTTTTTAAAGCAAGGTCCCAGCTTGGACTAATGTTGTTCAGCTGAACTGTTTATGAATGGTTTTCAGTTATTCCTTACGTTTTTCCGATGGTAGTGCCTGTGCTTTCAAGACATCGAATTTAATATATGCCTTTCCATTTATGCACCTTGCGTACTGAAGAACTTCTAGGTCTCTCCATCTCTCTGCATCCCTTAAACCTCCGCTGCTCCTCAATACCCTTACATCTACCTTCCTCATCACACATATCGTGAACAAGCTGAGGGGCCACATCACACAGCTCCAGAGCAGCTATAATTTTACTATTCCAGCATTGAATAATGCCTACAATTTTTTTATGCTAGGATTTTTTTCTTAGAGACCACTACTATAAACTGGTCGTGTCAGGTGCAGAGAAGGGGATGGGTCCAGTATGATGTGGCAGGGGTAAACCAGCTCTGCTGTCAGGCCCTGCTGCAGATGTCGCTGGATTGCAATGCCCAGTTGGCCCTCGTGCGGTGTGGTGCAGTGAGGAGTGGTCCCTTCCCCCCCAAGGAGGGAAAAGCCTAGGTATGGAGATATAGATAGATCTTTGTTTGTGATGTTTAGCTTTCACGTTACTTATTTCCGATATAATACGCCACTACTACGAACAATTAACCAGCAATTTAAGTGCCGCGATATTTAGTTTATTATCGAACAATGAAAGATGTATGCTTACCCTGTTTTAAATAAAACAAGCATATAATATGTGATTTAAAGATCTGGTCGAAGTTTTATTTGAACTGTTGAATCATAAAGGATTCTGAGCAAGAAAAGGCTCAGATTTCTTATATCAATCAAACCTTTCAATTCGGTGACGTATTTTTCTTTATATGATCTACATCCAAACGACTTTATTAGACTCAGGAGAGAATTTCCGAATGAGATGGATTACATTTAGTCCAAATGCAACCCTTTCACTATTAGGGATCCTTCCCCATTTGACTAAGAAAGTCTTCTTGAAGGAAAAAGAAAACAAGGAAATACGTTACTGAGTTTAAAGGATTCATAACAGAAAATATATCAGGGCCTAAAGGAACAGGAACTTAACATACAAGAGGCGATGGTACAGTACTTGCAGAATCTGCAGAGTGTTAACCCTAAGTTTACGATACCTTGTATCACCAGGAAGTAGGTAGGGGCTTGGGAAGGACCAGGAGGGGTTGAATATATCATAGAATTTGAATTTTCAGTGACAATACAGAGACCATGAAATGTTATTAAAATGGTCTATATATATATATATATATATATATATATATATATATATATATATATATATATATATATATATATATATATATATATATATATATTGTCACGGGGTTTTTAGGAATATCACTGGGTTTTTAAAATAAATGCTAAATATTATTTAATTAATAATAATATTCAATAATATTGAAGAGCAAGGACAATGATTGTCTTGCTACATCAAGCAATGATTACTTTACGCTGCTTCTTCGCACGATTCTAAGAAAGAGAATTTATAAACTTTCTCAGCAGTACACAGCAGAGACTAATTACTCAATTGCTGTTACTGTACTGTTAGCCTCTGGAGAAAGTGACTTCACCCCTGACAATAAATAACTAATACTAACATCAGGTTCTTGTTGATGCTTAACTCCTAGGTGGCACAACGGATTTTAAGCTTAATACAACAAAACTGGCCTAAGTACCAGTTATGAAAGGCAAACGTTTATGCAAGCTAGGAGCTATAAGAGGAATAAGCTTAACTGCGGAGAAATGAAACAAGAGTTTACATTACATTAAGCTCAATAAAAAAGAACTGTTAAATTTATTGATTACAAAAATAAATTTAACGTTACATTTCAAATCAATTTAATGAGATCGCACTCACTCACTCACACAAGAGCTAAATCCTTACGCCTAAGAAAAACACCTGAATTAAACTCTTAAGTCTAAGAAAATACAAAAAGGAAATACTAGTCGATGAATGCTTTGTATCACCAAGGGTGGGAGCACTGGGCGACTGCACTAGTGGAGCTTGGGTGCTAGCTGACCTCTCACACTTCTGGCACAGGACCTCTCTCCGTCAGAGCAACAACTGGACTCAGTAAGTCGTGGGAAAGAAAAGCGGAGCAGTAGGCCGCATTTTTTAACGGTCGAGTGAGCGAAACGCGCCCAAAACAAATCGCTCAGCGGAAGCGCTAATGTCTCACGCAAAGACGATAACGTATGACACTGAAAAATTGATTTGACAAAGCTTCCGTCCGAATGAGCGGTTAACTGAACGATAAACAGTGAGTTTTCCACTAATAGTTCGTGGCTTCTCACAAAAGGGAAATGTCGCGAATTGATTCGTGACATATATATATATATATATATATATATATATATATATATATATATATATATATATATATATATATATGAATATTATGGTTTGTAGATAGCCAGAATTAAAAGTCATCGCACTGAAGATGCTGATCATTACAACAGTGTGAGAGTCATGGCCTGGTCCATTTTCAAACTCAGCTGCAAGATCTGTTTAAACTTACTTGATGATGCCTTTGTCACTTTAACCAGGCCACCATGTGATTTTTTTCATTTTCTGTAGAAGAATCTTTAATAGTGAATGGGTTAATCTACTATAATACTGTGTGTCTGTGTGGTTTTGTGTGTGTGGGTGTGGGTATAGTGAAGCAAAAACGGGAAAAAGGATTTTGGTGAAACTTGGCAGGATGGCTGCAATTGGGTCCCAGATGGGCCAGTTTATATAATGTATCGATTGAAATTATCTGAATGGATGTTTCGAATCCTAATAGCTGATTCCATTGGTGTTACGATTGGCGCACGTGGAAGAGGAGGCGGGGCATTTCTCTCAGGAGAGAGAGAGAGAGAGAGAGAGAGAGAGAGAGAGAGAGAGAGAGAGAACACCCGCGGCCAAAAAAAAAAAAAAATGTTCCACCCTCTTCGATACCCTCTGCGTTCCTGCTGCCACTTTCCATGGGACAAGGTAAAAGGGGTGGGAGACTAGTGATGAGTTGGGTGGAGAGGAGAGGAAAGGAGAGAGGTGATCTATAAGTACGAGAGCAAACTAGTAAATATGTCAGACATTTCTAACTGAGGTATAATTATGAAAGAAACTATCGAACAACCCAACTGTCAATGACAATTAGTCAAACGAGTGGCAGACAATGTACGGGGGAGGGGGGAGGGCCCAACCACCCCGAGGCCATGCATCTCAATGAACATGCTTCCTCAACCCTCTGTTATACATACGTAGAGGAATGTTCAAATTTTAATGCAACGATTGTCAGGAAAAACGATATAAATGTAGCATACCTATATTCACTGTTTGGATAAAAACTGACACATGAATTGAAGGCTTCACTTTACAAAACCCGTGTTCATAAAAATTATATATGATATGGCAACTCTGGGGTTATTACCAGTAAAGAAAATGCCAGAAGAATTGCCAAATTTACAGAGAATAGTACTGTACAGTATTTAATGCAGGGTTGTTGTGGCAGGACTATATATGGGCTGCGAGTGTGTGGGGGTGAGGGTGCAAGAAACCCAACCTCATTATAACGACGAATAATGATTGATCTTGACAATCATCACTTAATCACCAGTTATCTAAAACCGTATGTCACTGACCTATTGTGGCATTACCCGCCAAGTGGTAATCAATATACTAAGCTCTAAATGAAATGTATGATAGCCAAATTAATGATCCCCTCTTTCAAGCATCCCCCTTCTCCACTTCCTTCCCTCCACTACTCTCCGGTCGCCAGGTCTGCCACGCTCCCCCTACCCCCAATCACATTGTCTCTTCTCTCCTCTCCCCTCACCCCATCAATCCCCTCCTACCTAATTTAACCAGCAGCACGGAAAGAGACAGGAGGGACGCAGAGGGTATCGAAGACGGTGGCCGCGGGTGTACACTGTACATGTACAGTCAGGGAAAGTTCCGCATTACCCACCTCCTGAGGCACTGGTGTGAGACGGGTGAATGTGAAGCGGCAGCCAGACCTCAAGTGTCTGGCAGCTGTGAATGTGAAGGAGGGGGAGGCGGGGGACTGGGGGCAGAGGAAGGTTTGATGATAGATTGGGAATCAAGTGTAAGTCTGCAATATATGACTTTGACGGTGTGTTTGAGTTAATTTAGTAAGGATAGTTGACAATATGAAGCTCGCATTTTATTTTAAAAAATTGCGTTGATGTCACTAGAGATAGTGTTGGGAGGAAAGGTACTGAAGTTCGCTCGGTTCGGACATTGATTTGAATGCATTCATTCTCTCCCGACTTTAACATGAGACGTTTCCCCAGGAGATATTCATAATGGTATAACATATATTTATATTTTATGTTGACTCGAAAACAAAGCCACTATATATATATATATATATATATATATATATATATATATATATATATATATATATATATATATATATATATATATATATATATAAATGCATGCAGATTCTTATAAATTTGTTTAATTATTAATTCTCTGTCATCCCACTATAAACATCATCCTGTAAACATTTCCAGTGTTATTCTGATATTACTCATCTCGAACTTAGTCTAGAGTAGTGTGTAATAAAAATAAAAACATCTAAATGAGCGATTAACAGATTTTTCATTATCCTAAAGATCTGGATGACATGGGAAGTCCAAATTATAAGAACAGTCACTGTAACTATCATTCCTATCGAACATTACAAAACGAAGGCAAAGAAAAATACCTTTGACAGTAAATATGTATTTTATACTAAGTAATGTAGACAGACTCAAAGAGCAGTGTGATGCCAACCAAACAACATACCGCTTTTGCACTTTCAGAATACTTCGGACGCATTATCATTGACTATTGATACTGTGAAGTGAGCAACTCTCCAAACCCTCCCACCCCCGGCCACCCTCCTTCCCACTCACAGTTACCAGACATGTGGGGTCTGGCTGCTGCTTCGTGACTATTCGTCGACCACCAATGCTCCGAAAAGTGGGTAATGCGGACCTTTCCCTGACTGTACATTTCAATGTCTGTTACTTCATTAATGTTATGGACAGACGATTTTATTGAGCAGAAAAAGGTGTTAGCTGTGGTGGTAGGGGTGGTGATAGCTGCGATGGTGTTGTTGTTGTTGTTGGTTGTGGTAGCTAAGATGGTGGTGGTAGTTGTGATGGTCGTGGTTGTTGTTGTTGTGGTGGTGGTGGTAACTGTAATGATGGTGGTGGTAGCTGTAATGATGGTGGTGGTGGTGGTAGCTGTAATGATTTTGGTGGTGGTGATGGCAGTTGTGGTGATGGTAGCTGTGGTGATGGTGGTGGCTATGAAGATGATGGTGGTGGTAGCTGTCATAATGACTGTTGTCACGGGGGGATGTGAATTTAAGAATTAAAAATTGCTAAATATTACTCGAAAGTCAAGACAATGAAATTGTGAAAATCAAGTAGTAAGTTTTACTTTATGCCGGCTTACTTCGTCGATTCTCTAAGGACGAAAATTTATAAACTTTTCAACAGTACACAGCAGAGACTAATCACTCACGAGTGCTGTTTGTTAGTACTGTTAGCCTCTTCAGAAAGTGACTCCACCGCTGACAATCAATAATTAATACTAATAATAATGGACAGGTTCTTGCCGGTGCTTAACTCCTGGCTGGCACAACGGATTTAAGTTTAATACAAAAGAACTGGCCTAAATACCAGTTATGAACAATGTAAGGAGTTTGTGCAAACTAGGAACAGCAAACTGAAGTAAGCTTAATGTGGAGAAATAAAACACGATTCTAATTACATTAAGCTCAAAGATAAGAACTGTAAATTTACTTATTACAATAAAATAAATTTACGTCATATGAATCTCAAAATGAATTCAAAAGGGGAATTCACGGTCACAGAGGGACTCATGAATTCAAATAACAAAGGAAATATACTTACTCGCTCATTCAAAAGCTAATCAGACTTACGCCTAGAAAAAACAAACAGAAATACTGGTCAGTGGAGGGAATGGAGCTGAAACTACGAAAGACTGGGCGTCTCCGTGTCGAACACCAAATGCTGCTATTCGCTGCTAAGCTTACTTCGCCGATCACTGTCTAGGTGGAGATCCAGGAAATCGCTGCACAACAGAGACACTGCTCTCAACATTGGGCACAAACGATCCTTCCCTGGAGGCGGTCCAAAACTAAGTTCAAACTGGGAAGGGGGGTACGAGCTGGTCGTGTTCGCTGGAAGTAGGAGTGGCCTAACTTCTACGGTCAATGGAGAGAGGGCGAACGATATTCACATGCAATAAAATCACTCAGTGAAAGCACTAATGCCGTGCATAAGAATGGTCACTTAGGAAACAGTGACAAATGTTCTGAAAATCATCCCAATCGAAGTGTATACAAGGACTATTGAACTGAGTGATGCCCAGTGGGAATTCCACTAGAGTTTGTGGTTTTCTCACCAAACTACAATGTCTTGAATTTGTATAAATACACAATTGCGCGAATTCGTGACAGCTGTGGTGATAATTTTCGTGGAAGCTGTCGTGATTGTGGTTGTTGTTGTGGTGGTGGTCGTGGCTGTAATGATAGCTGTTCAGAAACAGCTCTCATTTGGACAAGTACTTTTGCTCCAGTTCAAACCTCAAATTGAACTAGTACATGGAACCCAATATGCTTGTATGCTGATGACTCCAACCTTCGTCATTCCACCTGCTTCTCGCAGCATCTATCTCTGCAGTTTTTTAAACAAACATGGGATTAAGCAACGGCACACCAAATGTTTGACTTGGCTCATATTTCTGATTTGGGTAAAAGTAATCTTTAATGTTTTTTATGCATCACAAACTCAGTGATTACATTTTATGACCCATCATAATCTACCTCAGGACAATTCTTTAATTTTTTTTTGACAATATCCAACTCGATCTTGCATCATCTTTAAACTTACTTGGAGCTTCATTCCTTTGGGATTTATCTTCGAAAAATCATATTACTTTTTGTAAAATCTGTTTCCAAAATATTATATGTGCTAACCTGACTCCGTGCCTTCTTTACCCCTGCACAGTTGTTGACTTCATACATGGATTATTATATTCCCACACTTGTACAGTACAAACCTCATGTGTGTTGAGGCTCCCCACATGCAGCTCTTTATCAAGTGAAGTCTAAGGCTTCATTAGTTCATCACTTTTCCTCATCTTACTGCATCCTTTCAACCTCACTGGTGCATCTGTATTTCTCTTCTATCGCTACTTCAGTAGTCACTGTTCCTCTGAACTGTCTGCTTGCATCCCTCCACCTCTACGATTGGCACGTAGTACCGGCTAGCAGCAAACTCTCAGTGCTTTTCTATCTTACCCTTTTATGCAAGAGTTAACTGTTACTTCCATTGATTCATGTATGCAACAGGTCAGCTCTGGAGCTGACTTCTTTTGCGTGTATTTCCTACTTCCTATGACCTTCAGCCTTTTTAATGCAGTGTGTCCAGGCATCAGGAAATGAACGAATCTGAATCTTCCTCCCTATTACTTTTTTTTTTTTTTTTTTTTTTGAGGGAGCAGTCTTGAGGGGTTCTTGCGCTTCGTTCTTTCGTCCTTGTGTTAGAAAAATACAACGCTGGCATGACACCTGTCACTACCTGCATGGTCTTGTACAGTTGTGGCCATAAATCATCACCTATCCTCTTGTACCCCGTGCCTCAGACTGGCTCCTTTATGCGAGGCAAATCACACTGGAGTAAGAGGGGGTGAGAGGGAGGGGCCAGAGAGAGAAGGGAAGGTGGGTGAGGGAACGAGCGATGGAAGGGAGGAAGGGTAGATAGGGGAGAGAGAATGAAATGTGAAGTTGTGGCCCCATAATTTGTCTATTTTCTTTCATTCAGGGCATCATATAAAACGAGTTACTATTCGGTAGATAATGCTGCATTAAAACTTGTATAGCGGCGTCAGATAACACGCTTTAGATAGGTGGTGATATCAAGGACTGGCTCGTGAGAGAAATATACTGACGTGACAGGTCAAACATTAGTGCGGAGCCAGATATTTGTGTTTATCCTTTTATTTTGACATCAGATGCAGAATGGAATCTGGATGGCTTTGACTTCCATAATGTTTGTGTAAGAAACGTCCTCTATCCTTAATGTAATTAAGTTTTGGAACTAAATATTATATGCAATTTCTGACATGGTTGTGTCCACAGTAAATACGATCACCCTTGTGGTATACATTCTGTCTATAGTCACCATCGTGTCATTTCAATAATTATTTAATGACATCTCTACACGAAAAGGCTATTTAGAATAACTGTGCAGAAAAGGTAAATGAATTTGATGTTTATGCTCATGGGTAGATATGCTAATGGTATCTCTCATAATCTGTTAGGGGGAAAATGAAAAAAAATCCTACCCAAACTTCCAAAATATATCTGTCATTGTATACCGACATTGGTCACGCCAAAGCAGCCAGGAACGCCTTGGTAAGTAGTCCAATGGCCTCATGCCTTAAAAACCTCTTGCCGGCTTCGTTGCACCAGGGAAAGAAAGTTATTGATGGTTTGCTGGTTTCGTCTGAACAGCTCCCAATCGACCTTAGTGTGCTGGAGGAGGCGGGCCCGTGTCCTCTCTCTGGCTTCCACATGTTGATAATCTGGGCCCACACAGTCTCGATGGCTCTGCACTAATATTTGATCTGTCACATCAGTATACTTCTCTCACGAGCCAGTCCTTGATATCACCACCTATTTAAAGTTTATCTGACGCCGCTATACAAGGTGTAATGCAACTTTATCTATCAAACACTAAATCCTTTATATGATGCCCTGAATGAATGAAAATAAATTATATGGCTAAAACTTCGCATTTCATTCTCCCTCCCCTACCTCCCCTTCTTCACTCCACCCAAGCACCATTGCTCATCCCCCCGCCCACCTTCTCTTCTCTCTCTGGCCCCTCACTCTCAGCCCCTCTTACTCCCGTGTGATTTAATGAGCATAAAGGAGCCAGCCTGAGGCACGTGGTACAGGAGGATAGGTGATTATTTATGGCCACGACTGTACCTCCTCATAAGCCTCTCTTTGATTCGGTATGTGCCTCGTGATTCGGATAGCGACAAAGCACACGTTATCTAAAAGGAAAAAACTGCTAATATGATTCATACATGATTCACGTCACAATTCCAGCGTTTTGGCACTTCAGCTGTGGTGCTTTCATATAAAACTGAAACCACTATCCACTCAGGAATACCATGTGATCAGAAGTAGATGTGGCATCGGATGCAGAATGATCCGCCAGATTTCATATTACACTCGGAAGAAAGAGAAAAATAGTTTTGTCTGTGTCTGTACCAGTGTACTCGTATATGGTTAAATCAATCTGCATATTGCACTGGAATAATATGTATGTTTACCTAACAATCTTATATAATGCAGACTGGTGTTGCTATGTTAAATATAATTTAGCAGATACCCATGTCTCTCTCTCTCTCTCTCTCTCTCTCTCTCTCTCTCTCTCTCTCTCTCTCTCTCTCTCTCTCTCTCTCTCATCCTCGTCCTTTCCCCTTCACATCATTCACAGTCTGTACACTATCTTAGCCAGCCCCTCGTTCTCCATCTCTCTCTCTCTCTCTCTCTCTCTCTCTCTCTCTCTCTCTCTCTCTCTCTCTCTCTCTCTCATCCTCGTCCTTTCCCCTTCACTTCATTCACAGTCTGTACACTATCTTAGCCAGCCCCTCGTTCTCCATTCTCTCGGCATGGCCAAACCATCTTAAAAAGCGTTTGTCCTAATGTTATCCAGCATTCTCGTGTCAACATTGCAGCGCAACATCACTTCCTTATTAGCCTGTCTTTGTCTCCCTGTCATGCGACATGGTCTTCCCAGGTAACGCATTTCCGATGAACTAGATTATGATTTGTGTCCTTCCAATAAAAGCAAAGCTTGACATCCATACGACATAGTCCGGATCACAATTATTCTGTTAGGCAGCAACTTTTTACTTCACTGGTGACTTCTTTCATTCTAATGATCTTTTCTATGTGAAACAGCAACCTTTCCTCCCTGCTGAAGGCTTTCACAGACTTCATCATCTAAACTTTCATGCTTATTCATCACGCTACCTGGTAACACTCTCTAGTAACAAAATTTACTAAAGTCAAGCTGTATTCTAATATTTGCGTCATAAAGCCACGAAACTCTAAAGGAAACGGATAGTTACTGAGACCTATATTACGTCACGTTGTTGTCCCTCAACCAGAGACATACTGTCCGGCGATAACAACATAGTTTGTGGCTCTGTCTGTATTATCATAAGGTAAACATGCCGTAACTATTTCTCAGTAATAGCTCCTTACCTACAAGCGTTATAACATCATGCCAGTTACAGTATTACGTTTCCTTTTGACTTTCTCACCGGGCAGCCGTTTACAGTTCGTCTTACCAAAGAAATTTCGTTTCATGAACATCTCTTCCCTTACTGATTTCCTGATTCCCTTCGTCCCTCGTCTCTTTACTATCGTTATTTATATGGTCTCTGCTGGTCTGAACTGTCTGCTAGCATCCTTCCTCCTTGTTAACACATTATAACCATGTTATTCCACCAAGACTCAGTCACTCCCATGATTCTCTTGTCATTACCATCATCACCCTGCCAGCATCGTCTTATCCCTCCTCACTCTGTTATCTCACGACCATCCTCAAAAACTACTACTCATTCCCTGTCAAAGGAACTATCGCCCTGCTACCTCACAAACAACATGCTATCCCTTTTACACCATTCCATAACCCTATTACGACACCATCACAACACCAACTCACCATATATAACCCCAGCTATATCATGCCATCTCTTCATCGTCGGGTGGTATATTCTCAACTTGACAGCCTAGTACGTTTGCTTCCCACCATAGACTTGTCACCTTATCATCCTCCCAGCATCACCCTGTCATATTACCATTGCCACATTCGTTCTGTTACCCTTTCATCACTCTGTCATCCAGAGATCACCCTGTCAACCCACACTCACCATGTTGCGGTACAATCAGCCTGATGCTATAGTATCACCCATTTACCCTACCATTTTGCTGTCAGCCTACTATTCCTATATCACCCCACCATCGTACTGCCACTCCACAACATCCTTGCACTCCACGACGCACACATTACTGTAACATCTCTATAATTGCCATTATCAGTTTGTTACCTCATCACACTCAGCCATCCCTCATCACCGTGTCATACCTCAAAACTTACCACTCTCACTCTGTAACTCTATCGTCATCGTATCACCTCAGCTTCATCCCACAATCGCCCTATCACCATTGCATCACAAAGCCATACAACAATTACCAGTATGAGGTGGAGAGGGGAGAGGGAGGGGGAGGCCAAGGATGAGGTGAAGGGATGGAGTGGAGAGGTATATTAGAGAGGGGTGTGTGAGCTGTGGGCAGGGCAGTGAAATGGAGGGGGGGGGGGACAGGGCAACATGGAGGTAATTTTTTTTGTGGCCATCCCTTACGGGATTAAGGCGTCTGGCAGTAGACAGGTGGAGAGACAGACCTCTAATCACAATGTCTCCATCTTAACCCTGGATAGGCATAGGTCTTTTTTAGTAACACCACAGGCATACCTGGGCATTATTCATCGGGCCCTGGAACAAAAAAAAAAAGAATGTTTTAATCAATATTATATATTGATTAGAACATGAATAAATTTTACTCATGAAACTTGGAATGAATGTGGAATAACCTCTCTTGTTCACACTGATTAAAGAATATTAAATGGAAGGTAGCAGTGTAAACAACATTGTGAGATAATTTTTGAAAAAAAAAAAAAAACAAGTTCGAGAGTTGATAGCTAAATAAGTACAAGAGTAAAAAAAATTTTATCCTTATTTTGTACTCCATGCCTGCATCCTCAAAACCTAACAAACACAGGCTGCTAGCTCCTCTTTTATCATAAAACCGTAAGTGAAAAATAATACATACACAATAGGCATAAGTGGGTGAAAATCACCCGACCATTGTAAACAATATATGAAGACCAAGGTGCTCAGCGTCACCCACCCACATAACTCCGAGTCTCACCACACAATGGAGCTACTGAGAGAGAGAGAGAATGTTCTGGAGATAAAGAAACTATATGTATAATACAGTGCTGCAATATCACCGAGTGAATTTCACCCAGGTACGCCTGTCCAGGGTTAATACCATCATCGCCAAGCCATCTCATCAACACAACACCATCACCTTAGCATCCCAGCATCACCAAGCAACCTCATTAATCCTCCAACATCGCCCTGCCACCTCACCACATTACTCTCACCTCATTACCTCCCTCCCGCGTCAAAATCACCGACATCTTGATACCTCCACAAGCGCATTCATATCATGTCACACTGATATGTATGTACCTTCTTGGTAAGGTGCTCATGACTCTCTTTTTGTTACTCCATTCCCTAATTTGCATGTAATATTTTGTCACGAAATGCAAAATATAAAACCACTTGTGTATTCTAGAAAGTACTAGCGATTATATACTCTATTATTTGCCTTTCTTATCACAAAAACTTTCCTGATGTGAGTGAAAGGAAAAAATGCAAGAAAGAATGAACCAAAGCCTAGAAGCCTGCAAGACAGTTTCCCGAAAGAAAAAAAGTCATCATATATACATATAAATATATATATATATAAATATATATATATATATATATATATATATATATATATATATATATCTGTGTATATATGTGTGTGTGTGTGTGTGTGTGTGTGTGTGTGTGTGTGTGTGTGTATACACTCCCCCCTCCACACACACACCTGTAAGTTTTGTCTCTTTTATTCATACACTTTTAACTGTACACTTTTATCAGTCGATGTTGTACATGTCCTATCTGTATATATATAGTATACGTATATGTTGTATATGTCAGATGTTTTATAGTGTATTGTATCTATTTTTACAGTTGCTGATGATGTGTAAGGATACTCGAAACGACCTATGAAAAATAAATAAAATACAGCTAGTGAGACATCGATCTGGGACATATTATATACAACCTAAATCATTGTGTCAAACAGTGTGTACGAAAACTCGAAAAGATAAACTGGAAAAAAGTGAACAATTGCTACGCCTTGGTTTTTAATGATTTTTGTATAAAAGAAAACATTCTCCCAATATATATATATATATATATATATATATATATATATATATATATATATATATATACAGTATCTATCTATCTATCTATCTATATACAGGGGTAAGATGCCACTGGTAAGGCACGTCCCAAGGAGATGAATAGGGCAAGGCCTTGCAGAAATACAAAGGCTGCCTATAGATACTTTATACAGGGCTCCACCGAATATACCGAATAAGGTGGCACAAAAATTACAACTCGCCAGAACCTATATGGCATGAAGATGAGGTTAATTGTCAAAACCCCCACCCAAACAAAAATTCCACTGTTAACCCGCGCCGTCCCGAGGACGTACTTCCACGTCCTCACGTTTTGTCACAGCTAATCCCGAGGACGTACTTCAACGTCCTGCAATTGCAAGGTTCATAATTTCCACAATTTTCAATTTTCGCGAGTCATTTTTGGTACGTATACACGGGACACCTGCCTCAACAAGATGCCAGGCAGAGACAATGCCTTACCCAGCATGACCTCCTCCCCCCCCCTGCATGCCCTTTTCTCAGCAATTCACCTGTTATCAGTGACCTGGCCAGTATAGCCATGTCATGCCACGGTACAAAATTCAGGGCCAGAGTGATTCCCCAATCAATGACAATGTGGAGGACAAACTTTACATAGCATTAGAGGAAGAAACAGTTAGAAATGATGATCAGGTAATGTGGCAAAAAAAGGTCAGGTATTAGTGAGTGAAACTATGCTTATAATGCCTATATTACTGCTTGAAAACCAACATACTTTTGTACTACATATAAATTCGTAACAGTAAATAAATAAATACCGTTTATGAGTGGTGTGAAATAGTTATCCTCCCATAGAACTCGTTTTCTTTGGTGCCAGCCTGATAGAAAACCCAGTAAAGTAAGGAGGCTCTCCTACCTGTAATGAGTATTTTAAACCTCAGGTGAGCGATTTCTCTATGAATTTTCGATGTTTCTCACCAAAAGCGAAAGTTTTAGCAAAAAAAAAAAAAAGGTCAAAAATTGCCCGGGATTGGGGGGTACCAGTGGTCAAAAAGTGGCCGGGACGGGGCGGGTTAATGAGTATATGGGCGCTCCTGTTGGATCATCGTCTACTAAAGGTCCAACCGCACTGCCTCCTGTGTTTATGGCCGAAGTGCCTCCGGAAATGGGTAGGCACTGTCTCGGCAACTCAGAGATCGGGACAAACTGAAATTCATGAAGATCTGCATATGCAATGCAAGATGCCTCCCAGAAGATTAGTAGAACCAAAGTCAACAAGTATTAGAAAAAAAAAAAACAGAGCAAATGAAAGAAGAAATGAGATGATAGAAAAAGCAAAGAAACATTAAAGACAAAGAGCAAAATTAATTATGTTTATAACATGAGACAGACAAAAAAAAAAAAAAAAAAAAAGGAAAGAAACATGGATCAGATCAAACAAACCATCAAAACATGAAAAAGTCTGAGACAGGTCGTAAGTAAAATGGCATGAGGAAAGCAACAAATTATATCACTGAAAGACAAACGGTGATGTTATTAAATGTAGAGATTGGATGGCGAACACAGTTGAAGAATTTTACAAAGAACTGTATCCATCAAAGACAGTAGTACCAACTGCTGACTTTTCAGCTGATACTAGTGAAATACCTGAGGTAACACCAGACAATATAAAGAACTTTAAAAGTATGAAAAAGGGGAAGCCCCAGGAAAAGATGGAATAGTAGCAGATTTACTGTTGGATGCAGAATTACAAAACAGGCTTGCCCACTTGTTTACTCACTGTATAGTGCCTTAAAAAAAAAAAAATGCATGGCCTAATGGAACAAATATTTTGTTTTTCAAAAAAGATGACTGGAATTATCTTAATAAAGCATATAAATAAGAGACAGATATAAGAAAAAAGTAAGAGAAACATCTATGAGATCAAAGAAATCATGGGCTCATTAGCATATTATGTTATTTACAGAATCTTCACTAAAGTCCTTATGAACAAAATAAATACAAATTTGGAAGAAAACCAATCTAGTGAATAGGCTGGATTCCGTAGCGGGTATTCGACACCCGAATATAGACACAATGAATCAACTAATTGAGGAAACCATCTATCTCTATCTTCTGCCTGACGCCTTAATCCCGTGGGTGGCCCCAAAGAAATCGCCTTCATGTCGCCCTGTCCCTCTCCATTTCACTGCCGTCCTCCCAGCTCGCACCCCCCTCTCTCATATACCTGTCCACTCCATCTCTCCATCAAATCCTTAGCTTCCCATTCCCTCTCCCTCCCTCCACCTCAAATACACTCTCCTCGTCAATCTATCGCTCTGTATCCTCTCCACATGGCCAAACCGCCTCAGTGTGTTTCTCCTAACGATTTCTATCACATCCACATCCACTCCACAATGCTCCTTCACTTCCTCATTTGTCTGTCTGTCTCTCCATGTGACTCCACATGCTCCTCTCAAACAGCTCATTTCCACTGCTCTCATTCTTGACATGTGTTCCTAAAACAAAGGTAAAAGCTTCACATCCACACGTTAGAGTTGGTATCACAATAACGTCATGCAACAACTCTTTCACTTCCATGCACACTTCCCTACTTCTTATCACTGTTTTCAAAGAACCAGGAAACTTTCTTTCATGTTGTACCCTTTCAAGTGAAGTGAGGAAATTACAGAATATAATAAACTACTGTTCTTAAATCTGTTAATTACGAAAAGGCTTTCGACTCAGTGGAGAACATATCAATCATAAATCCGTTGCGGGAACAAGGAGTAAAAATAATATGAACATTGTATACGGTAACTACTGGAAAGCATATATAAAGTGGAAAATGTTAAGTTAAATTACATATAGACTCGGGAAATATTATGATTGAGAAGTGAGTGTATCAGGGAGATACAGTTTCACCAAAGGTATTTACATGATACCTAGAAAGTATTTTCAGACAGCTAGACTAGGAAAACAAAGGAATAAACATACTCGCAGATGAAGAAAACCTAAATCATTTAAGATTTGCAGATGATTTTATCCTAATCTCAGATCTAGCAGAGACCTTGCAAGAAATTTTGATGACCTTAACAGACGTCTTAAACATGAAGAAAAATAAACTGGAGGAAGACAAAAGTAATGTTTAATCCAATAAAACAAAGAGCGTCACCAGAATAAGCAAAGAAATCTGTAAAGAAGTTGAGGTGCATGATTTCTTGAGAAAAATACTAAAACTAACGAACGACCATGATAGTGAAATAAAAGGCGCATTACAATGGGATGGAAAGCTTTTCATGAACACTGAAACATCAAGAAAAGTAGCTTGCCCATATACTTGAAACGAAGTGTATATAAGTAGTGTATAATCCTATTGATGATGCAACATTGTCAGACATGGAAGCTGACACAATCGATGGAAAATCAACTAATCCGTTCTCAAAGAGTAAGATCAATGTTGGGAAAATATTTAAGTGGAAAAGATAATTTTGGGTGATGGAGCACACGAAAATCTATGACATAGAAGTTGTAGAAGTAAAGATGTGGAGTTGGGCAGGTCATGTAGCAAGAATAAGGGATAACCAATGGAGCAAGACGCCGATTGACCGGACATCAGAAGATTATAAGTGTAGCTGAAAAATGACAGACAGGAGGCAGAGAGACGAGATATAGAAGTTTCCAGGCAAAACGTGGCAGAGATTGGCTCAGTCAAGGAATTCGAGGAATAGGCTGGAGGAGTCCTTTGTTCTGCTGTGGATTACTACTATCTGATAATGATGGTCACACACACACACACACACACACACACACACACACATAATGTAGCCAAATTCAAGATTTGTTTGTTATAAGATGCCTGTACATATTGCCTTTAAATGACTGGAGGTAATAGTACAAAGCAAATGCAGGGGAATGGGGGGAGTAAGAATGAAAAAAAAAAATTGTCCTGAATCAGTTAGCTACTAGTAGTACATCGTTAAATGGTTAACCCTTTCACACACGATGATGCAATGCGAGTCATAATCCTTGCAGTCTGAAGAGTAACCGATGATGCAACATGATGCAGCTTCCCTGTAAATGGGCATAGAAACTTTTCCTGTGGATGGATTTGCATCAAATTTGGCTGATTCAAAGCTGAGGGTAGCCAGGTCTAGTGGAAATCTAAGGCAACACCCGGGAGCTTATCGGAGGGGCTAGCACGCTATATTTAGCTCAGTGTTCTCCCGGCAGTCAGCCTCGAAGGGTGTGTGAGCGCACGACCGGCCTTTTAAACCCAGATTTCCTACTAAGGCACCGTCCATACCTTATGAGTGTATAGTGATATTGTGCTATATTTAATGAAGTGTGCTTGTGAAGAAGGTTTATAAGTGTTTCTTATATATAATCAGAAGAAGCCAGATTTGAAATTTTGTAACTGATTTTTTCCATTCCCCTGCTGTTTTACACTACCTGAAAATTGTCTCGCAAGGGGTTATCTGAAAAAGAATGCGTGCAATACTTGTTCAGTGCCAGTGAGAGTGAGGAAAGTAGTGAAAGTGAAACAGAGACTGAATATGTTGAGAAGGAGAGAGTGAGCGGCAGGATAAGCGCAAAGCTGCGGTCAAGGTGGCAGTGATTAGCACAACAGACAGTAGTAGCACCACCACTACCACCACTCCTTTCACCACTTCCACCACTGGTGTAACTACTACCCCTGATACTACTGCCATCACTCCTATGACAGTTGTCATCTCTGCCATCACTTTTGTGACAACCACCATCCCTGCCATCAGTCCTATTACCCCCGACACCACTGACATCAGTGCCACCAGTCCTACCACCACTGATGTCATGCCTGCCTCCACTGCAACCACCCCGACCCTCAAGACTGAGCCGCATTATCGCCACCTATCTTCCTCACCCCCACCTCAGACACTGACCTCTTTCCCCCACAGTCACCCTACACTCTCATCACACTCCAGCCTGCCTGCATCTCACCACTCATCCAAGATATTTCCATATCATCTTCCTCTGCTAAATCAGGAAAGTCACTGTCCGTTTCAGACTTCATCATTATCAGCACCACTGTCGCGAATCAAATTTGCGACATTTTCCTTTTGTGAGAAACCACGAACTATTGGTGGAAAACTCACTGTGTATCGTTCAGTTAACTGTTTCTCTCTCCATTTCGATGGTATACTTTTTTCAAAACATTCGTCACTGTTTCAGAAGTGACCGTTCTAATGCACGTCATTAAGTGCTCTACTGAGCGATATTATTGTTTCTATATTGTTCGCCCCTGCTTGCCTCAACCGTTGGCCACGCCTTCTTCCGGCTGGCCTGGGCATATTCCTACCCCACACGTCGTATTTGAATCAGACTTTATATGTCACGACGGAGTGTGGTTCTGTGCTCCAGTAGTGAGAGTGACAGAGGTCTCCTAGCACCCAGACTCCACTAGACTACAGTTCTCCAGGCTCCCACCCTTCCTTGGTGATATGCTACATTGACCAGTATTTCCTTTTCGTAATTTCCTAGGTTTAAGAGCTTAGCTTCTGAGTGAGCGAGTGAGTGCGATCTCTTTATTTTGAATTCATTTTGAAATGTAATGTTAAATTTACTTCTTTGTAATCAATAAATTTAACAGTTCTTTTTCTTTGAGCTTAATGTAATGTAAATCATGTTTCATTTCTCCATAACTAAGCTTATTTCCCTTATTAGCTCCTAGCTTGCCCTTCATAACTGGTACTTAGGCCAGTCTTGTTGAATTAAGCTTAAAATCCGTTGTGCCTTCTAGGAGGTAACGCATCAGCAAGAACCTGATATTGTTAATAGTATTAGTTATTTATTGTCAGGGGTGACGTAACTTTCTCCAGAGGCTAACAGTACTAATAAATAGCAATTGTGAGTGATTGGTCTCTGCTGTTTACTGTTAAGAAAGTTTATAAATTCTCATTCTGAGAGAATCGGCAAAGCGAGCCGACATAAAGTAATCATTGCTTGTTTTAGCAAGACAATTCATTGTCCCTGCTCTTCTGTATTATTGAGAATTATCATTTAATAATTGCATTTAAATTAAAACCCCATGACAATTGGCGACCTCATTCCAGGATATTAACTCCTAGCTCTAAAGCTATTCATGAGATAATACTCACTCGTTCATATTTAGGTATTTATCATTAAAGTCTATAGGCACTACCTTACTGGTGATTATTGATTCATTTTTATTATTTTACATAATAGTTTTGACAGTCAGTTGTTTGTTTAATTTTCTTTACCAGTTTAATTCGATAAAACTGGTCACCACTAATGTGTGCCTATATTCTTTATTTTTTATTATTGGCATTTCTCTTTGCCAAGAAAATCGCAGTCAGTACTGAGTCGCTAGTACTTAGATTGAGTTAGCATCATGTCGACCAGCATCTATGTACAGGAAGCCAAAGATATGGGTCTTACAGACCCAACTGAAAATTAAAATTACGTCCTCTCTCGGCTTAGTCACGAGCAGCAACGCGAGAGTGATGCTCGTGAAGAGCGTACAATCCAACGCGAACACAAACGAGAACAGCGTGAACACGAACAAAAACAGCGCGAACTCGTCTTAGAACACGAGCGAGAACAGCGTGAGGAACGAGAGAGAGAACGAGAACACGAACGTGCCGAGCAAGAAGCACGCGAAAAACATGAACTTGAAGTGCTGAAGCTCAAGCGAGATTCCTTGGCTTCAGACACGTCTGGTGCAGTTGGTCCAAGCTCCACGAGCGTTCTCCCTGCACGTGTTATGGCGACCCCACATATCAAGCTTCCCCCATACAAAGATGGCGAGCGAATCAAGCCATACATAGCTCGTTTTGAAGACATGGCTCAACTTTACCAGCTCGATGATGCAGCTAAGCGGCTTCAGTTTCTTAGCCTGTTTGAGGGCCCTGCCCTCGATATTCTCCATAGAATTCGTGGAGACAACCTCACATATGATAATGCACTCATTAAGGCGTATGGTCTCACAGTAGACGACGCCAAAGTTCAGTTCATGCGAGCTCATCTCCAAAACAAGGAGACAGCTGTTCAGTTCCTCGACCATCTCACTGCTTACTTAGATGAGTGGATGGAGAAAGATGAAACTCCTTCCACGCGTGAGGGGATAATTGACCTTATGCTGTGCACACAGCTCGAAAAGTCATGCCTACTGAACTTGTGGCTCAGCCTAAGATCTGCCAGGTGGGAGATGCCAGCCAAATGGTGAAAAAGGCTGACGCATATTTCACTGCATATGGGTATCAAACTCGCAAGCAGCATACCTGGAACAGAAAACCTGATAAATCTGGGAAATCGTCTCAGACTGAACCCCAGCAACAAGGCCGTTCTCAGAATAATGGCCAAGGTCCAAAACCGCAGAAGGACCAGGGTCAAAACACTGAAAAACCTGAGTGGAAGCGGTATGATAAACAGAACCCTAACCAGCAGCAGTACCGGTATTTCAAGCAGCAGCAGGGCAAGGACAAACCACATAACCCTCAGTCAGGACAACCGACTTCAGTGTATCGGAGGCAGGATGCAAATGCAGCCCTTATGCCACAACAAGCATACAGTGGTCCCAACCCCACCAGTACAGGTACTAGTTCCCCAACGACAGTGAACCCTCCTCCACAGGTGGTCAATGTTCCAGCTCCTCAGATGGTGAGCACGACCCCTCAGGTACCAAGTTCTCAGGGCCAGGGTTTATGGGAGGTGTTTCTGTAAATGTCCTGAGAGATAATGGTTCCTCAGGTTGCTCTGTCAAGCAAAGTTTAGTTCGGCCTGATGAGTACAGGGGTAAGCAGATCCAAGTTAGACTTATTGATGGGTCACTGAGATTGTTCCCTGAGGCACGTATCCAGGTGGCATCTCCCTTCTACACTGGCTTGACAGCTGCTGTTGTCATGCCAGAACCCTTGTTTGACCTCATTATCAGCAACATACCGGGAGTCACAAACAGTTGCGCCGTAGATGTTGCTACTCAGATTTCAGCTGTTGCAGTAACACGAGCCATGGCCAAGGCTCCGAATCGTGTCACCCCGTTGACCATTGCAACGCCACAAGATTTGATTTGTAGTCAAGACGTTGTCCAAGAACAACAGTCTGACCCGACACTTGCCTCAGTGAGTAAGAAGCTGGAGGGTAAAGTGATTAAGTATTCACGGGGAGGTCAAGCCAGGTTCCTTCGCAAGCAAGGACGGCTGCACCGTGAGCCACGAACACCCCAGGGCGAGGTTCGACTGCAGTTTGTCGTTCCCGCGAAGTATTGCCGGGCAGTGTTCGAATTGGGTCATTGTTCAGTCATGGGAGGTCACTTGGGCCAAAAGAAAACCTCTGACCGCATCCATGCTGACTTTTTCTGGCCAGGAATGGGACAGGAAATAAAAAGGCTTGTGCGTTCCTGTGATGTGTTACGTGTCCGTCCTGCGGCCATTGAAACCAATGCCTGTGATCTCTCAACCGTTCGAGAGAGTAGCAGTTGACATTGTTGGACCAATCTCCCCTAGGGCTAGTGATGGATCAAAGTATATCCTCACTATTGTTGATTTCAGCACACAGTGGTCTGAAGCCGTGGCCCTTAGGAATATAGAGGCCGTCACTGTTGCTGAGGCATTGATTGAAGTGTTTTTCACGTAGGTATCCCCAAAGAGGTCTTAAGCGACCAGGGTTCGCAGTTCACCTCTGCAATGATGAACGAAGCATTCAGGTTGTTGTCCATCCGAGGCCTGAGAACTACGCTTTATCATCCCATGTGTAACGGGCTATGTGAGAGGTTCAATGGGACTCTCAAGAAGATGTTAAAGTGCATGGCCGCCGAACAGCCAAAGGAATGGCCGTGGTTCATTGCTCCTCTTCTGTTTGCTTATCGAGAAGCCCCACAGCATTCCTTGAAGTTCTCACCCTTTGAACTGGTGTATGGAAGGTCGATCCGTGGACCACTTCAAGTCCTTCGCGAGTTGTGGAACGATGAAGAACCTGACCCTGAAGTCAAGACCACCTACATCTATGTCCTTGATCTAGCTGATCGCCTCCAGTCAACATGCGAGTTAGCTAAGGAAGAATTGATCAAGGCGCGTGAAGTTCAGAAAGCCTATTATGATAAGAAGGCAAAACTTCGGAAGTTTAGTCCAGGCAATAAGTGCCTGGTGTTACTCCTCACTGCCCAGAACAAGTTGTTGGCGCAGTGGAAGGGTCCATTTGATGTAGTAGAGCGCATTTCAGACCTCAACTACATAATTCAGATGGGGAATCTTCGCAAAAGGTTCCACATTAACATGTTGAAGACTTATCATGAGTCAGACCCCGAGGAGACTGGCCTACGTGTAGCTGATGATAGTGACCAGCCACTGGAAGAAACCGGAGCAGCCGCGGTGATCCCAGCTGATGACCATGATGATGAGCCCTTAACCGCTCAGTCCCGTCAGGAAGAGACTGTCGGAGATGTTTTACTTAACGCTGACTTAGCATTAGGTGATCAGAATGCCATAAGGTCACTGCTCTATCAGTATGCTGATGTCTTCTCTGACCAACCTAGACTTGCAAAGGTTGATTGTCACAAGATTGAGTTGACCAGCAATACTCCCGTAAAGGTTAAGCCATATCCAATTCCCATGCGACTACTGGGAGCAGTAGACAACGAAATTGCCGACATGGAGATTGCAGGTATTATTGAAAAGTCCTCATCTCCTTACTGTAGTCCAATGGTAGTAGTTCGCAAGAAAGATGGTGGAGTCAGGATTTGTGGCGACTATAGAAGGCTCAATGCAATCGCCAAAGTGGATGCTGAGCCGATGGGTGACCACATTGCCATCTTCTCCAAGCTGGCAGGGTCACAATATTTTACGAAGTTCGATTTGGCGAAGGGATTCTTCCAGATTCCCCTTCATCCCGAGAGCCGTCAGTTCACTGCCTTTGCTACTCCTAGGGGGTTGTACCAGTATAAACTCCTCCCATTTGGACTTACCAATTCCCCAGCAGTATTCAATCGTGCCATGAGACAAGTGCTCCATGGTATTGTAGGAGTAGAGATGTTCGTTGATGATGTTCTCGTTCATTCCACCACGTTGGAGGAGCACCTCAGACTCTTGGAAATTGTCTTCAGTAGACTCCAGAGTTTAAACATGACTGTGAAGCCTAGCAAATGCAAGATTGCTCACAGTGAGGTGGAGTTCCTTGGACATATTGTTGGCAACAAGCACTGCAGGTGTCAGGGTGACAAGATCAAAAAGGTTAGAGAAGCCCCGAGACCTGTGACCAAGAAACAGGTTAGGGCATTCCTTGGCCTAGTGGGGTATTATAGGAGTTTTATCCCCAACTTTGCTCTCATTGCCCAACCATTGTACGAGGTGCTACAGAAATATGCTCCAAACACCATTGAATGGGGAGAAGTGCAAGAGAGATCTTTTATCGCTCTTAAGAACATGTTGTGCAAGGAGCCTATCTTGCAGTTGCCTGATTCCAACAAACCTTTCATACTGCACACTGATGCTTCACAAGATGGAGTAGGTGCCGTATTGATGCAGGAATCGGAAGGTGGAATCTTCCCAGTGGCATACCACAGCCGTAGGCTAAAACTCGCTAAAAGGAATTACAGTACTGTTGAGAAGGAACTCTTGGCTGTGGTTGATGGTGTTAAAAAATATTATTATTATTTGTTTGGGGCACCATTCACTCTGGAAACTGATCATATGCCACTCACTAGTCTTAGCACAACCAAGACGGCTAATGCAAGACTGACACGCTGGACACTGTATTTACAGCAGTTTAACCTTGTTGTGAGATACATCAAGGGAAGTGATAATGTAGGTGCAGACCTGATGTCTTGCCTGCTAACTGGTGACTAACACGGGCAACTGTTGTATGCTGGGTTCCGTAAGATAGGCGTCCTCAGAGATTTGAGTAATCCAAGGACCAGCCTGGTTCCCAGTTAAAAGTGTACCAGCAATTGCGAACGTCTCGCCCATTGGCCCCACAGGACACAGTATATCCAGGGCCTGTACATACATGTATACCATAAGTTTAAGGGGGGAAAGTTCGAGAACCCGCAGAGGCGACCTGAGGCTGTGTATGAATTACCTTGTGGAACGTCTCGAGCTGTGGGCCTCTTTGAGGATTCCCGGAGAATGCACATTATCCACATGAGTGTTCACACCCACGGTGGGTGTTAAAACGTGACCTGCCCGAGATTGCCTAGCGATTCTCAGCTTCCTGTATTAGTCGTAAGTGCAGAGTTAGGTTAACCAGTCAACTGCCGTTCTAAGAAATTTGAGCAATTCAAGAACTAGCACGTTTCCTGGTTAATAATGTTAGGTTAACTAGTAAACTGCCCGTTCTAAGAGATTTGAGTAATTCAAGAACTGGTACGTTTCTTACTTAATAAGCGTTAACCCCTACACCGCGGGCATGTTTACCGATGTTTTGCGTGTGCCGCGGGGTTATTCGGGCTCCGACAGACTCTCAAAAAATATTTGCCAAAAATCAGTTATTAGTCCTAGAATATTAAAATTATATATGTTTATGGCACATACCTTCAGCTTTCTCCTGGAATGTTTGTTGAGCCTTCGTCAGTTACCGTAGGACTTGTGGAGACCTCTGAAGTTCGGTAACGAAGTCTCCACTTTACACTTCCCGACAACCCGTAATATGATTACCACAGCCAGATATTAACACTATAAACACTACTCTATGATTTTCAAGAAGTTTGGGATCCATACTCCAAAAAAAAAAAACACTGTGAAAGCAATGAAAATTATGAGCGCGTCTGACCGCAGCACTTGCGCTAGTTTGCTCTTGGTACTCTGTCATTTATTATTCATAAAACCCCTCACACTTTATATTTCTATTACTATATAACACTTATATATATCTACAGTCTTTATCCATAAGTTTCCTTCAGTAGTATTAGTTTATTGTCACTGTAGGGATTCAATTTCTTTCAGTAAAATATGTAGCATTCACTTTCTCGTCCTGTATACTAGCATTGAGAGTGAATGTCACTTTCATCTTCACTCTCATAACTCATAGTATTCAGACATGCTGGAGTGAAACTTTCACTTTCATTACTCCTAGGGTATATACTCGTATTCTTATAATACTACTCATTTCTATTTCTATTTACGTTCTCTATTTTATTTAAGTTATTTACATTTCTATTTTATTTACACTGTGTTATGCACTGTCACTTGAAGTAACTTATAAAACTATTTTCCATTGTTCACGTATATTTACATTCATTACTTTCACTTGGTGTTTACACATTATTTACACATTATTTACAATTCCACTTGCACTGTTTTACTCAATAGAAAGATCGTAGTCACTCTTTTATCAATTGTCAGCCCTTTACCTCTTTCCACACGAGGTTTAGTAGGGGGTAAAGGTCACAGGGCCCTTTGCATGGGGGTGAAAAAGGCCCTGAAGTCAGCAAGGGGAACAGACGCGTACCTCCTCTTCGGAAGATGAGAGAGAACTGATAAGGGAGGGCCGGCCCGGGTAGAGGCCTACTTAGGGGATATTCAGTACTACCAATGTAGCTCTTGAAACAGCTATGTATTTCACTGAAATGATTGGCAGGAAATCTAGACAATACATTATAAATTTGGTAGTTCCAGGTGAATGTAAATATCACTTAGACTTCTCCCTTCCCTCCTTATATGTATATTTATTACGAAAATAGATTATATGGCATATTTCAAGGGGAAAAAAACAGCGAAAATTAGCGAACGAGTGCACGTGAGGTGTTGTCAGGTGATAATTAGCCAATTCCAGGTGTATGGCACTCTCACTTACCTTATTTCTTTCTTGTATATATTATTTGGTATAAGAATAGGGCATAGGGCTTATTTCAATGCATGAAATCAGTGAAAAATTCCAGGGAAGATTTACTTAGCGTAGCACGGCCGGGCAGGCGAGAGGATAGGGTAATGGAGGGGAGTCAAGAACGGGGAGAAATGGCTAAATTGTCAACAATGGATGGGAGTACAGATGAGATTAGGAGTGCTGACTAGTGTTGAACATTGGCAGTACTGATAGATGATACAAGCCCCCAATTGGAAGCCCGGGTGAATTCAATATAACACAGAATCACAAAAGCGACGCCCCGCGGTATGATCCCTTGCTCCCAAGCGTCACAAAAGTGACGCCCCATGGTTAAGGGGTTAACCAGTAAACTATAAGGGTTCTAAGCAATTTGTAAATTCAAGAGTTACGTTTCCTGGTTAATAATGACATAAGTACTGATTGCTAGGCAGAGAGAGAGAGAGAGAGAAATAACAGTTTTGATGCTCCACCTTTATTCCTTTCACAGGTGTAGCTGGCGGGTGCAGCATTGCTGTGCAGATCAGCTGGTCGTTCGTGTCGCATGCTGCCACCCCTTCTCTTCTGCCTCGTCATCATTATTTACTATAAATTTGTATTATGTGATTTTACACGTAGGTACAGTTACACCACAACTGTCACACCTACACCGTGTATTACATACATTACGCTACATAACAATTAGTTGTTAATGTAAATGTAGCGAACTTTTCGCTCAGTTTGACCTGAGCACAGGATTTTCACCGTCGTCATGGAGTTTTTTTCCTCAAGCTTGCCTCTATTAACGTAAATACGAGGTTTTTACGCTCATTGGCGATAGTGACTTTCTCCTGTAGCAGGATAGCACACACATTACAGTGTGACTCTTGTGTGACTGAGTTAGGATGTGTACATATATATATATATATATATATATATATATATATATATATATATATATATCCACAAATTTTTTTCCCATAAGGAAAAAATTCATTTTGAAGGGGCGTAATGTCACGAATCAAATTCGCGACATTTTCCTTTTGTGAGAAACCACGAACTGTTAGTGGAAAACTCACTGTGTATCGTTCAGTTAACCGTTTCTCTCTCCATTTCGATGGTATACTTTTTTCAAAACATTCATCACTGTTTCAGAAGTGACCGATCTAATGCACGTCATTAAGTGCTCTACTGAGCAATATTATTGTTTCTATATTGTTTGCCCCTGCTTGCCTCAACCGTTGGCCACACCTTCTTCCGGCTGGCCTGGGCATATTCCTACCCCACACATCGTATTTGAATCAGTCTTTATATGTCGCAACGGAGTGTGGTTCTGTGCTCCAGTAGTGAGAGTGAGAGAGGTCTCCTAGCACCCAGACTCCACTAGAGTACAGTTCTCCAGGCTCCCACCCTTCCTTGGTGATACGCTACATTGACCAGTATTTCCTTTTCGTATTTTCCTAGGTTTAACCCCTTAACCGCGGGGCGTCACTTTCGTGACGCTTGGGAGCAAGGGATCATACCGCGGGGCGTCGCTTTTGTGATTCTGTGTTATTTTGAATTCACCCGGGCTTCCAAGTGGGGGCTTGTATCATCTATCAGTACTGCCGATGTCCAACAATAGTCAGCACTCCTAATCTCATCTGTACTCCCATCCATTGTTGACAATTTAGCCATTTCTCCCCGTTCTTGACTCCCCTCCCTACCCCCCCTCCATTACCCTATCCTCTCGCCTGCCCGGCCGTGCTACGCTAAGTAAATCTTCCCTGGAATTTTTCACTGATTTCATCCATTGAAATAAGCCCTATGTCCTATTCTTATAGCAAATAATATATACAAGAAAGAAATAAGGTAAGTGAGAGTGCCATACACCTGGAATTGGCTAATTATCACCTGACAACACCTCACATGCACTCGCTCGCTAATTTTCGCTGTTTTTTTCCCCTTGAAATATGCCGTATAATCTATTTTCGTAATAAATATACATGTAAGGAGGGAAGGGAGAAGCCTAAGTGATATTTACATTCACCTGGAACTACCTAATTTATAATGTATTGTCTAGATTTCCTGCCAATCATATCAGTGCTAGACAAAGCTGTTTCAAGATATAACATTGGTAGCTCTGATATATATATCTCTTAAGTAGGCTTCTAATCTATTTTCGTAATAAATATACATGTAAGGAGGGAAGGGAGAAGCCTAAGTGATATTTACATTCACCTGGAACTACCAAATTTATAATGTATTGTCTAGATTTCCTGCCAATCATATCAGTGCTAGACTTAGCTGTTTCAAGAAGTAATATTGGTAACTCTGAATAACCCCTAGCAGGCCTCCAGGCTGGTCCTCCGTTATCAGTTCACTCTCATCTTCCGAAGTGAGAGTACGTATGTTTCTTCTTGCTGACTTCAAGACCTTTTTTCACCCCCATGCAAATGGCCCTGTGACTTTACCCCCTACTAAACCTCGTGTGGAAAGAGGTAAAGGGCTGACAATTGATAAAAGAGTGACTACGATCTTTCTATTGAGTAAAACAGTGCAAGTGGAATTGTAAATAATGTGTAAACAGCAAGTGAAAGTAATGAATGTAAATATACGTGAACAATGGAAAATAGTTTTATAAGTTATTTCAAGTGACAGTGCACAACACAGTGTAAATAAAATAGAAATGTAAATAACATAAATAAAATAGAGAACGTAAATAGAAATGTAAATGAGTAGTATTATAAGAATACGAGTATATACCCTAGGAGTAATGAAAGTGAAAGTTTCACTCTAGCATGTCTGAATGCTATGAGTTATGAGAGTGAAGATGAAAGTGACATTCACTCTCAATGCCAGTATACAGGACGAGAAAGTGAATGCTACGTATTTTACTGAAAGAAATTGAATCCCTACAGTGACAATAAACTAATACTACTGAAGGAAACTTATGGATAAAGACTGTATATTTATATAAGTGTTATATAGTAATAGAAATATAAAGTGTGAGGGGTTTTATGAATAATAAATGACAGACTACCAAGAGCGAACTAGTGCCAGTGCGACGATGAGACGCGCTCGTAATTTTCATTGCTTTCACAGTGTTTTTTTTTTTTTAGTATGGATCCCAAACTACTTGAAAATTGTAGAATAGTGTTTATAGTGTTTGTATCTGGCTGTGGTAATCATATTACGGGTTGTCGGGAAGTGTAAAGTGGAGACTTCATTACCCTACTTCAGAGGTCTCCACAAGTCCTACGGTAACCGACGAAGGCTCAACAATCATTCCAGGAGAAAGCTGAAGGTATGTGCCATAAGCATATGTAATTTTATTATTCTAGGACTAATAACTGATTTTTGGCAAATATTTTTTGAGAGTCTGTCGGAGCCCAAATAACCCCGCGGCACACGCAAGTCATTGGTAAACAAGCCCGCAGTGTAGGGGTTAAGAGCTTAGCTTCTGAGTGAGCGAGTGAGTGCGATCTCTTTATTTTGAATTCATTTTGAAATGTAACGTTAAATTTACTTCTTTGTAATCAATAAATTTAACAGTTCTTTTTCTTTGAGCTTAATGTAACGTAAATCGTGTTTCATTTCTCCATAACTAAGCTTATTTCCCTTATTAGCTCCTAGCTTGCATTAACGCTTTGCCCTTCATAACTGGTACTTAGGTCAGTCTTGTTGAATTAAGCTTAAAATCCGTTGTGCCTTCTAGGAATTAATGCATCAGCAAGAACCTGATGTTATTAATAGTATTAGTTATTTATTGTCAGGGGTGAAGTAACTTTCTCCAGAGGCTAACAGTACTAATAAACAGGAATTGAGAGTGATTGGTCTCTGCTGTGTACTGCTGAGAAAGTTTATAAATTCTCGTTCTGAGAGAATCGGCGAAGCGAGCCAACATAAAGTAATCATTGCTTGTTTTAGCAAGACAATTCATTGTCCCTGCTCTTCAGTATTATTGAGAATTATCATTTAATAATTGCATTTAAATTAAAACCCCGTGACAACCACAACCATCGCCACCACAACGATCTTCACCACAACCATCACCATAACCATCACCACCACAACCATGTTCATCACAGCCATCACCACAACCATCTCCATCACTGCGATCACCTGAACCTTCATCCACCCAGCTATCATCAACACAATCATCATCACCATCTCTCTCCCCAGCACAAAGATGAGGGCGGCGTGGGCCTAGGCAAGGTAGTGGTGGGTGGCAGAGAGGTAGTCGTCTGTCTCGGGGTCGTGTGCACCACACATGTACACCGCCAAGCATTTCCCCAGGTGATGACTGTCAAGAGGAAGCTTGGAGTTTTGGGTCATTCACACCCAGTGCTGGCCCCTTCACTGAAACCCCAGGTTTGAGAGTGGCAGCACCAACAACACCACTCCAATACTTCCAACTTTTTTTTACCAGGGAGTTGCTGACCCACCTGACGGTCGAAACCAACAATATGCCAGGTTCCTAGGGGACTGCACTAGATGTTTGGTACCTCTCCAACGAAGATGAAATGGCCTGGTTCCTTGAATTATACTTTCTTATGGGGATTTGTGAACTGCCAACCATAAGATACTATTGGCATTCAACAGAGGTTCACGAATACCCCATATTTCGGTGAGCTATGAGTGGAAAGCACTTCAGGGCAATCCTGAAACACTTTCGTGCTTTCAATAGTCTCGCCATACCCGAGAGCAATCAGGACCAGCTGATAAGGATTCGCACAGTGATGCAGTATCTCCTTCAGAGGTTCAAGAAGGTTTATATCCCGGGTGAACATCTTAGCCTGGATGAGGGTCTCTGGCTTGGAAGGGGCATCTCTCAATCCATGTATATAACCCTACGAAGCCCAAAACGTATGCCATAAAAATATACATTTTGGCTGAGGCAAAGAGTGGTTACATTTGGAATTTCGAAGTATATATGGGGGAAAAGTTTCTAGAGAACACAGTGTGGGCCCTTGTTGAAACTTTGAAGGGCAAAAGGATGCAAGTTGTATATGGACAATTATTACAACTCTGTATCACTGTGCGAACGCCTCTTCACAGAGGGAGTGTATGTGTGTGGCACAGTATGACTGGCAAGGGGAGCACTGAGGGAGCAGCAGGACATCAACAGTGCTAAATGCCTTCCTGATGATGGAGTGGAAGCTAGGCACAAGGGCAATGTAATGGTGTTGCTGTGGAAGGACAAACGTATTGTAAGTATGGTATCCACTTTCCACAGCGACACCACCGTCCCTAAGCAGGTGTATGGGAAGGTCAAGGGAGATTCCACCACGTTCTGAAAACAGTAATCAAGCCCGTCTTGGTGGAGGACTATATCAGGCACATGGGTGGGGTGGATCATTTCGACCAGATGATCCAATACTACCCCGCCCAAAG
This sequence comes from Coenobita brevimanus, assembly GCF_032717465.1. Classification (NCBI taxonomy): domain Eukaryota; kingdom Metazoa; phylum Arthropoda; class Malacostraca; order Decapoda; family Coenobitidae; genus Coenobita; species Coenobita brevimanus. The sequence continues at coordinate 42,611,607 of NC_137050.1, read as the reverse complement.
GAGGACGGTGAAGTTCACCAAGAAACTGACTTTTTATTTCATACAAATGGCCCTGTTCAATGCCTACACCCTGTATAAAAAGAACACCACCAGGCCTATGACTTTCCTGGAATTCCAGGAGCACATATGCCAAAAACTCCTTGCATTCTGGGGGGAGGAGTGGCCAGCATTGGGTCATGCCCTTCACCATGCCCCTGACCTTCCCTTGCGACGATGATCACCTGTACCTGAAGCTACCACTACATCAACTGCAGCCTCCGCTCTACCTGCAACAATCGCTTCACCTCCTGCAACGATCACTTCACCTCCTGCAGTAGCTGGTCCATCAGGATTAACTCCACCAGTTACTCCACGACTGTTCTATCTCGTGCAGTAGCTGGCCCATCAGGAGTACCTCCACCAGTTACTGCCATGACCGCTCCACCTCCTGCTGTGGCTGGCCCTTCAGGAGTTACTTGGCCAGCTCCTGCCAGTGCACATCCAGCAGGAGTACGGAAGTAAGGAGGTGGAGGAGCACCGCCGTCCAAGCGCCATCGATATATCAACGATAGGACACGCTTGGACTCAACTCTGCACCACACCTTGGAGAGAATTCCTGACAGGAAAAGCATGCAGTGTGTGTTGTGCTAGTTAGACAAGCGGAGGAGGGACACCAGCTATATATATCCTGTTAGCTCTGCACAGGACTGTGCTTTCATCACTATCATACTGATTAATGCATACAGCAGTAAATCACATTCCAAATACACACACACACACACACACACACACACACACACACAAACAGACACTCAAACACACACACACAGACAAACAGACACTCATACACACACACACACACACACACACACACACACACACACACACACACACACACATCAGAAAGAGAGAAGGACCTAGGTGTGATTATCAATAACAGACTTTCTCCGGCTGACCACATCAGTGAGAAGGTACGGAACATGTATGCACTGCTTGCAAATATGAGAACAGCATTCACATACATAAATGAAGACATGCTAAGAAGGATAATAACATCATTCATCAGGCCAACCCTGGAGTATGCATCAGTATTCTGGAGTCCTCATCTCAAAAAACACATAGACAAGATTGAAAAAGTTCGAAGGGCCGCTACAAGATGGATACCAAGCTTAAGGGATCTAAGCTACGAAGAAAGACTAAATAAACTGAATCTACCAACACTACAGGAGAGAAGGAAAAGAGGTGACATGATAATGCTATATAAATGCATATCAGGGAAAGAGAAAATAGACAAAAATGATTACTTAACATATGGGGAAGCATCAGCAAGAGGATACTGCAAAAAACTGCATAAGAAGAGAGGTGATAAAGACGTAAGGAAATTCGGCTTCCCAAACAGAGCAATTGATCATTGCAATGCATTACCGAATGAAATAGTGTGTGTCAAAACAATTCACAAATTTAAGGATCTGTACGATAAATATGGTTTAAGACAGGGGACAGTACGAGCTTGACTCATTCCTGTAAAGATACAATTAGGTAAGAACAATTATGAGTCCATATTATAATTACAAATCATAATAGATAGATAGATAAATAGGTAGATAGACAGCTCCATGCAGGCCTGGGAAAGGGAAATGATCTTGCAAGTTAACTGAGGAAATGTTGACGACAGATAGGAAGTAGCAGAGTCAGGGGATGATGTAGGTAGTGTGTCAGCGAGATAGCAGGCGAACAAAGCCTAGTGACATACACACATACTCACACACAGGATTCTGGAACTTTCCAAGCACAGTGTAACACACGTGACACGACCCCTGTTTCACCAGAATTTAGGAAAGAGAGCTCAGAAGGAGGGTAGCATTTGAACCAAATAATGTCAAAAAAGACTTTGTAGTTACCGGTACTTGTAGAGAAGGTTTGTTGTTTAGTTGTCACTCTCGATTTCTTGTAGTAGGAATTAAAGATGAATACAGTGAGTGGATCTTAATTTATTATCTTTAGAGAAATCTAAGTTGAGCAGGGTATGTCTTACAGAGACAATATAATAAGTAAGTCTAGTTGAGCCCCTCTTTCTTGTTCACTCTCTCCACTACCTGTCGGTTCAAATGCTAGCCTCTTTCTGAGCTCTCTTTCCTAAATTCTGGTGAAACAGAGGTCGTGTCACGTGTGTTACACTGTGCTTGGAAAGTTCCAGAAACCTGTGTGTGAGTATGTGTGTATGTCACTAGGCTTTGTTCGCCTGCTATCTCGCTGACACGCTACCTACATCATTCCCTGACTCTGCTACTTCCTATCTGTCGTCAACATTTCCTCAGTTAACTTGCAAGATCATTTCCCTTTCCCAGGCCCGCATGGAGCTGTCTATCTACCTATTTATCTATCTATCTATTATGATTTGTAAATATAATATGGACTCATAACACAATTAGGTAAGAACACACACACACACACACACACACACACACACACACACACACACACACACACACACACACTCACATATCACATATACTCACATACACACACACACACACACACACACACACACACACACACTCTCACTCACTCACATATCACAAATACGCACACACACACACACACACACACACACACACACACACTCACATATCACACACACACACACACACACACACACACACACACACACACACACAAGCTGTGATCGTACCTGTCCTCGTCTATGCAACTCCATCTCCTCTCAAGAAACACCACAACACAGCTAGAGGACGTGAGTAACCAGCTTATTTGTCTAGTTTTAATACTATTGTATTGTAAGGTGACATGTAGATGTGTATGGTACGGAGGACTACTGGGCCTTGAAATCAGGCTGTGAAGCCAATGCCCAGAGTCGGTCACATAAAAAAAAAAGTAAATTTTGTTTACTATATATTTTTCATAGGGATAATGTGGTGGATTTCATTGCTATTGTCTCAGTCATTCTACTCGTAAAGTATAGATTGCATCGAAAATCTTAACAAACTTTGATCAAGCTGATGACTTCTTATGCATACTGCGTGTGAAAATAATTGGGGAAAAGTTACGAAAGACGAACATACTCAGCCTACATACCAGAGCGTAGGTGCTGTCACAGCACACAACCCATCATAACTTTTCAAAATTAATTTTCTCAATAACAGTAAGGGTTATAACACTGTGAATTATATCATGGGCTTCCTTAACCTTTGGGTTACAAAATAGATAGAATTTACATGTATATATGTTACAGTGTCACTAACAACATACGAAATAATAAACAAATAAGACGTTTTTAGGTGATTTTCATATTTTTTTTTTCTATTTACTCGAAAGCTATTGGACGTATCAACTTGAAACTTTCACATATGAAAGATCGTGAAATTCTGCATATAGACATGTCCTTTGCAACTGCACATCTTGGGAAAAAATTTTCACGGTGATGTTGGGAAGTTATGAGTAGCGAGTGTTCTCCTAAATAAGGTATATTCTGGCTTCATTTCTGTACATTTATTCATCTGTTTTATGTTTTTCTTCTTATCAAAGATGATGGGAAGTGATTTATAACAATGTAGGAATTTTCGGAGGGTAAATTGGGCCATAGAATTCTTTTCCTTACCACACAAGCAGAGCCAGCCTGAGCGAGGTTTTTGTTCTGTGCATGGAACCAAAACTTACTGAAAACTTTTGGTGCGTGAGAGGGTTAACCCTTTCGCACGTGGATAAGTTAATATGTTTTGTGGGACATGACGCACCTGTTTTTCTCCCCTCCCCCCCGCCAGCACCAAATATGTGTATTCTCGGCTTATTTTCACCACCCAAACACATTTATTTTGCCACAAAACCCACATATTCCTATTCGTCTATGTTTGTTCTGCCCAATACGCAAAAAAAACACACACACACACACACACACAACAACACACTATACATATGTTAGGGTCGTGTGAATAAACATTCAAGAGCATACATTTCACTTCCCAACATCATAAGTCGAATGTGTACTACTCAATCTCTACATGTTATACCATCATTGGAAAGAGAATATTATTGACTTTCGAATGCCGGAGGTCTCAGTTTGATACGAGGTATGGGGTTCGAGTCATAAGCAAAAAGGTAAAACCCATTTCTGACAGACAACAGATTTTTTTTATTCGGGGACCTCTAGTGAAAAACTTTTTGTGTCATTGTAATTTTTTTTTATTTTCTCATTCTATGCAGAATTTAATTGGCTTTCATTTGAGCCCAAAATGGTGATCCTAGGCTTCTTAGTTTTCGAAAAAAGTGCAAAAAACTACGGTGCCCCCATGCCTTGTCATGAATGTAGGGCAGTTTCCTGCCCTTCTCTAAGCTACTGCACATATTTCACCAATTCTTTGTACGCTAGATATGCAGTCTACAGTCACCTGATTTACTGTCACTATTATTATAGCTGAATACTTACATTTGGTGCAGAGCAGAGGCAGTGTAGTTGTACAGAAACAGTAGCATAATCTTTGTTGGGCCAACGGTTGATAACGACCAGGATTGCTTCACAAACACCAAATATCCTATTGCAAACACCAAATCTAATCACAACAGTGACCAAGCACTATACACAAGCACTACTGGTAGAGTAAAATGTGTTGCATGGCCGGGACAGGTGTAAGAGTGGAAATTTAAAAGAACAGAGCCGTGCAGTACCTTCCCCATTCACAGCTCATTTGGTACTGAATAACCTGTCCTCTCTCTTGCTGGTATCAGGACCCACAGTTGTCAAGTCATTACTTTTGACAAGGAGCAAAGAAGGTATGATGCCTCCAAAAATGACACAGATCGGCCAAAAGCTTTTCCTCTGACGAAAGTTTTTATGCTTTAATGACGCCAAAAGCGTCAATGAGTACAGTCGCAGCCACACCCATATGACGATGAATGCTTCATCAAGTATGAAGGGGTTAAGAGAACACTACACTGAATTTACATTGTTTGTTATTTTCACCTCATACAGTACTGAGAAACAAGCTGAAGATGAGAATGATGAGAATGAGGATGCTTCGTCTGGGGAGGCACTGCATTTTTTATTCTACCCATTTATCTCCTCTGTTCGAGTGTTCGGTGGAGTGGGCATCCTCTGTTCTTTTTTAACATCGGAGCAAGATATAACTGGTGTAGAGAGTTCAACGATCAATAACGCCTCCCTTTCACCCTCGATCTTAATTCATTCCTCCCTTCCACATTTCACTCTTCTGTAAGAGTACTGTAAGATTGCCCAAATAAGTGATGACTCGCATTCTTAAGATTCGGACTAAACTTCCTAGGTTTGGCAATGTTCACTTGATTGGGAGTTATGAGACTGAAACAATTTTTGCCTGCCCTGAAAACATTATTTATGGTGTAAAAAACTAATCTTGCAACAATATTAGTTATGCTTTTTTTTTTAAAGATCAATTAATAATTATATAGTGACATCTGGCACATTTTCATCCATCTTGATGACATGAGTCATCAATGAGGAGATTTTCCCGCAAAATTTAGAGGTTTTAAAAGCAATCTTGCTGTTAAAAATTTTAATGTTTACATTTATCTGGCATTTTTTAAGGTTTTGTCTATCATTTTTTTTTTTTTTTTTATTTACCTCAGTCTACAGGATGTTGACTGCTTGAGACTAACCTAGTGGATTTCTGGAATTTTTCCTTTGGCAATACTGCATGCCAGGCCTTCCGACAGTCATTACCGTGCAATGGATGGGCATGGGTGTGTTTTGGCCTTTGTCAAAACTTACCCCTCTCCTCCCCCCTTTTTGTTTTACTAAATCCATTTTGTCTTTAGTTTTCACTGCCCCACTCTTGCTTTTGACCATCACCCTCTCCCTCTTTAGTTCTTTCATGAAACAGCCTACATATTGTATTACGTTTTCGAATATCGTCTGATTAGAAAAGACCAATTTTCCCCTTAGAATTGCACTGGTTTCTCTAACTTCACTGAACTCCGGCAGATTAATTTGCTTCTTGATAGAAACACAGGTGGTTAAGGGTTGTTCTTGGGCACATGTAATAATTTGTCTTTGTGTTGTGTGACGAGGAGCTCTACTTAGTAGGAGTAGATTGTTGCACCAGTCGAGCAGGGCAGTACTCCCAAGGTAGATGGTAAGCTGATGACAGGGAGAGCTGGAGCTCCCGTTTCATCAGCCTTCGGGACTAGGTCCCAACCATCCCCCTTTGCTGAACTTTTTCTGTGTCTCAGTAACACAGAGAGTAGGCCAGCATGCTCTCCAGTACAAGTTTTTCTAACTATCAACACCAAACTACATGCACAGTACACACTACACTTCCTTCCCCCAAAATAAAAAATCATGGCAGCATAACACGTGGCCTCGGAGTCCACGGGGAGGGGACCATAAATGCCCCCACCTTCCGCCCCTCTCCCAGTGACGACTTGAGCTGCCTGGAACCACTGTCTGACTCTCGTCTTCTTCATTTCTGCAACATTCACGGCATTTCCTCTAACTTTTGCTCTGTTGAGCACCACCTCTCTTTCTCTAAACCTCACCTTTTTCTAACTGAGACTAAGTTGTCTGAGGCAACTGACAGCAAATCCTTTTCTGTATCCTCCTACTTTCTCTTTACTCATTTCAAAGCCAAAGGTGGATGTTGTGTATATGTACGCAACGACCTGTCTTGTTCTCGTGTTCCTGAACTTGATTCTTCAGAATTCTCTACACTCTGGCTTCGGCTTTCCTGTCATTCTCTGACTAAATATATCTGCGCTGTTTACTTATCTCCTAATTCTACTGACTATTAAAAATTCTTTGGCTATCATACTTCTACGATGGAACACATTCTATCCATTTCTCTTTTCTCTGAAATCTCCATTCTAGGAGATTTCAATGTTCACCATCACCTTTGGCTCTCCTCTCCTTTCACTGATCCACCTGGTGAACTAACCTACACCTTTTCTATCCTTGATGACCTAGAGCAGCTTGTACAGCACCCTACCCGTATCCCTGACTGCCTTGAAGAGAGCTCCAACATACTTGACCTCTTCCTTACTACTGATCCTTCTGCTTACACTGTTAATCTTTTCTCTCCATTGGGCTCCTCCGATCACAACCGTATCACCTTAACCTGTCCTATCGCTCTGGTATGGCCTGTGGACCCTCCAAGAAATGTCGTCTGTGGTACTTTGGAGCTGCAGATTGGGAGGCCCTCAGGCAGTACTTCTTTGATTTTCCCTGGAATGATCATTGCTTCCATGGCCGGGGGTTCATCTGAGTGTGCATTGTGCATTACGGATGTTATTCTCTTGGGTATGGAAGCATACATTCCTTTCTTATATCCTCTGACTAATGTAAGAAAGCCTTGGTTTAATCATGCTTGTTCTAATGCTGTCAGCAACAAGGAGAGGGCCTATAAAAGGTACTGGAGCCAACCCACCCCTGAATCACATCTTTTATACGTTTCTAACCAGAATCGTGCTAAGTCTGTTCTTCGCTCTGCTAAAAATAATTTCACCTGTACTAAATGCTCTCAACTCTGCAACTTGAAATCTTTGCCACTCCTTCTGGCACCTTGCCAAAGACCTTTCTAACAACTTTACCTCATCATCCTTCCCTCTTCTTTCCTACTCTGATGGCTCTGTAGCTATTTCTTCTACTGATAAAGCAGACCTCTTTGCTCAGACTTTCTCCTCCAATTCTACCTTAGACGATTCCAGTGTTGTTCCTCCATCACTTCCCCGCTCTGACTTCATCATGGCTAACATTAAAATTTCTTCAGCTGATGTATTTTCTGCCATTGCTGGCTTCAATACTAATAAGGAATATGGGCCTGATGGGGTCCCTCCTGTTGTTCTCAAGAACTGTGCATCTGTGCTTACATCCTGCCTAGGCAAGCTATTTTACATTTGTCTATCAACTTGTACCTTTCCTTCTTTCTGGAAGTTTGCTCAAATTCAGCCAGTCCCAAAGATGGGTGACCATTCCCAACCCTTGAACTATCGTCCAATTGCTTTAACACCCTGTATCTCAAAAGTTTTCGAGTCAATTCTTAATAGAAAAATTTTAAAGCATCTTTCCTACAACAACCTTCTTTCTGATCGTCAGTATGGGTTCCGTCAGGGATGCTCCACTAGCGATCTTCTCACCTACCATTCAGACTCCTGGCCATCCTCCTTTCGTGACTTTGGCGAAAGCTTTGCCATTGCACTTGACATCTCAAAGGCTTTCGATCGAATCTGGCATAAATCTTTAATTTCCTAATTGCCCTCTTATGGTTTCTATCCTTCAATCTGTGCCTTCATCTCTAGCTTCCTTTCTGATCGTTCTATATTACTGTTGTAGACGGCTGTCATTCTTCTAGACCCATCAACAGTGGTGTTCCTCAGGGCTCTGTCCTATCACCAACTCTCTTCCTTTTATTCATCAATTACCTTCTAAGCTCTACACCTAACCCTATCCACTCTTATGCTGATGACTCCAGCCTTCACCTTTCCATTCGGTTCCCAGTACGTCTATCTCAGCAGTTACTTCAACAAACAAGGGATGAGGCTATAGCACACCTAATGTCTAACTTGGCTCGTATTTCTGACTGGGGTAAAAGTAATCTGGTTGTTTTTAATGCATCAGAGACTCAGTTTTTACACCTATCAACCCGACAAAATCTTCCACAGGTATACCCACTAATGTTTAATAATATTCAGCTTATTCCTGCATCATCCTTGTACATGCTTGGGGTATCATTTACTTGGGACTTATCTTGGAAAGATCATATTACATCTCTTGTAAAATCTGCTTCCAAGAGATTGCGTGTGCTAAGCCGACTCCGTTCCTTCTTTACCTTGCACAATTGTTGGCTCTAAATAGGGGTTTTATCCGCCCCTGTGTGGAGTACAACTCTCATGTGTGGGGAGGCTCCCCACATACAGCTCTTCTCAATAGGGTGGAGTCAAAAGCTTTTTGTCTCATTAACTTGCCTCCTCTAACTGACTCCCTTCAACCTCTCTCTCTTCGTCGCACTGTTGCATCTTTATCTCTTTTCTATTGCTGCTTCAATGGTCACTGCTCCTCTGAACTGTCTGCATACATTCCTCCACCTTTACAATGGGTGCGTAGCACCCGTCAAGCAGCAAACTCTCATCCCTTTTCTGTCCAACTCTCTAATGCAAGAGTTAACCGTTACTCCCAGTCCTTTATTTTTGCAACAGGTCAACTCTGGAACTCTCTCCCTTTGTCTGTATTTCCTGCTTCCTATGATCTCCAGTCTTTCAAACACAGTGTGTCCAGGCATCTTGAAATGATCAGATCTTGAATTTGGCTCTTTCTTGTATTTTGTTTTTCTCTTGGAAGGAACAACAATTGCCAGCTCGTGGCCTTTGGTTTCTTCTTCCTCGCATTAAAAAAAAAAAATTGGCAAATTTTCTATGCTCTGCCCCTCTATATATTATCCATCAGTTAACTGACCTTTTCTTGATGTCAAGCTGTGGGAATTCTGTTTTGCTGGAATATTTGCTAATTAAAGAGCAATATTATGCTCTCACTTAGGGGTTGTATTTTCAACTCAACGATGCACCCTGCTTACAGCGCCAACGGTTTGTTTTTCTGCATAAATATCATTCCACATTTAAGCGCAGATTTAAGTGCTGATAATAATATATTTTTGTGTTTATTTTTATCATTTGATAGCACTTGTGATGTGGACATTAACATTATCTGTGGGTTTTAGTTTATGGGACATTTTTCAATATTGTTGCTTTAGGATGCAAAGTATCAGAACAGTATCTCTGCATTTTAACCCACAAACCATTGCGTGACAGTCTGTGCGTTTCACATTCTTTTGTACGGCTAAGCCTCAACTTCAGTAGATTGTGGTTTCCTTTCATGTAATGTGAGATATACACAGAATCATGTCTTATATACCTGTTTTTGATGTTTTTTACCTAGACACTGCCCTTTCCAGTGTGCAATATAGGAAATATAACTGGGCCATGGCAGTTGTCAGATACCACTTTCTGAGTGAAAGGTATTGAGAACCTGGTCATCGTTTCTTTGGGCGTTTATACACCCGAAGAGAGTTCCGCCTATATACACCTGCCTGCCAGTTTGGACCTTTATGCATGATGCAACCACTAGTGACGCAGTAGCCAGACACTCGAAAATCTGCTACCACCGTGTGGGAGTGGAGAGGATAAGGGAGGAGGAAGTCTGAGGGAGCTGATAGTTACAACCCCTCCCTCTTCCTCCTCATCCTTCTCACACAGTTACCAGATAGATAAATGTTGGCTACTCCTTTGCTACCACTTGAGAGAGGACGGGACAATGAGGGCAGAGAGGAGAGACGAGATCCAACAGCAATGGAAGGTGAACATGCTGCTGCCACTGCCTGCGACCCATTGAGGGGTCAACCAGACAGCCACAGTCTCTAATAGCCCAGAAGATCCGTGGGACCATGGTTTGGTTTACTGTAAGGGCAGGGTACGGATTCATTAAACAGCAGGATACTGGCACTGATGTTGTTGTGCACCGCCAGGCGATTGTTAAACCAAACCCACGGCACCTCCATCACTCCTCTGGTGATGGAGAGCCGATGGAGTTTAGCCTGTTTGGGACCCCTAAGGGTCCTGAGGCCTGGAATGTTACTGGGCCAGGAAGTGTGGCCATGCAGGGTTCTGCCCACGCACGGTGACGTCTTGCAGACCGGGGATGTTAGGCCAGGGATCCTGTGGGTCCTGGACAGCTAAACCTTATCGTGGAGATGTGTATCGCGACGGCGAAGGCTTTCTGTGAGGGTGAAAAGGGGGGCTTTGCACGTTCTCCCTAAGATCTTTGAAGAGAACGAGCCGCCTCGCCTTATCATCCCCAAGTGCTTTGCCTGCGATGTACACTCAGTTCCTTGCCGGTGGGAGCATCAGGCCTGGCAGCCATGACATGCTTCCCCTCGTGTGATACCGAGGAAGAGGCTCAGGCTGGAGGCCCCCCTTAACATAAGGACTGCCACCCAGGTCATCGACCAGGCTCCTGAATTGACCACGGAAAAGACCATGCCGGAAGTCCACCATCCACCATCAATGACTGAGGAGGGACAGGACTCTACTGACATTGTCTCCATGGCCGAGGATGCGTCAACTGGCTCCTCAATCGAGGAGGACGTCAGTGAGTCCTCCTCTCCTCAGTCGTGGAGGGTATCCCATCTCGCCCTCCCATCATTGACCTCAAGGATCAGCTAGACGTAGGCCCCTACAGACACCTCCTGGCCCTCATGGCCCACACCCGGTCGTACAAGCTCGGAGCAACGACCAATTCCACCCTCTCTGATCTGCTCCAGGCTGCCAACCAAGGTGAGGACATACGACCTGTGCTGATCATCAGCGGGGTGGATGTTCATCTAGCCGATCTACAAGCATTTTACCACATGCTCCCTCCCTGCCTGGCCCCCTACATTGGAGGTGTTTGCGATGCGGGAGTGGACTGGCCAATTTCATCAGGAAGAGGCTGGCCAAATACCCCTCCATGCAGGGGATCCCATTAAGCCCCCCCTCCCCCAAAAAAAACACTACCATTTCTCACATTTACCATTTCAAAGTGGTGAGCAAGTGTATAATGCGGAACTTTCCTTGTTTGTACAATACATCCTTCAGCTTCCATCCCTGCCTCCCGTGAGTTGTTGGGATAGCTCAGCTGAGCTTTGTAAGCTCCTACTCACAGTTACGCTTTCTCCTCTCTTGCTGTAAGCAGCACTGTTTACATGTTTTAACCCACAGGTCAGTGTTTCGTTCTTTTTGGACTGTGGGATTTATTTTGCTTTAGAATGACTGTGTTGAAAACACTGTCATTCTGGCCACAATACCATTAGCATCTACTGAAAATCTTAATATGTGTTGCTGTGAGAATATAATTAGTAACATTGTTATTGTGTTCCATGCTACGGAGACTTCCATTTCCCTAATTTAACCGACTAGTCAAAGCTTAGCTCTCACTGAGCTGTGCTTGATCAAAAGGGTTCAGTTAAAGTTTGAAATAAATATTCACAAGGACTGCTCAGTGAGTCCAGCACCCTCGCCCATCAACACTTAACTTTGCCTTGTGGTTCTGACCTTTCAATAACTGTCCTTAATATATTATTTCGTCAGTCTTATCTGTCCTTTAACATTTCCACCAAGTTTGGGCCAAATCGGTTTGACACCGCTGACTTTGTCCTTATGGCCCTTCCCAGTGACCTTGACCTTTTGCCTAATTGCACTCAAAATCGATTCCCTATATCAGTGTTCCTCAGTTACTTTCTCTGAAGGACCAGTCAAACTATCTTCCGATGTGGTAGAGGTCCAGATGTAAAATCTTGTATTGAATATTAATAACGGAAAAAAATACTTGTATTTATTTTAGGATGCAGAGTAATTAGTTCTTTGAAATACACCGAAACTGTGCAGAAAGTGAATACCCTGAACAAACGTGAAATAAGTTTTAAAATAGATATTCTCCTCTGTTGTTAAGGTGATCAAATAAGACACAAAAATCTATTCTCCAGATTCCCACATTCTCAAAGAGACAAAACGACATTCTTCTATTGCCCAAATTACTATTACCATTCCTACATAAACACAGTCACTTTAGCACTACCACCACCATATTAGTACCATACGTTCCACGAGTAACCAGTTTTAATACTTTTCATTATCTTTCCATCACTTCACCAAATGAATAAGCCGCTGACAACAATCCGTGGCTACGAGTACATGCAGTGCAGCTTGCTAAATACAGAATTCCTTTGGCAAGCAATCCTGTTCTCATGTTACCAATATTTAATGCTGACGAGATCACAGTAATAATATGCTACTTGATATTATGAAACTCAAGTTACTTTGACTGTGTGAACACCTAGAGTACCTGGAAAAATGAGTAACTTCTGTGTTGATCAGTTAGCTCACACATTTACACTGTCACCATCAACTGGGCAGGTTGTTATTACTGCAGTAGATAAGCATAACTGGCAACCCGATAAAACTGTATTTATTTCGGTCATATTGTGGACATATCTCATCCAGAGATACTAAATACTGTGTTTCTTTCCTTTGCGGGAGATACTTAACATTCAGCGATGGAAGTCACTGGGGTCCGTACCAAAGCTCGACACGGTCCGGATTCGGACTGCAGTCCGGCATTTGAGTACCACTGCCCTATATGCTGTAATAACCAGGTCCCTTCCACAATGTTGTGTAAATCAGATAAATACTTTAACTTGACCTTGCCATGTGACAGTAGGCCAACTCTTTACTTGATCTTAAGCCTTCTTCACCAAGTTGTGTTGTATCAGATCAGTGCTGGTTTAGTTATTTTGTTCACACACACACGTCAGGTTTTGACCTAACCTTGAGACACTGACTCAAAAACCAAATATCAGAACCTAGCCTATCCCTTCTCCATTCCACAAAATTCTGTTAAAATTGGATTTTTTCAAACACACACACACACACACACACACACACACACACACACACACACACACACACACACACACACACACACACACACACACTGGATGCGAGAGAGTCAGTACATGCCACACGTCGCTCCGCACCTGACCAATCTTGGCTACAAATGGCCATGCCTAAAATGTATCTTTATATGAGTCAAACTGTGTACTAGGTCCAACTGTATAGTTTTTTTTTTTTTTAATGCGAGGAAGAAGGAACCAAAGGCCATGAGCCCGCAATAACAGTTCCCTCCAAGATAAAAACAAAATACAATAGAGAGCCAAATTCAAGATCCGATCATTTCGAGATGCCTGGACACTGCATTTGAAAGACTGGAGATCATAGGCAGCAGGAAATACAGACAGAGGGAGACAGTTCCAGAGTTGACCTGTTGCATAAATGAAAGACTGGGAGTATCGGTTAACTCTTGCATTAGAGAGTTGGACAGAAAAGGGATGAGAGTTTGCTGCTAGACGGGTGCTACGTGCCCGTCGTAGAGGTGGAGCAATGCATGCAGACAGTTCAGAGGAGCAGTGACCATTAAAGTAGCGACAGAAAAGAGATAAAGATGCAACAGTGCGGCAAAGAGACAGAGGTTGAAGGGAGTCATTAAGAGGAGGAGAGTTAAAGAGACGAAAAGCCTTTGACTCCACCCTATTGAGAAGAGCTGTATGTGGGGAGCCTCCCCACACATGAGAGTTGTACTCCACACAGGGTGGAATAAACCCCTGTATAGAGTCAACAATTGTGCAGGGATAAAGAAAGAATGGAGTCGGATGAGCACACCCAATCTCTTGGAAGCAGATTTTACGAGAGACGTAATATGATCTTTCCAAGATAAGTCCCGAGTAAATGAAACCCCAAGCATGTTCAAGGATGATGCAGGATTAAGCTGAATATTATAAAACATTAGTGGGTATACCTGTGGAATATTTTGACGGGTTGATACGTGTAAAAACCGAGTCTTTGATGCAGTAAAAACAACCAGATTATTTTTAACCCAGTCAGAGATACGAGCCAAGTCAAACATTAGGTGTGTCATAGTCTCATCCCTTGTTTGTTGAAGTAACTGTTGAGATGGGCGTTGCGAGAACGGAAAAGAAAGGTGAAGGGTGGAGTCATCAGCGTATGAGTGGATAGGGTTAGATGTACAGCTTAGAAGGTCATTGATGAATAAAAGGAAGAGATTAGGTGATAGGACAGAGCCCTGAGGAACACCACTGTTGATAGGTCTAGGAGAAGAACGATGGCCGTCTACAACAGCGGCTATAGAACGACCAGAAAAGAAGCTAGCGATGAAGGCACAGATAGAAGGATAGAAACCATAAGAGGGCAGTTTGGAAATTAAAGATTTATGACAGACTCGATCGAAAGCTATTGAGATTTCAAGTGCAATGGCAAAGCTTTCGCCAAAGTCCCGAAAGGAGAATGACCAGGAGTCTGAAAGGTAGGTGAGAAGATCGCCAGTGGAGTGTCCCTGACGGAACACATACTGACGATCAGAAAGAAGGTTGTGATGGGAAAGATGCCTTAAAATTTTTCTATTGAGAATTGACTCGAAAACTTTTGAAATACAGGATGTTAAAGCAATTGGACGATAGTTGGAGGGTTGGGAATGGTCACCCTTCTTTGGGACTGGCTGAATGAGAGCAAACTTCCAGCAAGAAGGAAAGGTACAAGTTGACAGATAAAGGCAAAAGAGTTTGCCTAGGCATGGTGTAAGCACAGAAGCACAGTTCTTGAGAACAACAGGAGGGACCCCATCAGGCCCATATGACTTGTTAGTATTGAAGCCAGTGATGGCAGAAAATACATCAGCTGAAGAAATTTTAATGTCAGCCATGAGGAAGTCAGAGGGTGGAAGTGATGGAGGAACAGCACCGGAATTGTCTAAGGTGGAATTGGAGGAGAACGTCTGTGTGAAGAGATGTGCTTTATCAGTAGAAGAAATAGCTACAGAACCATCAAAGTTGAAAAGAGGAGGGAAAAATGATGAGGTAAAGTTGTTAGAAAGGTTTTTGAGAAGGTGCCAGAAGGAGCGGGAAGAATTCGAGTTGCAGAGTTGAGAGCATTTAGTACGGATGAAATTACTTACACCAGTAATCTGGTGTATGGATTATTTTTTTTTTTCCCATTTGTTTTTCCTTCCTCCGTTCTGTTATTTAAAAAAAACAAAACAAAAAAACTGTCAGCAGAGCGAAGAACAGACTTAGCATGATTCCAGGCAGAAACGTAAAGATGATGTGATTCAGGGGTGGGTTGGCTCCAGTATCTTTTGTAGGCCCTCTCCTTGTTGCTGACAGCATTAGAACAAGCGTGATTAAACCAAGGCTATCTTGCTTTAGTCAAAGGATAAGAGAAAGGAATGTATGCTTCCATGCCCGAGAGAATAACCTCCGTAATGCGCAAGGCACACTCATATGGCTCCCGGCCATGGAAGCAATAATCATTCCAGGGAAAATCAAAGAAGTATTGCCTGAGGGCCTACCAATCCGTGGCTCCAAAATGCCACAGACGACGTTTCCCTGGAGGGTCCACAGGCCATACTGGAGTGATAGGACAGGTTAAGGTGTTAAGGTTGTGATCGGAGGAGCCCAATGGAGAGAAAAGATTAACAGTGTAAGCAGAAGGATTAGTTGTAAGGAAGAGGTCAAGTATGTTGGAGCTCTCTCCAAGGCTGTCTGGGATACGGGTAGGGTTCTGTACAAGCTGCTCTAGGTCATTAAGGATAGAAAAGATGTAGGCTTGTTCACCAGGTGGATCAGTGAAAGGAGAGGAGAGCCAAAGGTGGTGGTGAACATTGAAATATCCTAGAACATAGATTTCAGAGAAAGGAGAAATGGATAGAATGTGTTCCATCGTAGAAGTAAGATAGTCAAAGAATTTTTGATAGTCAGTAAAATTAGGGGATAAGTAAACAGCACAGATATATTTAGTCAGAGAATGACAGGAAAGCCGAAGCCAGAGTGTAGAGAATTCAGAATAATCGAGTTCAGGAACACGAGAGCAAGATAAGTTGTTGCGTATATATACAAAACAGACACTTTGGCTTTGAAATGAGTATAGAGAAAGTAGGAGGATACAGAAAAGGATTTGCTGTCAGTTGCCTCAGACAGCTGAGTTTCAGTTAGAAAAAGAAGGTGAGGTTTAGAGGAGGAGAGGTGGTGCTCAACAGAGTGAAAGTTAGAAGAAAGGCCACGAATGTTGCAGAAATTAAGAAGAAGAGAGTCAGACAGTGGTTCCAGGCACCTCGAGTCGTCACCGGGAGAGGGGCGGAAGGTGGGGGCATTTATGGTCCCCCCCGCCTGAGAACTCCGAGGCTGGGTGACGAGACGCCATAATTTTTTGAATTTTGGAAAAAGGAAGTGTAGTGTGTACTGTGCATGTAGTTTGGTGTAGATAGTTAGAGGAATTTGTATTGGAGAGCATGCTGGCCTACTCTCTGTGTAACTGTGTAACTGAGACACTGAAAAAGTTCAGCAAAGGGGGATGATCAGGAACTAGCCCTGAGGGCTGATGAAACGGGAGCTCCAGCACTCCCTGCCATCAGCTTTCCATCCACCTCGGGAGTACTGCCCTGCTTGACTGGTGCTACAGTCTACTCCACCAAATAGTGTTCTCCATAGTGTTCTAATATAAAAGAGAAAGTTTAAATAAAAGTGTTGTTCCAATAACAGAATACAACAATGTAGTGCAGATGTGCGAAACAAGCAAATCACCTGTTTAGTGTTTACTGTTTGGTCTACGACATACAGGAATGGAAAACTATAAGTAGAATCTTTTCTCTTTGTACCACAAGATGAACACCATCTTTAGCAAAGCAAATTTTAAAGGAGCTATGAAAAGGGATAAAGACAGAAAGCAGGATGATGATTTCTACCAGGAACTGGTGGAAATGGAGAAGCATAATAATTTGGTAGAACGAGTGTACGGATTAGACAAGGCATTTCAGAGAGAAGTAGATGAAATTAAAAAACAGTTGCACATGCAGGAGGAGAAGAATGAATATTAGTAAAGGAGGTTAACAAGAAAGACACAAAAATAGATGGGCTTTCAGTTGATGTGGGTACACTTAGTAGGAAGATCAGTGAAATGGCAAGCACAGTTGTCAACCATGGGGGTATTATGGAAGAGTTCAGAAATGATACAGAGACAGTAAGGCAGGCAAGCACTCTGATAGATCATAGCAGTGATATTGAGGAGAAGATAACCCAGGTGAATGAAGGGATGCAAAAGCTGCAAAAATGATGTGGAAACCATTTATGCTGAAATGGTGAAAGTAAAGAAAGACTTAGAAACAAGAGTTGAAGAAAAGAGCATTAAAAAGGAAGTGAAGAAAATAATCCAAAACAATCCAAAATTGGTCAGAGATTCAGTAGACATCAACAAATCTATAGTGATCACTGGTATAGAGGAGGAAGAAACAAAAAACATGATTTCAAGAGACAAAAAGGAGATGGCAAATGTAATGAGCATATTGAAAGATGTAGCAGAGGAAATCAGTAGTAATGACATGGAGGAACGCAAAACGCTAGAGAAAATATGAGAGTAATAAATCAAGGTCCCTCAAGGTAACCTTCCAGAGTGTAAACACTGTGGAGGAAATACTGAAAAATGTAAACTTATGGAAAAAGAGGATTTCAGAAATGTATAGATAAAAAAGATGCCTAACTCAAGAGGAACTGAGATTATTAGAAGAGAAGAGGAAGGAGGCAAAAATAAAGAATGAGGGAATATCAGAGGAAAAGAAGAACACATTTTTTTACAAAGTAATTAGATTGCAGGTAAGAAATTCGTACATAAACGGGAGGAAATAAAAAAGGAGGAAGGTAGTAGACCCAAGTCATGACAAGTATGCAAACAAGATGATTGAGTTGATGTACTCTAATGCAGATGGAATGGTATCTAAATTACTAGAGATGAATGATTATGTTAAAGAAAAGGAACCATACAATGTTTGCCTAACTGAAACAAAATTAACATCAAGAATATCAAACGATACCCTAAACCTGGAGGAATACAATATATGGAGAAGATAAAGGAGCTTTAACAAGGAGGAGGAATTATACTGTAATATTAACAAAGGAATTATACCACAATATTAACAAAGACAAATCTGCAAGTCAAAGAAATAGAACTAAATACACCCTCACAGGTAGAACCGATCGTAGTAGAGATTAGTACATCTGAAGGGGAAAGTACAGTACAGTAATTGTGGCAAATTTATACATGTCACCCAGATCAAACATTTGGGAAAACGGAGGATATGAAGACCTGGTAGAGAGGACAGTTCAGAGTTTAAGAGCATTACTAAATAGAATGGAGGAGAAATCTGAAATAATTATACTACAGTATCTGGAGATTTCAATACACATATAAAATGGAATACTCTAGATATAAAAAGCCAGGAAAGCTGTTGGGACCAAAACTCTCCCGGACCTTGTGCAAGAGTTGTTCCTAACACAACATGTAAAACAAAGCACCATAAATACTGGACTTGACATACCATCCGTACTAGATCTTATATTTACTAGGCAAGAAAATGATATTGAAAATATTATGTATCACCCCCATTCGGTAAAAGCGACCATGCAGTATTAAATTTCAACTTCTGGATTGCATATGACATAGTTAACAATAATCAAAGTTACAAAAAGAGACTCAACTACAAAAAGGGCAACTATCATGACCTAAAGAAATACTTCTCAGAAAAAGATTGGGAAAAAGAGCTTAGTGGATCGGATTTAAATGTTATATATAGAGAATTCTGTGAACTTCATGAAATAGGAGTCCAAAATTACATCCCTCGACAGAAAGAAGCAGAAATGATAATAAAGAAATGGTTTAATAAAGAATGTAAAAAAATCTAAAGAAGAAAGAGACTTGTTGTGGAACAGATACAAAAGACACAATATTGAGAGGGCATATAACAACTATAAACAAGCAAGAAACGAATACAGAAGAATAAGAACAGAAACCCCAAAACAGTTTGAGGAGGACACCATAAACAAAAGTAGTGATCATCCGAAACTATTTTGCAGCTATATCTGAAGCAAAACCAAAGTAAAAGATAAAATACAATCCATTCCGGATGAAGGGATCCTCTATACACAAGAGAAAGATATTTGTGAAGTGCTAAATAAGAATTTCCAATCAGTTTTTACAGAAGAAAATAATTTTGAGAGGGATGAAATAGAACATGCAGGCCCAAACATATTACCAGATATACAAATATCAGAAAAAGAAATACAGGGGTTAAGTGAATTAGACAAAGGAAAGCAAATGGTCCAGATGAAATTTCATTCTGGGTGCTACATGAATGTGCAAAGGAGTTAAGTACACCATTATCATTAATATTCAAGGAATCCTTGGGTCAAGGTAAACTACCTGATATTTGGAAGAAAGCAAATATTGTTCCCTTATTAAAAAAAAAAGGAACATGCAAAATCCACTAAACTACCGACCAGTTTCAGTAAACAGCGTTGTAAGATGCTGGAGCTGATAAGAAAAGTTTGGGTAAACCATCTAGAAGAACAAAATAGGATAACAGAATGGAAATTTGATTTCAGAAAGGAAAAAAAATCATGTGTTATTAATCTATTAAGCTACTATGACAGAGTTGCAAAGACATTACAGAAAAGAGAAGGATGGGTGGAGAGTATCTATCTAGATTTCAAGAAAGCATTTGGCAGAGTGCCACACCATAGACTTTTATGGAAACTGTGCCATCAAGGAGGAATCCGAGGCAAACTGTACTGTTGGATGCAAGATTTTCTTAGAAAAAGGGAAATGAGAACAGTACTAAGAGGAAATTACTCATCATGGAGGTAAATGACTAGTGGAGTTCCAAAGGGCTCAGTGTTGGCACCAGCTATGTTTTTAGTGTATATAAATTACATAGATAGTAATACTGGAAACGAAAGCTATTTAAATATGTTTGCTGATGATGCAAAAATATAAATGAGAATTATTAACACAGACTTTTGTAAAAAGCTACGAGAAGAATTATATAAATGGAGTAATACATGGCAAATGGAATTCTATGTGGACAAGTGTCATGTTATCAGGTTTGGTAAAAGTGGAAAGAGACCAGATTGGTATCATAAGTTAGGAAGTAAAACCCTACACATATCAGAAGGAGAGAAGGACTTAGGTTTGATTATCAATAACAGACTATCTCCAGCTGACCACATACAGTAAGTGAGAAGGTACGGAATATGTACACCCTGCTGCAAATATGAGAATAGCATTCACATACATAAATGAAGACATGCTGAGAAAGGTAGTAACATCTTTCATTAGACCAACCCTGGAGTATGCGTCAGTAGTCTGGACTCCTCATCTCAAAAACCACACAGATAAGATTGAAAGTTGAACGGGCTGCTACAAGATGGGTACCAAGCCTAAGGGATCTAAGGTATGAAGAAAGACTAGAAAAAATGAAGCTACCAACACTATAGGAGAGAAGGAAAAGAGGAGACATGATTATGCTATAAAAATGCATATCAGGGAAGGAGAAAATAGACATAAATGAATACATAACCTATGGGAAAGCATCAGCAAGAGGACACTGCAAAAAAGTGCATAAAAAAAGAGGCGATAAAGATGTAAGGAAATTTAGTTTCCCAAATAGGGCAATTGATCAATGAAATGCACTGCCAAATGAAATAGTGTGTGCCAAAACAATTCATAAATTTTAGATGTGTGATGAAAATGGTTTAAGACACGGGACAGTACGAGCTTGACTCATTCCTGTAAAGATACAATTAGGTATGTACAATTAGGTAAGTAGACACGGACTCGAGATGGCGCACTGAGTACGACATAACTACCGCGCTAGCGATGCTGGCGAGGGTGGAATAATATATTTAGCGCTAAAAATAATATCAGTTTTTCGGTTGTAATCAGTTTTGTTGTGGTGGTTCCTGATGTTGTTGACTGGTGGTGGTGGTGGTGGAGGTGGTGGTTGTTATAGAGGTGGAGGTGGGGTAATAGCTCATTTCGACTTACGTCCAGTGGATTGCAGGAAATCGGCCCCTTCCAGCCGAACTATCACAGACATTTTGTTGAGGGTCTGTTGAAAGAACTTCCTGTATTCTGAGTGTCGGGTGGACGGGGTGAGTATGTGTGTTGCGGTGGGGCTCCATTGCAATGAGATAATAGTGGATTGATTGTAAGTTAAAATCTATGTTGATACTGAAGCTGGCAAAGGTGAGGCATACAGTCTGGCCAAGTGTACAGTAGTACGGATTTAATGGGTCTGCTTAACCAGACAGACCGGAGTTACTCAAGAAGAGCAGTAATTCTAGAACGGCAGTTTCTAAGGGATGATTGGTGATGTTTGACTGGTGGTTTTTGGAAGGATGTGGTGGCGAAGAATTTTTGTTTATGTTTATAAATTGTAGTGTGGGGCAGAGAAAGTGAGATGTATTGAGGCTTTCTGTGTAGTGATGAGATGTCCGCCTTATGTTTATGGTGGGAGTGGTTTAGCATAAAGTTGCCAGTATGAGATCGATCCTGTGTTGAAGCTATATGTGTATGCCTTTCAGTTTTCGAGATGCTCATGATTAAGAGGACTTTTGTTTGTTGGTGGAACTGATCCATATTAATGGTCCTTGTTCATCCTGGTATTTCTCGGGCTTTGTTTAGTGTTTCCTTTAAGTTTACCCATTTCTTTATGATAAAGCGTGGTCCCAGCTTGGACTAATATTGTTCGGCTGAACTGTTTATGAACGGTTTTCAGTTGTTCCATATACTTTGCTGATAGTAGTGTCTGTGCTTTCAAGGCACTGAATTTAAGATATGCCTGAAAAACTTCTAGGTCTCTCCATCTCTCTGCATCCCTTAAACTTCCGCCGCTCCCCGATACCCTTACATCCACCTTCCTCATCACACATATCGTGAGCAGGCTGAAAGACATCACGCAGCTCCAGCACAAATATAATTATACTATTCCAACATTGTATATTGCCTGAGATTTTTTAATACTATGATTTTTTTTAGAGACCAATGCTATAAATGGGTCGGGTCAGGTGCAGGTAAGGGGATGGGTCCAGTATGATGTGGCAGGGGTAAACCAGCTCTGTTGTCAAGCCCAGTTGCGGATGTCGCTGGATTGCACTGCCCACTTGGCCCTTGTGCGGTGTGGTGCGATGAGGAGTGGTCCCTTCTCCCCTTAGAGACTAAGATACGAGTAAATGTGTGTGTGTGTGTGTGTGTGGATGAGGAGTTAAGTTTGTCGTTCTGTCTTACCTACTCACCCTCCCCCCCCAGGGAGGGAAAAGCCTAGGTATGGAGATATAGATAGATCTTTGTTTATGGTGTTTAGCTTTCACGTTACTTATTTCCGATATAATACGCCACTACTACGAACAATTAACCAGCAATTTAAGTGCCGCGATATTTAGTTTATTATCGAACAATGAAAGATGTATGCTTACCCTGTTTTAAATAAAACAAGCATATAATATGTGATTTAAAGATCTGGTCGAAGTTTTATTTGAACTGTTGAATCATAAAGGATTCTGGGCAAGAAAAGGCTCAGAATCCTTAAATCATTCAAACATTTCAGTTCAATACGTGTTTTTCGTTTTATGATCTACATCCAAACGACTCTATTAGACTCAGGAGAGAATTTCCGAATGAGAAGGATTACATTTATTCCAAATGCAACCGTTTCATCATCCTTCCCCATTTGACAAAGAATGTCTTCTCGCAGGAAGAAGGAAACAAGGAAATACGTAACTGAGTTTAAAGGATTCTTAACAGAAAATGTATCAGGGCCTAAAGGAACAGTAACTCAACATACAAGAGCTGACGGTATAGTACTTGTTAAATCTCTAGAAAGTGTTATCCCTAAGTTTACGGTAACTTGTATCACCAGGAAGTAGGTAGGGGCCTGGGAAGGACTAGGAGGTGTAGAATATGTTACGGAATTTAAATTTTTTGTGACAAAAAACAGATCATGAAATGTAAACTGGCATATATGTATTATCTATCTATCTATCTATCTGTCTATATCTGTCTATCTATATCTATCTATCTATCTATCTATCTAAGGATGTCACATATATCTGTTCCTCCTACCTCCAGTCGGTGTTATCAAACTTAAGAATTTATTATAGAAAGGATTTGTGAAGGCTCCATCTAGCAGCTAATCTGAAATTTCTGTTCTAAGCTGAATATTATGGTGTGGAGACAGTCAAAATTAAAAAAAGTCATCACATTCAAGGTGCTGATCATTACAATAGTGTGAGAGTCGTGGCCTGGTGCATTTTCAATCCCAACTGCAAGATCTAGTTAAACTTAGGCCTATTTGATGATGCCTTTGGCATTTTAACCAGGCTACCATGTGATTTTTTTTTTACTTTGGAAGGATCATTAATAATGAAGGGGTTAAACTACTATATTATGATAGTGTGTGTGTGTGTGTGTGTGTGTGTGTGTGTGTGTGTGTGTGTGTATGTGTGTGTGTGTGTGTGTGTGTGTGTGTGTGTGTGTGTGTGTGTGTGTTGCAGCAAAAACTGGAAAAAGGGTTCTGATGAAACTTTTCAGGATTGCTGCAATTGGGTCCCAGATGGGGCAATTTTTATAGGATGTCGAATTATCTAAAGGGATGTTTTGAACCCTAATAGCTGTTTCCTTTGGTGGAAGAGGCGGTGGGGCATTTCTCTCAGAAGAGAGAGAGAGAGAGAGAGTTTAACACCTGCGGTCATAAAAAAATGTTCCACCCTCTTGACACACTCATCGTTCCCGCTGCCCCTTTCCACTGGCCAGGTTGACCCCTAAGGTGCTATGGATGACGATGGACGCTGGTGCTGTTTGGTGCGCGGAGTGCTATGAACGTCGATCGTGGAAGCTCTGTAAAAAACTGTGGTCAAACACTCTGCCACAGGGCTGCTCGGGATGGGGTGTATGGAGCCTAAACTCGAGTATAAAGTCCCATTTGGCAACTCTGACTCAGCCACTACCCCCAGTAGAGTGAACCCCCCCCCTCCTCCTCAACCTCTCAGTACCCCACTGCATCTCATTCCTCGTGTCACATGCGCAGCTCATCCCCTCCCTGTCCCCCCTCTCTCTCTCTCTCTCTCTCTCTCTCTCTCTCTCTTATTTATTTATTTCTTATGCACATTCCCTCTACCAAATAAATATGTTTTATGGCTTTATCATGGTTCCTTGTGTCACGTGAGCTGCTCAACACCTCCCTGTCCTTTATTTCTACCCTCTCTCTCTCTCTCTCTCCGAGAGAGGAGGGAGAGAATGGAGAGAGAGAGAGAGAGAGAGAGAGAGAGGAAGGACCGATGTTATACCTTATCTCGTCATTCAAAGGGACGCTGTTGTGCCATTCCTGTATTCTCTCTCTCTCTCTCTCTCTCTCTCTCTCTCCACTTTATATATTTATTTGTGCATTCCCTCTACCAAATAAATGTGTTTTATGCCTTTATCGTATTGCATTCAATACTTTCCGTAAGACGTTTGCAAAAATTACGTTTTTTGTAAATTTCTCTCCATTCTCTTACATATGCGAGCAGTTGTCCAATAAGTAGTTGACGCATGAGAATGAAGTAAACATTTTCTGGTGTGTAAAATCAAGCTCTCCAAATGTCAAAGACCAAAATTATTCTTGATGAAAATTATTGCAGCAGGAGGGCAAGACAATGCAAGGGAATTATTCAATTTATTTATTGGTTCTCTCTCTCTCTCTCTCTCTCTCTCTCTCTCTCTCTCTCTCTCTCTCTCTCTCTCTCACTTCAATTTTTTTGATTTTTATTCATTTATATATGTTCTGGCTTACAAGATGCCATATATATATATATATATATATATATATATATATATATATATATATATATATATTCTTTATGCAGATTGATTTTCCATTTTTGTTTATATCTGAAATACCCACCAGAGTAGGAGACCCCGGGGAGGGCGAGACACCAACCTCAGGAGGAGGCCACAGGGAGGTGCACAGCCACATAAGGGCCCTGAGGCACACAGGCCCACGTCCCCACTACCATATGCCCCTCTTCCACCCAGCAGGACCAGCAAGTTCATCGCCCTGCTGCATTACCCTCCAACCAGGACAGCATTCACCACACCCAGGGTGGGACCTGTTTCAACACAGTCTCGAGTAGGCCCTCGGTAATGTCCAACTGACTTGTCACTAGAGGAGGAACGACCACCAGTCTTCCCAGACCTACACATCCCAAGGGGAACATCGGCACAGTAACGTCCACCGGACTTGCTGTAGAGGGAGTGTCCATGAATCTCCGTCTTCTGCCACCCACCACCGGGAGCAGGGGCACGGTAACGTCCACAGGACTTGCTGTCGCAGGAACGTCCATCAGACTTCCCTCACCTGTCATCCCAGGGAAGGAAGCAGAGCCTCGGTAGCATCCAAAGGACCTGCCATAAAGGGGACTTCCACTGGGTTCCCCTTGGCTGCAACTTTTCCCCGGCAGCAGGACCTCAGTAATGTCCACCAGACTTACCGCAGGCACAGGAATGTCCACCAGACATCCTTTACCTGCTGCCCTCAGAACGAGTGGACCCCTGGTAACATCCACTGGAATTACCAGGAGGGAGCCTTGGTAACGTCCACCGGACTTGCCAGGCAGAGGGAGTGTCCACTGGATCTCCTTCCACTGCCCTGGAGTGGAGTTTGGCAACGTCCACCAGACTTGGCAAGCTGAGGAAATGACCACCGGTCTTCTGTCCTCCACTACCCCGGAGACTCCCGCCAAGGGTAGCATCCCTGGCTCTGCCCACCTCTCCAGATGCTAAGCATAAGACGCCCCTCACACTCCCCTGCACCACTGGGGGTGGAGATTGCTTCCCTACAAGAGTTTCTGGTGGAGGATGTCTGGAGTGGACCCATTCTTGTGAGCCTGGGCGTCCCCTGTTCCCTGCCAGCCGAGCCCTCAACGCTCCCCAGCTGATATCAGACTCCCAGGGAACAAGCAGCACGCAGGAGGCAGCCCCTGATGGCCTCCCCCTCCCAACAGAGACCACTGACTCCAACCCTTGAGGAATGCTCCAACGACCCTGGGCCAGGACCACCCCAGACCCTCAGCAGCAGGACTTCCACCGCTTCAAATGGCAGTGTACTGAGCAGCATGCCTACTAGCAGCCCTGTTTGGCCCCAAGTCCTGGAGGAGTCACAACAAGCCTAAGGGCCCCTCCAGGGGAGGGACCACCCACAATGTCCGCCCTACAGCCCACACCGGACGCCCTATCCAGCGCACCCCGAGAGGAGTAGAGCCTGTAGCACCAGTCGAGCAGGGCAGTTCTCCCGAGGGTGGGATGCGGAAAGCTGATGACAGGGGGTGCTTGGAGCTCCCTGTTTCATCAGCCCTCAGGACTAGTTCCCTGACCATCCCCCTTTGCTTGAACTTTTTCAGTGTCTCAGTTACACAGAGAGTAGGCCACCACATGCTCTCCAACACAAATTTCTGCTATCTACACCAAACTACATGCACAGTTATACACTACACTTCCCCTTTTCCAAAAAAAGAAAATCATGGCATCTCTCATCACCCAGCCTCGAGTCCCCGGAGAGGAAGACCATAAATGCCCCCACCTTCACGCCCCTCTCCCGGTGACAGCATCTGACTCAAGGTGCCTGGAACCACTGTCTGACTCTCTTCTTCATCATTTCTCAAGCAACATTCATGGCCTTTCCTCTAACTTTCACTCTGTTGAGCACACCACCTCTCCTCCTCTAAACCTCACCTTCTTTATCTAATTGAGACCTCAACTGTCTGAAGGAACTGACAGCAAACCCTATTCTGTATCCTCCTACTTTCTCTATACTCATTTCGAAGACAAAAGTGTTGCTGTTGTGTATATATAATATTGTTACGGAACAGAGAAAGATAACGTACTACTTTAAGTGAGAATGCTAAAAAATCACTACTGTCCCGTAAAGTTCCAGGTTCAAAACAAAAGAGTTAGGTAAAATTACAAGTTAAAGTTTAATGCTTAAAATTAAGAATAAAAACATTCAGGACTCATGTTGATACTGCAATGGCAAAAACAGGTTAAATATATGGTTAACTGCAATAGCCTCTATTAACACGAAATTAGCAAGAGTAAATTTAACCGGAAGTCAAACTTGATAAAATGAGATACCAGAGAATACTCAGTGAATGCCAGATAACAATTACAGATACAAACTATTATCAAAAATGACTGACACAAAGAACATTAATCAAAACCTCACTAGGCCTAAGAATTAACCTTATGCTACACAGTACAAGAAAAATACAAATAAATAAAGTTATACTCAAATTAAGGACAGCAGCTAGATGCTTGGAGATTTCTTGAGCACTCACAGCAATTAATATCTGTACAGGGGAGGACAGAGATGTGAACAAAATGAGGAGGCAGATCTGCATGGCAATGATGCAGACCAATGGGAGAGCCTATTATATAGGGGCCAGCAGAGCCTGACACAACTTGTAAAGAGGGACGCGCAAATGAAGCTTGTACATAGAGTTGACAATCCCGCTTCTGGACAACAGAGAGAACCACTTACTCTACTATAACGGTAGAAGGGGGGACTGAGGCACAACACGCTCGTGATCAAACATGCAGCAACTGTGCGTTAAAATTACACAAAGGATGATGAAATCACAGTTGAAGTAATAATTCCTCATGCTGAAAAAGAAATTTACAAAGGAAATTTCTTATTACTCTAAAACAATCTGTCTAAAAGTCTAGATAAGCAATCTGCAATAACATTTTCTTTCCCCTTGAGCATGTTGTATGTCTAATGAATACTCCTGAAGAAGTAGACTCACATCTTGTCAATCTCTGATTTTTATCTTTAAACTTACTAAGGAATTTCAGTGGCTTATGATCGGTATAAATGACTATGTGGGTCAAAACCAGAACACAAATAAAATGAAAAATGCTGTAAAACCCAAAATCAAGGCCAAAGTCTCTTTCTCAATAGTTGAGTAGTTCTTTTGAGGTGGAGTGAACTTCTCTACTGTAATAAGATACAGGATGTTCAATACCCTGATCATCCTCTTTGCAGCAAAACAGCCCCAGCTCCTGTATCACTTGCATCAACAGCCATCTTAAAAGGCTTAGCAAAATTTGTAGAAGTGAGCACTGGCTGACTTTAATAGAATAGCTTTAAGTTTGTTGAAAGAGGATTCACAGTTATCGGCCCAGACAAATTTAACTCCCTTTTTCAGTAGGTCTGTAAGTGGTGATACAAGAATAGAAAAGCTAAGAACAACTCTCCTGTACAACCTACCATTCCCAAAAATCTTTGTAGCTCTTTCCTACTTTTAGGTCTGGGAAGATCACTTATAACCTGAACTTTAGCTCCTGGTGGTGCAAATATGTCCATCACCAATTACATACCCAAGGTACTGAATCCTTAGCTTGACCAAACTCACACTTGATAAATTA